>NC_072416.2:4211093-4511171 GCF_028858775.2 Pan troglodytes | reverse complement strand
CTGCAGCCTGGAGTTCCCAGGCTCAAGCAATCCTCCCACCTCACCCCCCATGTAACTGAGACCACAGGCATGCGCCTCCATGCCCGGCTAATTTTTTGTATTTTTTTGTAGAGACGGGTTTTGTCATGTTGCCCAGGCTGGTCTCGAAGCCCTGAGCTCAAACGGTCTGCCTGCCTTAGCCTCCCAAAGTGCTGGAATTATAGGAATGAACCATTGTGCCCAGCCAGAAGCCATAGTTTCTAACCCTCACCAGAGTTCTGGGAGGTGGACATTATTATTATTATTATTATTATTATTATTATTATTATTCCCATTCTATAGGTGAAGAAACCAAGGTTTCTTTCAGAACTTACTGCCAGGGAAGATTTGAGGCCCGAGAATACCTTTCTATGTGTAAGAGCTTCTCAGCTGGCTATTTCACTTTTCACAATGGCTGCTAGGAAACTCAGAGCCAATGCTAACATTCCATCAAATTAGCCTTTTGGTTTTTTGTTTGTTTGTTTTTTGACAGGGTCTCACTCTGTCGCTCACACTGGAGTGCAGCGGCACAATCTCAGCTCACTGCAATCTCCACCTCCCAGGCTCAAGCGATTCTCCTGCCTCAGCCTCCCAAGTAGCTGGGATTACAGGTGTCTGCCACCACGCCCAGCTTATTTTTTTATTTTTTATTTTTTTTGTATTTTTAGTAGAGACGGGTTTTCACCATGTTGGCCAGGCTGGTCTCGAACTCCTGACCTCAAATCAGCCACCCGCCTTGGCCTCCCAAAGTGCTGGGACTACTACAGGCGTGAGTCACCACAAGCCGCCCAAATTAGCCTTTTAATTAACCCTGAGGATTAGAATATTTGTTTCCTCTTTTTCCTCCATCCTGATTTCATCTCCAGCCTTCCAGTACTCATGTTTTTTGTTTTTTGTGTTTTTCTTGAGATTGAGACAGGGTTTCACTCTGCCACCCAGGCTGCAGTGCAGTGGCATGATCTCAGCTCACTGCAACCTTCACCTCCCGGTTCAAGTGATTCTCCCACCTCAGCCTCCTGAGTAGCTGGACTACAGGTGCGCACCACCACAGCCAGCTAATTTTTGTATTTTTTGGTAGAGATGGGGTTTCACCATGTTGGCCAAGCTGGTCTCAAACTCCTGACCTCAAGTGATCCACCCGGCTCGGCCTCCCAAAGTGCTGGGATTACAGGCGTGAGCCAGCACGCCCAGCCTACTCATCTTTTATTGAAATGAAGGCAACCACACAACACACACACACACACACACACAGACACTCCTACCTCCCACAGACCGTTGAGACTTCGCTTCCTACTCACCCACACCTATCATTTCAGCAAGAGCTAGAGCCTCAGGCACCCAACTTCTGTGGTCCCAGCAGCCCCTGGACGGCCCAGCCAAGGGCGGTGCTCACCAGTCCTTGTAGAATCGGCGCCGGCACTCGTCACTGAGGTGTTCTGCAAAGATGGTCTTGAAGCTCCGGAGACCTCGAGGGGTGGCCACATAGCCCACCACGCCCACCACCATTAGGGGCGGCGTTTCTACAATTGTCACCGCCTCCACCTCCTCCCGTTTGGAAATTTCTGGATGAGACACAGGGATGGGGCATGAAGGGGGACCTCCTGAGGCCTGTGGGGGAGGGAGTGGAAAGCCGCCCACACAGGGGCAGGCCAGGAGAGTGTGGGGCCAGCCAGGACAGCATCCCCCAGAGGGTGGGGCTGAGCCCAAATGAGCATTTGTTATTCTAATGATTACAATGGATTTCTTTTTCTGTTTTTGAGACAGGGTCTCACTCTGTCGCCCAGGCTGCAATGCAGTGGTGCAATCATAGCTCACTGCAGCCTTGACTTCCCAAGCTCAAGTGATCCTCCCACCTCAGCCTCCCAAGTAGCTGCGACTACAGGCACTCGCCACAACGCCCAGCTAATTTTTGTATTTTTTGTAGAGATAGGGTTTCACGATGCTGTCCAGGTTGGTCTGCAACTCCTGGCCTCAAATGATCCTCCTGCCTCGGCCTCCCAAAGTGCTGGGATTACAGGCGTGAGCCACCATGCCCGGCCTGCATTATTTCTTACAACTACTTGTGAATCTACGATTAAAACAAAAACTAACTATATACGTAGGCGTACATATGAAATAATGGTACATGAAATAGACCCGAAATGGCCAAAAAGTGCAGATGTCCTGGCAGGTGGTTTGAACCGAGGGCTTGGGGCGCTGGCCTTTGAATCCTAGCTCCTGCGCTTACCGCCCCGGTGACTGGACCAGGTTCCTCACTGCTTTGTGCCTCAATGTCCTCATCTGCGAGCTGGGGCCATGACAGAACCCGCCCGGAAGCCCTGCCTGTGCTCAGCGTCCACCACAATTCCCGGGGGCGAGGCCTGGTGCTCCCTGGGACTGTGGCCCTGTCTGGACCAAAAGCGTGAGTTCTGGCTCCGAGCATCTGGAAGGTTCAGCCCTCCCCCTCCCCCAAGGGTCCCAACTGTGACTCACTGAGCCCCGGCCGGTGCACCTCCCGCAGGGTGTGGGTCATGCCTGCCTTGTAGCCCAGGAAGGCCGTGAGGTGCACGGGCTGGCTGGGGTCATCCCGCGGCCACGTCTTCACCTTCCCCCGGTGCCGGTGGCTCCTCTTATGGGGCAGGAAGCCCAGGTGTCCGTGCCGAGGGGCGGAAAACTTCCGGTGGGACTGGGGGGCAGGAAGGAAGGAGGTCAGACCTGGGGTGTCCCTGGTGGTAGAGCTGGATGGTCCCAGAACCCATACCTGGAGAAATGGACTAGAGGCTTCAGACTGAGGCCTGTGCTCAGCACCTCCCCTGTCTGCCTATAGGAGGGGAGAGGAAAGTTCACCAAGGGGCAGCGTCTTTGGGATGGGGTCTCCATAGCCACAGGCTTCCTGCCTCTGTGGGCTCAGCCTGGGGCCCAGGAGGGTCGCACCCATACTGCAGCCAAGGGCTCCTGGGGCAGGTGGCCGCTGCCATCTGTTCATCTCCAGGGCCGTCCCAGGCCCAGGAGCCCAGCCCTCATCCCCTTGTTTCCCCCTCCAGCCTCCCATCCCCTCACAGGTTGGGAGACTGTCCCTCTGAGGGAGCATCCAGAAGCCCAGCTGTCCCACCCCCCCAGAGTTCCAGCTCCAACCCCAGCCCACCCTCACCCTGGTCCCACCAACCATGGTGGCCGATCCCTGAAGGTCAGGAAGGGGCCTCGCCGCTAGCCGCCAGAGGTCGAGTGGCAGGGCCAGGACTCACAGCTGCCAGCTCCCAGATTAGCCCCTGGCACAGTCAGCAGGGTCTCCGGTGCCAGGAGCAGGCAGGGGCGGGGCAGTGTTGGGGGCATCAGATGGACAGCCTGAGTGGGGCACCCGGAGCCAGGGCTGGCACTCCTTTCCTCGATGGCCCTGGGACTGGGTCATGACCCTCCCAGGACAGGACTGGCCAGGCAAGGTAGGGGCCAAGGTAGCCGGTGGGGGCCTTCTCCCAGGCAGCGACCAAGAGGAGGGGTCTGGAGCAGTTTGCCAACTTGGAGGCAGAGGGGGTTCCTGTCCTGAGGGCTGGGAGACAGCTGGATAAACAGCGGGGAGCAGGGCTGGGGATGGGGGAGACGAAGGGGAGGGCTGACTGCACCTTGAGGATCACCAGAGCTGTGCTTCCAGATTGAGATCCCTGGCTGAGTGCAGTGGCTCATGCCTGTAATCCCAGCACTTTGGGAGGCTGAGGCAGGAGGATCACTTGAGCCCAGGATGTCAGGCAGCAGTGAACCTTGACTGCACTCCAGCCTGCGTGACTGAGCGAGACGCTGTCTTAAAAACAAAAACAAAAGCCAGCCTGGCCAACATGGTGAAACCCCATCTCTACTAAAAATATAAAAATTAGCCGGGCATGGTGGTGTGGGCCTGTTAATTCCAGCTACTTGGGAGGCAGGAGAATCACTTGAACCTGGGAGGCAGAGTTTGCAGGTTGCAGTGAGCCGAGATCGTGCCACTGCACTCCAACCTGGGCAATAGGGTAAGACTCCGTCTCAAAAAAAAAAAAAAAAAAAAAAAAAATCAAGATCTGACTCCTGTCATTTACAATCATTGAAATACTTTTATGAATTTATCTTTTTTATTTTATTTTTTTGAGATGGAGTCACTCTGTTGCCCAGGCTGGAGTGCAGAGGCGTGATCTCGGCTCACTGCAAGCTCCCCCTCCCGGGTTCACACCATTCTCCTGCCTCAGCCTCCCAAGTAGCTGGGACTACAGGCGCCCGCCACCACACCCGGCTACCTTTTTGTATTTTTGGTAGAGACGAGGTTTCACCGTGTTAGCCAGGATGTTCTCGATCTCCTGACCTTGTGATCTGCCTACCTCAGCCTCCCAAAGTGCTGGGATTACAGGCATGAGCCACCGCGCCTGGCCTTATTTAAAGAGACAATGTCTCATTCCATTGCTCAGGCTGGAATGCAGCGGTGTGATCATACCTCACTTGCAGCCTCAACCTTTTGGGCTTAAGTGGTCCTTCTGCCTCAGCAGGACCTAATTTTTAAATGTGTTTTGTTGTAGAGGCGGGCGTCTCACCATGTTGCCTAGGCTGGTCTGAAACTCCTGGCCTCAAGTGATTCTCCTGCCTCAGCCTCTCAAAGTGCTGAGATTACAGGTATAAGCCACAGCACCTGGCCAAATTTAAATTTTGAATTTAAGTTTTGAATGAACAGGGGGTTGAAATCTTATTTTTCTTTTTTTTTTGAGACAGGGTTTCTCTCTGGTGCCCAGGCTAAAGTGTAGTGGCACAGTAATAGCTCACTGCAGCCTCAGTCTCCTGGGTTCAAGCAATCCTCCTGCCTTCATCCCCCAGAGTAGCTGAGACCACAGGCACTTACCACCATGCCTCACTAATTTTTGTATTGTTTATAGAGATAGGGATCTCATTATGTCGCCCAGGCTGGTCTCGAACTCCTGAGCTCAAGCAATCTGCCTGCCTTGGCCTCCTAGAGTGCTGGGATTACAGATGTGAGCCACTGCGCCCCTCAAAATCTTTTTCAATTCGAAGATTCTATGGTTGGAAAGTCTTGTTTTTGTTTTTGTTTTGAGATGGAGTCTCATTCTGTTGCCCAGGCTGGAGTTCAGTGGCACAATCTCGGCTCACTGTAACCTCTGCTTCCTGGGTTCAAGCTATCCTCCTGCCTCAGTCCCACTAGTAACTGGGATTACAGGTGTGTGCCACCATGCCCGGCTGATTTTTGTATTTTTAGTAGAGATGGGGTTACGCCATGTTGGCCAGGCTGGTCTCAAACTCCTGACCTCAGGTGATCCACGCGCCTCGGCCTCCCAAAGTGCTGGGATTACAGGTGTGAGCCACCCCGCCCAACCAGTTGTAAAGTTCTATAGTAGTGGAATTCTAGAGTTTTTCAGGCCTATGACATTTCTAAGATCTGTGGTTCTTACATCAATAGATACTAAGATTCTAGGCTACTAAAACGTCAAGATTGTTTGGGTCTCATGGTTCATATTTCTTTCCAAGACTTTGGCCAGGCACAGTGGCTCATGTCTGTAATCCCAGAACTTTGGGAGGCCGAGGTGGGCAGATCATGTAAGGTCAGGAGTTTGAGACCAGAAACATGGTGAAACCCCGTCTCTACTAAAAATGCAAAAAATTAGCCGGGCGTAGTGGCAGACACCTGTAGTCTCAACTACTCAGGAGGCCGAGACAGGAGAATCACTTCAACCTGGGAGGAGGAGGTTGCAGTGAGCCGAGATCATGCACTGCACTCCAGCCTGGGCAACAGAGCGAGAGAACTGTCTCAAAAAAAAAAAAAAAAAAAGTTCATAATGTGAAGATCGAACGTTTCTGTGACCGTAGATCCTGTTGTGTCCAGAATTGGTGGGTTCTTGGTCTCACTAACTTCAAGAATGAAGCCACGGACCCTCGCGTTGAGCGTTGCAGTTCTTAAAGGCGGGGTGTCCGAAGTTTGCTCGTTCTGATGTTCCGATGTGTTCGGAGTTTCTTCCTTCTGGTAGGTTCGTGCTCTCGCTAGCTCAGGAATGTAGCTACAGACCTTCGCGGTGTTACAGCTCTTAAGGCGGTACCTCTGGAGTTGTTCGTTCCATTACCAGTGGGCTCATAGTCTCACTGGCTTCGGGAGTGATAACTGCAGATCTTCGCGGTTGAGTGTTACAGCTCATAAAGGCACTGTGGCCCCAAAGAGTGAGCAGCATCAAGATTTACTGGGGAGAAAGAACAAAGCTTCCACACTGTGGAAGAGGACCCGAGCGGGTTGCCGCTGCTAGCGCCGGCAGCCTGCTTTTATTCTCTTATCTGGCCCCACCCACATCCTGCTGATTGGTAGAGTCCAGTGGTCTGTTTTGACAGGGCGCTGATTGGTGCGTTTACAATCCCTGAGCTAGACACAAAGCTTCTCCACATCCTCACCAGATTAGCTAGATACAGAGTGTCCACACAAAGGTTCTCCAAGTCCCCACCAGAGTAGCTAGATACAGAGTGTCGATTGGTGCATTCACAAACCCTGAGCTAGACACAGAGTGCTGATTGGTGTGTTTACAAACCTTGAGCTAGATACAGAGTGCCGATTGGTGTATTTACAATCCCTGAGCTAGACATAAAGGTTCTCCACGTCTCCACCAGACTCAGGAGCCCAGCTGGCTTCACCCGGTGGATCCCGCACGGGGGCTGCAGGTGGAGCTGCCTGCCAGTCCCGCGCCGTACGCCCACACTCCTCAGCCCTTGGGTGGTTGATGGGACTGGGCGCCCTGGAGCAGGGGGCGGCGCTCGTCGGGGAGGTTCGGGCCGCACAGGAGCCCACGGAGTGGGGGAGGCTCAGGCATGGCGGGCTGTAGGTCCCGAGCCCTGCCCCGCGGGGAGGCAGCCAAGGCCTGGCGAGAGAAATCGAACGCAGCGCCGGTGGGCTGGCCTGCTGGGGGACCCAGCACACCCTCCGCAGCCGCTGACCCGGGTGCTAAGCCCCTCATTGCCCAGGGCCGGCAGGGCCGGCCAGGCTTTCCGAGTGCGGGGCCCGCCGAGCCCACACCCACCCGGAATTCGCGCTGGCCCGCAAGCACCGCGCGCAGCCCCGGTTGCCGCCTGCGCCTCTCCCTCCACACCTCCCCGCAAGCTGAGGGAGCCGGCTCCGGCCTTGGCCAGCCCAGAAAGGGGCTCCCACAGTGCAGCGACGGGCTGAAGGGCTCCTCAAGTGCCGCCAAAGTGGGAGCCCAGGCTAGAGGAGGGCGCTGAGAGCGAGCTAGGGCTGTGAGGACTGCCAGCACGCTGTCACCTCTCACTGTTTGTCTGTAGGGTTGATGGTTCTGTGTCGCTGGCCTCAGCCTCAGGACAGGACATGACCAGTGTCCCCCCTGGATAGCAGCCAGGGGCCGTGCCAGGTGTGGAGACTGAAGATGTGGCCAGCAGGACCCTGCTCAGTGGAGCTGCCTAGAAGCACCAGAGTGCCCAGGGCCAGGATGGAACCATCAAAGCCGGCCAGAGGGCCCTGTGCCCAGGGTAGGTGCCTTCTCCCTATGAGCCGCCTAAGGGCAAGCCCTGCCTCCTGGTCTGCTCCCTGCCCTCCCCCAGACAGGCTCCCAAGTTAACTGGCACCAGCCAGTCCATGAGGGGCCCTTGTAGAGAGCGGGGCCCAGAGAAGTCTGTAGGGGCTAGGCAATCCAGGAAAGCTTCCTGGAGGAGTAGGGCGTTTGGAATCGCGTGCTATTTGTTCACTTTGTCGTGTGCGCTCTAACGGTCTGTATTCTCCATCACAGTTTATCTTATTCCCTGCTGCACTCAGCACAGTGCCTGGCGCGCAGTGGGAACCGAATGACCCCCTCCTATTCCTTATGTCAGTTGCCTTTTGTCTGTTTCTTTCATCGTAAGCAGGAATCTGTCCGGTTCGCGGCTGCTTCCCAGGCGCCCAGACCAGCGACCAGCACCGCGTAGGCGCTCGGCACAGACCGAGAACGGAGGCCCCACGCGGGGGCGCCCTGTGGCGAGGCGGGTCCCGGCCGCGCCCGGCGGAGCCGGGGAACTACAAGTCCCATGGTGCATCGCGGCGCCAGCGCGCAGACGCAGCCGCCCTCGGCGTCCTCTGTAGCGGGCGACCTAGGCCGCGGGACCCGGACGGAGGTAGACGCCAGGGCAGCGCGTCCGGGAGCGGTGTCCGCGCCCGCCGCCGCCATGCCGGACAGCTGGGACAAGGATGTGTACCCTGAGCCCCCGCGCCGCACGCCGGTGCAGCCCAATCTCATCGTCTACATGATGAAAGCGTTCGACCTCATCGTGGACCGACCCGTGACCCTCGTGAGAGGTACGAGGCCCCAGCCCGGGGCTCCCTCGCCGGCCTCTGGGGACCCCTGGATCCCACACCCTGCCTGGATCCTCCAATGCCTCCGGGGTCCCGTCTCCCTGAGACCGCCCCCCGCTGCACCCCGGGGACAACTCCCCACCCCCGGAGACCTCCGAGCTCCGTCGCCTCCTTTGGCCTCCCACTGCACCCCGGACCTCACCTCCCAGGATCCCTTACTCTCCCTTGCACCCCGGGATGCCCCGCTTCTTCCCAGGACTCTTCCCTCCCTGCCGCACCCAGCGCCCACTGCCCCAGGACCCCGCACTGCTCTCCGCCCCCCGCCGCCCCGGGAACCCCTCCACTGCACCGCTGGCCTCAGGCCTCTCTCAAATGTCTCTCTGCCAGATGACCAAGTGTCGGGGTGATGGCCGAGATGCCCAAATTCACCATCTCTGGAACGAACCGGGAAAATGCCCAGTTCAGTTTTTGTTGTTTTTTTTTTTCTTGAGACAGTCTCACTCTGTTGCCCAGGCTGGAGTGCACTGGCGCGATCTCGGCTCACTGCAACCTCTGCCCCACCCCGGGTTCAAGCGATTCTCCTGCCTCAGCCTCCCCAGTACTAGGATTACAGGCGCACCACCACCACGCCCAGCTAATTTTTATATTTTTAGTAGACACAGGGTTTCACCATGTTGGCCGGGCTGGTCTCGAACTCCTGACCTCAGGTGATCCTCCCACCTTGGCCCCCAAGTGTTGGGATTACAGGCCTGAGCCACCGTGTCCAGCCTGGTTCAGTTCTTTTTGAACACTTGGGGTGCATAGCATGCTCTGGTGGTTCTTCCGTAAGAGGGTGAAGTCTCCAAATCAAACCCCCAAAGATCTGGAAACCGTGCAACAGCGGACCCAGCTCCCTCTCTTTTGTAGCAGTCGTAGAGCATGTCTGTCCTGTGTGTCTGGATGTTCGAGCTCTCTTTTTAGCTCGTTCATTTCCCAGTGAGGAAGCTGAAGCCGTAAGGTGGTAAGTTCTGCTTGCTGGAGGCTCCCTGTTGGAGCCTCTTTGCGCAGCCAGCGGGGTCCCTGTGCAGCTGGGGGAGGTGCACTGGCAGAGCTGCGTCCCAGTCCATGCCATCTGTGAGAAGCAGCTGCCTGTAGGCTTGTGTGGGGGACAGAGTAAGGTAATGCATGTGGAACTCTGAGGATGATGCCTGGTACTCGGGAGCTCTCCATCAGCTGTAGCCTAGGCCTTCACAGGCCTGCCTGGCTGGCCACATCTCTTACAGAGACGAATTGCTGTTTTCTAAACGCTGGAACACTCAGGAAGTTCTCCTCTCTCCCCTCCAAAGGGCTTATGAGAAATAAGAAAGCTAAAAGCCTGTCCAAACCGATGAGGCGTTTGAGTCTGTGGCTTTGTCTTTGCAGAATTTATAGAGCGGCAGCACGCAAAGAACAGGTATTACTACTACCACCGGCAGTACCGCCGCGTGCCGGACATCACTGAGTGCAAAGAGGAGGACATCATGTGCATGTATGAAGCCGAAATGCAGTGGAGGAGGGACTAGTACGTGAGCCATGCTGGGAGTGTGGAGATCTGCACCATGTGCTGCTGGGACACCAGTCCCTGGGATGCCACAGGGTGGCATGCCCAGATTTTAGGGGTGACATGGGAGGAGCCAGACCCCAGGGCTCTTGCTTTCAATTGTTCTCACAGGGTACAGGAAAAGGATTCCTTGTGATTAGCCTCTCTTGCTCCTTTTCTCCACCAGCAAAGTCGACCAAGAAATTATCAACATTATGCAGGATCGGCTCAAAGCCTGTCAGCAGAGGGAAGGACAGAACTACCAGCAGAACTGTATCAAGGAAGTGGAGCAGTTCACCCAGGTGGCCAAGGCCTACCAGGACCGCTGTGCGTGCCCCACCCACCCCCAACCCCCCACCATCCTCCTGAGGCCTGGGGGCCAGAACCATTGCGAATCTTCCCTCCCCTCCCTTGTGCTCACTTGACTTTGCCCCCTTTGCATGTAGCAGAGGCCTCGGTTCCCAGCTTGTTTCCATTGCTTCCCCAGATCAGGACCTGGGGGCCTACAGTTCTGCCAGGAAGTGCCTGGCCAAACAGAGGCAGAGGATGCTGCAAGAGAGAAAAGCTGCAAAAGAGGCCGCCGCTGCCACCTCCTGAGGCAGCTGTGGGTGCCCCTGCTGTGTGGCTCTGTATGACTGTTGCTGAAATATAAAAGCCCTGCAACCTGCCTGTGTGTCTGGTGTGATCTATTGGCCCCACACCCCAGATTCAAACCACCACTAACCATGCAGGACACGGGAAAAAAACAGTAACACGCTTAATTCACTTTATTTTTCTTGTATAAAAACCCTATGTTGTAGCCACAGCTGGAGCCTGAGTCCGCTGCACGGAGACTCTGGTGTGGGTCTTGACGAGGTGGTCAGTGAATTCCTGATAGGGAGACTTGGTAAATACAGTCTCCTTCCAGAGGTCGGGGGTCAGGTAGCTGTAGGTCTTAGAAATGGCATCAAAGGTGGCCTTGGCTGCAAAACAAAAGAAGCCCAGGAGGGTCAGTGGTGTGCTTGAGGCAAGTCCCCCAACCCAAAAATTGTCGCACTCCTAGGAACAGAGAGGCCATTCTGGGCGGGTCTGTCGTGCATTAGGAGAGCCTTTCTCTGCCTCCCTGAAAACACGCCAAGCACACACTGGACCCGTGTGGTTAAGCGGAGCTGAGAGACCATGGCTATGACCCATGTGTGGACCACCTACCGAAGTTGCCCAGGGTGGCAGTGCAGCCCCGGGCTGAGGTGTAGCAGTCATCGATACCAGCCATCATGAGCAGCTTCTTAGGCACAGGTGCGGAGACGATGCCAGTGCCCCTGGGTGCAGGGATGAGGCGTACCAGCACAGAGCCGCAGCGGCCTGTCACCTGGTGAGGGAAGGAGTCAGGAGACGGGGGCCCGAGGGAGCCTGCCCCACGGCAGGCCCATCACCTGCCACCAGCCTACCTTGCAAGGGACAGTGTGGGGCTTGCCGATCTTGTTCCCCCAGTAGCCTCTGCGCACGGGGACGATGGAGAGCTTGGCCAGGATGATGGCCCCACGGATGGCGGTGGCCACCTCCTTGGAGCACTTAACACCCAGACCGACGTGGCCATTGTAGTCCCCGATAGCAACAAATGCCTGCGAAGAGATGTGTGTGAGGCAGCTGGTGGCCCTACACCCAATCACTGCCCACCGCCCAGGGCCTGTTGCGCCCCTCAAGGAAAGAGAGGCCACAGTAAGGCCCATCCGAGGTCCTGAGGAGATCTTTTCTCTCTCTCCCCATTACGAAAGTCACACGGGTGAAGCCAAGTGCAACTATGCAGAGCCGAGAGAGTCCCAGCAAGCCCAGCGCAGCCCGCTCCAGGACAGCCGGGTACCTTGAACCTGGTGCGCTGGCCGGCACGGGTCTGCTTCTGCACTGGCATAATCTTCAAAACCTCATCCTTGAGAGAGGCCCCCAGGAAGAAATCAATGATCTCTGATTCCTGAAACAAACAAGAAAATTGTAGGGAGAGCATTAAAAAAAAACTTAATACCATTACGCTATTCAAGAACCAAAGTCACGGCCGGGGGCGGTGGCTCACGCCTGTAATCCCAGCACTTTGGGAGACTGAGGTGGGCGGATCACAAGGTCAGGAGTTCGAGACCAGCCTGGCCCACATGGTGAAACCCCATCTCTATTAAAGACACAAAAAATTAGCCGGGCATGGTGGAGTGCGCCTGTAACCCCAGCTATTCAGGAGGCTGAGGCAGGAGAATCGCTTGAACCTGGGAGGCAGAGGTTGCAGTGAGCCGAGATCGCGCCAGCCTAGGCGACAGGACGAAACTCTGTAACCGCCCCCCCCCCGCCCAAAAAAAAACCGAAGTCATGAACCCCCTCACCTGGCTTCCCCCCGATCTGTCCCCTTCGTTTTTGGAGGCTTGTATGTAAGGTTACCGTATTTCTGCATCTCAATCGTTTCTTCCTATTTGCCCTTTTCCTCTTGTTTGGTGAGATGTGGCTTTCCACTCAGATTTCCTTTTGCTTTGTCCAGCTTTGGCCTAGCCATGACCACCGTACCTTGCTAGGGCGAACGCTCACATGACAAATATGCCATTAGCCTTTCCCCACTGCACCCGCTGGACGCAGATGGCAGCTGTCCCGTACACGCGGACTATGACAGTTTGCCAACCCTTACAGTGTCCTCCCACAACCTGAACTTCATCATCCTCTCGCATGGCATGAACCAAGCGCTGCTTCTCTTTCAGTTCTTTGGAAATGAATTCGCTGCGAATGTGGGAAGATGCGCTGAAATGCCTTTTGTGGCTCTGGCTTCACTCAGGTATCCATCCAACCTCTAAGTGGAATCCTCTCCTCAGCCAGCCCGCAACACAACCTCAACCTCTCAAGCGAGACGCTGGGCCCTTTAATGCGGGTCAATGGCAGATACTAATCCTCCAACCCCAGCCCAAGTGACTCCTGGGTCGCACTTGCTCAACGCCCCAACGACCGACGCGTACCTTAATGGGCAGGGAGAAGAGATAGATCTCTTCCAGGGACTTGATCTTCATGTCCTTGACCAACCGGCCCAACTTGGTGACGGGCATCCACTAAAGGGAGAAAAGGCGCCAGTGACCAGGACTGCTCTCCGGCGCCGCCCAGGGGCCCGACCCCGAGCGTGGCTGATACCTACCTCTTTATCCTCGGCCTTGCCTCCGCGAGCTCCGCGGCCTCGGCCCCGGCCCCGTCCACGGCCGCGACCCCGGCCCCGGATGCCACTGCCGAAACCTCCGCGGAAGCCACCGCGGTTCCCCATCCCCGGGCCACCAGGGCCTCCGGGCCCCCCCGCTGCACCGGCGTCATCCGCCATTTGCTGGAAAAAGCGACAAGAAGGAACTAGTCAGTGTGGCCTACGCATCTGCCAGCCCCCCGGGAGACCCAGACAAGGGCTCCCGCCCAGGAGCGCGGACTCGGGAGCCTGGACCCGACCCGATGTCCGCGGATCCCCGCCGCCCACGCAGAGGCCCGCTGCAGCGACCAGCATAACTCACGTGTTTTGTCGGAAAAGAAGAACGAGGCCTACTGGGAAGCAGCTTTTATAGCACGCCAAGCGCCGCGAGATCTCCGCAGCCCCGCCCCAAGCGGGAGCGGGCCGAGCTTCTATAAGACAACCTGTGATTGGCTCCGCGGTGCCCCGCCCTCACCGGGCTCTGAGTGCTCTTGCCCGTCCGGCCCCAGCCGCGGCCCGGGAATCTACGTCAGCCGAAAAGCTACTATAAACGCCCGCGCCTCCGTCCCCAGCCGCGGCTCGGGAATCTACGTCACCCGAAGAGTGGCTATAAACGTCCGCGCCTCCTTTGCGCTCCCTTCTTCACTTAGGTAGGTCCTGCCGCGTTGACCCCTGGGGTCCCGCTGGTGGTCTTCGAGACCGGCGTTGGTTGAAAATCACCCCCGGCTTTGGCCGTGGCCGCGGGTGAGATTCGGCGCCCAGAGCCCCCGGGGGCCTCAGCTCACCGCGCGCTGCCCCATGTGCGGCGGTGAAACCCAGGCCCCGACAGGCGCTGCGGCCTCCCCCCCGGGTGCGGTCGCTCGCGAGGTCTGGCCCCTGACTCCTGACCCCGACTGCAGACCGCTAACCTTGTTTTTTTCTCCGCAGGACACTGGGCCTCCCACGCCTGACACCGACGTCGCCAGGACCGCGGGGTTGGGGGAACTTGGCTGTCCCACGTCTTTCAAATAAAGCTGTTTTGTCTAACTCACTGCGTGCGGGTGTTCTTGGGGCCCCGACTCGCCTATCAGCCTGGCAAGTGCATATGTTCACGTCGTGGCGGGGAGAACCCTAGCGAGATGCCTCCTCGTCTTTCCTGGCTTTGGACACAAGGGTAGGATATGGGAGGTTGGCAGGTGACGTGTAAGGTCCGACGCCTCTTAAGTGGAGGAGCCAGACTGCGAACAGTCTTGTGGCCATGCTCGTCTCAAGTGAACTACGCTGGCAGGTAAAATGCCTTAGTCCAAAGGGCTCCAGGTGGGGCCAGCAGAGCACTAGCAAGGATGGGAAGCTCAGAGGCTTCCAGTGGCTTCCTTGTGAGACCAGGTGAGATTCTAAAGGATTTGACCAACTAGGCCTAGATGAACTCAGCGCCCCCGTGGTGCTAGGCTGGAGTGGATCAGACACCTGGTTTGGGAGGCTGGGCCCCCTGCTCTGGGGCGGCAGGTTACCTGGGAGTTTAGTTCTCACTGCCGTGGAGCTAGCACCTGAGTATCAGATCCTAAGTGAAGACCCCCAGTGAGTCAATGCCTAAAACCCCTAAGCCTTAGGATCTCCAGCCACCTGGGCCGCACTATTGGAGAGAAGAGGGTGGCAATCCCTGTGATCCCACTGAAGCCCTGGCCTGGGGGAGACAGCTCCATGAAGCTTGGTTCTGACCCAGTGCTTCTGGGGAAACGCCGTCAGCCACTCTCAAGCCCCAGGCGCTTCATAGACCTATCTCAGGTCAAGAGCTGCTCTCTTTTATTTTTATTTTTATTTTATTTTATTTTATTTTATTTATTTTTTTGAGATGGAGTCTCGCTGTCACCCAGGCTGGAGTGCAGTGGCACCATCTCAGCTTACTACAACTTCCGCCTCCCGGGTTCAAGCAATTCTGCCTCAGCCTCCCAAGTAGCTGGGACTACAAGCAACTGCCACCACACTTGGCTAATTTTCTTGTATTTTTAGTAGCGATGGGGTTTCACCATGTTGGTCAGGCTGGTTCGAACTCCTGACCTTAAGTGATCTGCCTGCCTCGGCCTCCCAAAGTGTTAGGCTTACAGGCATAAGCCACTGCAGCTAACTGTATGGCTTTTTTTTTTAAAGAGGTGGGGTCTCACTGAGTTGCCCAGGCTGGTCTCCTGGGCTCAAGTGATCCTCCTGCCTTGGCCTCCCAAACTGCTGGGATTACAGGTGTGAGCCACAGCGCCCGGCTACCTGTGATCCTTCAGAGAAGGGGGCAAGGGCTGGGCTGTACGGGGTCTCTGGGTCCTGAACCAGGGTTGTGACTGGCTTGAGCTGGACAATGCTATTGTGATGTCAGCCCACAGCCACTGTGAAATGCAGGCTCTTGAGCTCTGGGGGCCTGTGGAGCTGCTGTCTAGACGCAGATCATGGTGAGCCTGGGGCCCTCTTGCTTCCAGCCCTGAGATGTGTGCCCAACTCCAGAAACCTGACCAGTTGTCCAGGGATCGACCCCACTCCACTCAGAAAGGGTGGGCAATGGGTTGCAGACCCCCATATGGTACAAGGAAACCTTCTGGAAGGCTCTGGCTAGGTCTAATCCAGGCTAAGGCCCCCGTCTCCAGCCAGGGATTAGTAGTCCTGGGGTGGGGGGCCCTAACCCCCACAGCTGCCCCCTCAAAGTGGGTGCTGAGCCAGCCCCTCTACTTGAAGTTCTGTGGCCCACCTCCCTGCCAAAAGCTTGCTGGGCTCTCTTGCTGGGTATGTGGACCAGGGACTGGATCACTGTCCCAGCCAGGTGCTGACACCTGGCCTTTGCAGGGTGGCGGGTATGATCTCAACCTCTTCGCCAGCCCTCCTGACAGCAACTTCGTGTGCTCCGTCTGCCATGGGGTTCTCAAGAGGCCAGCAAGGTTGCCATGCAGCCACATCTTCTGCAAAAAGTGCATCCTCCGGTGGCTAGCCAGGTGCCAGCGGGTACCCAAGGGGCTGGGAGGGCAGGAGTGAGACTGGGGGCCATTGCTGTGGCCCAGAACAGAGGGGAAAGTCAGCCAAAAGACTCAGCCACCAAATCTCCCTAAACTAAAATGTGTGTACCCTCACTCAGTAGTGTCTGCAGACCCCGGCCCCACCCTCAGAGCTGAGAGTGCCCTGTAATATGCCCTAATGCCTCATCCAGCTGATGAAGGGACCACCTGGGTCACCGAGTGAGGGCTTGACCAGGGCTCCCTTCCCACTCCCAACACTCACCCCTACTCATGCCTCCTTCCAGACAAAAGACCTGTCCGTGCTGTAGGAAAGAGGTGAAAAGGAAAAAGATTGTCCCCATGAATAAACTCCGGAAAACCATTGGCCGCCTGGAAGTCAAGGTAGCTCAAAGTACCCACTCCCCCGACCTTCAACCCTTTTCACCTTTGTAGGGGTGGGGCAGGGCTAGGAGAGAGGGCAGGAGAATCCCATCTTCAGAGAGAAACAAGTGCAGCCTTGGGACGACCAGACATTGCTGAGTTTGAATCGTGGCTCTACTGCTTAGTTGCTGTGTGACTTTAAGCAAGTCACCTAACTTTTCCAAGCCCCTGGGGTTAGAAAATGGAGATTTTAGAGAACTTTTAAAATGGAGATTATAGAGGACTTTTAGAGGATCAAGTGCCCAGTGTGCCTGCCACTACTCTCTAGTCCCCTAGTTTTACAGATGGGTAAACTGAGGTTAAAAAGGAAAGCCTGGCATCCATACCACTCACCAGACCAACCCAACTGTGTACCTTCCAGTTCCCCAAGACTCAGGCCTCACCCCCTCCCCTGGAACTTCTAGCTTCTTCCCACGTCTAGGCATTTGCCCCAGTGTTCTCTCCACCAACTCACCGGAGTCAGAAAAGCGTGGGAGGCTCCCGGTTCCCTGGTTCCTGGCGAATGGAAAGCCAGGGGTGGGGGATTCCGTGGGTGTCCTGCCCGGTTTCTTCACACGTTCTCCTTCACCCTCAGTGCAAGAACGCCGACGCTGGCTGCATAGTGACGTGCCCCCTGGCCCATCGCAAGGGGCACCAGGACTCATGCCCCTTTGAGCTAACGGCCTGCCCCAACGAGGGCTGCACCTCACAGGTGCCGCGTGGGACCCTGGCAGAGCACCGGCAGCATTGCCAGCAAGGGTCCCAGCAGCACTGCCCCCTGGGCTGCGGGGCCACCCTGGACCCGGCCGAGCGTGCTCCCCACAACTGCTACCGGGAGCTGCACAACGCCTGGAGCGCGTGCCAGGAGCGCCGTCGGCCCCTGCTGCTGTCCCTCCTGCGGCGTGTGCGCTGGCTGCACCAAGCCACCAGTGTCGTTCGCAGAGAGCTGGCGGAGCTCAGCAACTTCCTGGAGGAAGACACCGCTCTGCTGGAGGGTGCCCCACAGGAGGAGGCCGAGGCTGCCCCAGAAGGCAACGTTGGGGCTGAGGTGGTGGGGGAGCCCAGGGCCAACGTACCTTGTAAATAGATAAATAAAAGCGGACCCCAGGCCTGCCTGCCTCTGTGCCTGCGGCCCTCACAACTGTCACGGGTGCATCCCTGCTGCCTTCTCCAGGCATTTGCCTGCTCTCTTTCATCTTTTCTTTTTCAAAGGAAGGAGGCCGGGCGTGGGTGGCTCACGCCTGTAATCCCAGCACTTTGGGAGGCTGAGGTGGGTGGATCACCTGAGGTCAGGAGTTCGAGACCAACCTGACCAACATGGCGACACCCCGTCTCTGCTAAAAATACAAAAATTAGCTGGGCGTGGTGGCGGGTGCCTGTAGTCCCAGCTACTCGGGAGGCTGAGGCAGGAGAATGGTGTGAACCCGGGAGGTGGAGGTTGCAGTGAGCCAAGATCACACCACTTCACTCCAGCCTGGGCGACAAGAGTGAGACTCCGTCTCATAAAAATAAATCAATAAATAGGCCGGGCGCGGTGGCTCACGCCTATAATCCCAGCACTTTGGGAGGCCGAGGTGGGCGGATCACAAGGTCAGGAGATCAAGACCATCCTGGCTAACACGGTGAAATCCCGTCTTTACTAAAAAATACAAAACATTAGTCAGACATGGTGGTAGGCGCCTGTAGCCCCAGCTACTCGCGAGGCTGAGGTAGGAGAATGGCCTGAACTCGGGAGGCGGAGCTTCCAGTGAGCGGAAACCGCGCCAGTGCACTCCAGCCTGGGCGACAGAGCAAGATTCCGTCTCAAAAAACGAGGCCGGGCGCGGTGGCTCAAGCCTGTAAGCCCAGCACTTTGGGAGGCCGAGCTGGGTGGATCACGAGGTCAGGAGATTGAGACCATCCTGGGTAACACAGTGAAACCCCGTCTCTACTAAAAAATACAAAAAATTAGCCAGACGTGGTGGCAGGCGCCTGTAGTTCCAGCTACTCAGGAGGCTGAGGCAGGAGAATGGTGTGAACCCGGGAGGCGGAGCTTGCAGTGAGCCGAGATCACGCCACTGCATTCCAGCCTGGGCAACAGAGCCAGACTGTCTCAAAAAATAAATAAATAAAAATAAATAAATAAGGGGAATACAAGAATGGCTACTCCATAGACAGAATATCTTTTTCTTCTTTTTTGAGACTGGGTCTTGCTCTGGCACCCAGGCTGGAGTGCAGTCACGTGATTACGGCTCACTGCAGCCTCAACCTCCCTGGGCTCAAGCAATCCTCCCACCTCAGCCTCCTGAGTGGCTGGGACTACAGGCACGCACCACGACTGCCAGCTAATTTTTGTGTTTATTTAAGAGATGAGGTTTCACTGTGTTATCCAGACTGGTCTCAAACTTCTGGGCTCAAGTGATCCTCCTGCCTCCAAAGTGTTGGGATCACAGGTGTGAGCCACCACGATGGCCTACTTTCTTTCCCTCAAATATCTCTCCTCTCAGAGATTTTCCCTGATCATACTTCTCAGTTCTCCTTCTCAGTTACTTTCGTTTTTTCATTTTTTTTCTTTTCTATTTTTTGAGATAGGGTCTCTGTTGCCCAGGCTGGAGTGCAGAGGCCCGATCACTGCTCACTAGAAACTCAGCTTCCCAGGCTCAAGCAGCCCTCTCACCTCAGCCTCCAGAGTAGCTGGGACTACAGGCACACCACCACCCCCACTAAATTTTCTGTGTGTGTGTGTGTGTGTGTGTGTGTGTGTGGAGACAGGGTCTTGCCATGATGCCCAGACTGGCCCAGTTACTTTTTTTTTTCTCTGAGACAGTCTTGCTCTATCGCCCAGGCTGGAATGCAGTGCGTTGTGATCTCGGCTCACTGCAACCTCCACCTCCAGGTTCAAGCTATTCTCCTACCTCAGCCTCCCGAGTAGCTGGGATTACAGGCACCCGCCACCACAGCAGGCTAATTTTTGTATTTTTAGCAGAGACTGGGTTTCACCATGCTGGCCAGGCTGGTCTCGAACTCCTGACCTCGTGATCCACCGGCCTCGGCCACCCAAAGTGCTAGGATTACAGGCGTGAGCCATCGCGCCCGGCCTGGCTGTTACTTTCTACCAGCTTCAGAGCCAATAGCACAAACGGCTCAAAACCTTGAACTCAGAGTAAAAGCTAACTCCTCGCCACGGCGCACAGGCAACTGCATGCCCTCTGCCCTCTGCACCCACTCCCTGCAGCCACCCGGCTTGTTGCTACTCAACGCTTGGCACCCCCAGTCCTGGGCCTGTGCCCTGGCCTTTCTCAACACCATTTGTTCCACAGGGCTCCCTGCTTCGCGAACTTGTGTCTGCTCAGGCGTCACCTTCTCAATACAGCCTCCTCCTTCCTCCCTTCCGCTCCCTCCCTTCTGTTTTTTCTTTTCTTTTTTTTTTTTTTTCCTGAGACGGAGTCTCACGCTGTCACCCAGGCTGGAGTCCAGTGGCGCAATCTCAGCTCACTGCAGCCTCCGCCTCCGGGGTTCAAGCGATTCTCCTGCCTCAGCCTCCCAAGTAGCTGGGATTACAGGCATGTGCCACCACGCCCAGCTAATTTTTTTTTTCTGTTTTTAGTAGAGACGGGGTTTCTCCACGTTGGTCAGGCTGGTCTCGAACTTCCGACCTCAGGTGATCCACCCGCCTCGGCCTCCCAAAGTGCTGGGACTACTGGCGTGAGCCACCGCGCCCGGCCCTCCTCCTTTTTCCATCGCGCTCAGCAACTATCACTCCTCGCCCGTTCTGTTTCTTCTCTGGTGTCCGCCAAGTGCCGATTACAGTGCTTTGCACACAGAAGGTGCTCAATACATGAATGCCTTTGAGATTACCCGGTTTATTCATTTACCTACGTTATTTATCAAGAGCCACACTGCGAGCCCAGGGGCAGGGTCAGGTTGACGGCTCTACGCACGGACCGCACCCGACAGCTGGTACCCCCAAATCCCAGAACGCCGAAAAGCAGGAGTAAACGCTGGCTATGATTGCCTTTTTATACTGGTATCAAAGAGCCAGGCCACCAGCGATGCCACACCCGCCGGTCTACCCCCACCGGCCCGCGAAGCACCCTCACAGCTCACGGCCCTACCTCCAGGCCGGAAACGTCTCCGCCCGCTTCCGCTTCCCGATGCAGCCGCCACTGCCCGAAGCAAAGATGGCGCCAAGTGCGCGGCGCCGGCGGGGACGTCACAGTGGTCGCGCGCGGTGACGCCATCGCAGCGCGCCGGGAGTGTGGCGTTCTGTGAAGAGTTCGGTGCTAACCTCCCTCACGCGGCGGTGGCTGCCGGGACCCTAGCAGGTTTCAGCTGGAGCGGCGGCGGCGGCAACATGACAGAGACCGCGGCCGGAGTGGGCCGCTTCAAGACCAAGTGAGCCCGGAGCGCTGGGGCCGTGCGGGGAGGGAGCTGGGTTTGCAGCCGGCATAGCGGAGGCGCGCGTGGGTTGGGCACGCATTGGGGTCCGTGGAGGCGAGAGGCTATGTGTGCGCCGGTCCGCGGGGTCGCGGAGGCTGCGGTGATACCAGGCGGGAGAGCCGGCCCCGACTGCTCTCGGGGAGGACGGCGATCGGAGCCCGGCCGCCGGGAGCAGCAGCGTGGGCTCATCGAGAAGCCGGCTATGGGGTGGAGTGGGGACCAGAAGTCCCGATGAGGGGAGGAGAGGGCTGAGCCTAGGTCGCGGCTGGTCCCGGGAGGCGGCGGGGGCGAAGAACCACCTCTGAGCAGTCGGCCTGGGGACCTTTCATCCGCGATCCGTCTTCTCCAGGGAGCAGGGAGAATGCAGGAGAGGGGCGGGTCCGCAGAAGCCCAGGAGGCCCTGAGTGCTGTGCCCCGTCACTCCCCAAGCCTTTGCCGAACAGCAGTGCTGGTGCCCCCGCCCTGGCAGCGCAGCCTCATGGGATTATCGTTTCCACTGGCGGCTGTGGGGCTTTGGTTGTGCCAAGCACTGGTAAAGGAAAGTCCCAGGCTGGCAGCACCGCCGTGGGAGGGTCAACTGGGTGCGGGGGCTGAGGGGCCGCTTTCGTTTTGGCAGTCAGGCTTCCAGAAGCGCAGTGAGCCAGGCCTTGACATCTGGGAAGAGAAGGCCAGGCCGCATACAGGGAATAGGGGGAAGATAGGAAACCCGTCCCAGAGGCTGGGACAGGAGCAGTGGGGTGCACTGTGGGCCATGAGAGGGAAAGAAAGCAGAGGCAAGGGTGGCAGAGGCTCTTCTGGGCAAGGTCTGGGAGGTGTGTGGGCAGAAGGGAGGGGCTGACGCAGGGCAGTGACATCTTCAGTTATGTTCTGAAAGGTATCTGGCAGCAGGGTTAAGAGGTAGGTAGGGGAGGCCGGGCGCGGTGGCTCACGCCTGTAATCCCAGCACTTTTGGAGGCCGAGGCAGGCGGATCACGAGGTCAGGAGATTGAGACCACGGTGAAACCCCGTCTCTACTAAAAATACAAAAAATTAGCTGGGCGCAGTGGCGGGCACCTGTAGTCCCAGCTACTCGGGAGGCTGAGGCAGGAGAATGGCATGAACCCGGGAGGTGGAGCTTGCAGTGAGCTGAGATCGCGCCACTGCCCTCCAGCCTGGGCTGGAGACCCCTTCTCAGATCGAGACCCCTTCTCAAAAAATAAATAAATAAAAAGAGGTAGGTAGGGGGTCCAGTGAAGAGGCCAGAGTGGCTGGCCAGAGACTGTGATGGCCTGGACCAGGTGGAGGCAGTGGAGAAGGAAGGAGAAGGGGCACGAGTGAGGTCACAGAAATGACAGACAGCTGCTCGTGGGACCCGGGCTCTGGGCAAGCCTGGGGATGGAGGGAGGAGTCAGGGAGGGGAAGAGGTATGCCAGACCCCAGGGATGAAGACACTGGGAGGATGTGCTCTGGGCTGGCTACCCAGGCCTGGCCCCCCGCCGCCGGCAGGGGTGTTCCCAAGGACCCCACTGGCTCTCACTGGGGAATCCCTGGAAGCCCTGAGCTGTTGGGCTGACTCCACCTGACACAGGCCCACCCCCTACTGCCTCAGGGATCACCAGCCAGCTGCGGGTCTCTACTTCTCAGTGACGAGGGTAGCTACAGCCCCCTGCAGTACTGCTGGTTCCACCCCATGCCCTGTCCCTGCTGTTGCCCAGAAACTCAAGGGCAGGGGCCACTGGGGTCACTTCGAGAGGAGCACCTAGCACAGGGCTGGGCCCTGGGGACTGAGGGGGTGGGTGGTGCTCATTCGCCTCCCGCTCTCCTTCCAGCTATGCTGTGGAGCGCAAAATTGAGCCTTTCTACAAGGGCGGAAAAGCACAGGTACCAGCCTGGGGAAGGGCAGCGGGGCGGGCAGCCAGAGGCCGCGGGGGGTGCTGAATGTTGCCTGGCTGAGACCTCTCTGTCCCCAGCTGGACCAGACTGGCCAGCACCTCTTCTGCGTCTGTGGCACCAGAGTCAACATTCTGGAAGTGGCCTCGGGGGCCGTGCTGCGGAGTCTGGAGCAGGTGAGGGCAGCCTGGATGGGTGAGGGGCAAGTGGAGAGGGCAGCCCACTCACACCGTGCTCTGCACACCACTCTTTCTCCTAGGAGGACCAGGAGGACATCACTGCCTTTGACCTCAGCCCTGACAACGAGGTATGTGGGGCGGGGCCTGGAGGGGACCCGCTCCAGCGCCTCCCTCCCAGACTGAGTCCAGGAAGATGTGAGCAGGGTATTGCTGCCCCTCTGCTGACCTGTACCCTCCTCCAGGTGCTGGTGACAGCCAGTCGGGCATTGCTGCTGGCTCAGTGGGCCTGGCAAGAGGGCAGCGTTACCCGCCTGTGGAAGGCGATACACACAGCCCCCGTGGCCACCATGGCCTTCGACCCCACCTCCACTCTGCTAGCCACAGGTAGGGCCCTGCCGTGCAGGTGGGTCGTGGCCACAGATGCAGGGGCTTTGGGCATTCCACCCCCTCACCTTGCTTCCCCGCAGGTGGCTGTGATGGGGCGGTGCGCGTCTGGGACATCGTGCGGCACTACGGGACACACCACTTCCGAGGCTCGCCCGGTGTCGTGCAGTGAGTTGGAAGGTGGAGGGGGAGGGCAGAGGCACCACCCAGGCTGCACAGCTCACCCACCCTGTCCCGTCCGCCCACAGCCTAGTGGCCTTCCACCCGGACCCTACACGCCTGCTGCTCTTCTCCTCGGCCACGGATGCCGCCATCCGCGTGTGGTCACTGCAGGACCGGTCATGCCTGGCTGTGCTGACTGCCCACTACAGCGCCGTCACCTCATTGGCCTTCAGCGCCGACGGCCACAGCATGCTCAGGTCAGCAGTGGGCCCTGGTAGGAGGGGGAGGCTTGGAAAGTGGGGGCTGAGGCTAAGACTTGGCCTGAGGTTGCTGTTGCTCCTTCAGCTCCGGCCGTGACAAGATCTGTATCATCTGGGACCTTCAGAGCTGCCAGGCCACGAGGACTGTGCCTGTGTTTGAGGTGGGGATGCCTGGAGGCCAGGGCTGGTTGAGTTGGGTGGGGAGGGGGCATGATAGCAGCCTGTGACCCAGTTTGTCTCCAGAGTGTGGAGGCTGCTGTGCTGTTGCCAGAGGAGCCGGTGTCCCAGCTGGGTGTGAAGTCCCCAGGCCTGTACTTTCTGACAGCTGGTGACCAAGGTGTGTTGGGCCGGGACATGGGCAGGCGGTAGGGGCTGGGGAAGGCCTGTGGACCTGAGAGTCTCAGCAGCCCTGTCCCCACCCACACAGGCACTCTGCGCGTGTGGGAGGCAGCTTCTGGGCAGTGTGTGTACACGCAGGCCCAGCCGCCGGGCCCTGGGCGGGAGCTGACCCACTGCACCCTGGCACACACCGCTGGCGTGGTCCTCACCGCCACCACCGACCACAACCTGTTGCTCTACGAGGCTCGCTCCCTGCGGCTGCAGAAACAGGTGCACACCCGCCCTTGCTCAGTCTGGAGGCTGCGGGCACCAGCCCTCCTCTTGCACAGGTCCTGGCTCACATCTCCTGCCCCCTGCCACCCCGCAGTTCGCTGGCTACAGTGAGGAGGTTTTGGATGTCCGGTTTCTTGGGCCTGAGGACTCCCACGTTGTCGTGGCCTCCAATAGCCCCTGCCTGAAAGTGTTTGAGCTGCAGACGTCAGCCTGCCAGATCCTCCACGGCCACACGGGTGAGTGGGGCCAGCCCACCTGACACCCTGGGAGCCGCCTCCGTCCCTTGCTTGCTTCCCTTCCCCCGTCTTGCTGTGTGACCTATACCTCCCCACAACATCTCAGATATCGTCTTGGCCCTGGATGTGTTCCGGAAGGGGTGGCTCTTTGCCAGCTGTGCCAAGGTGAGGCACCCTGAGAGGTAGGGGCAGGGGCACCAGGCGGGGAGGCCACGCAGTAGGCCCACGGACCAGCCTCTCTCCTCAACTCCCTGTCCCCAGGATCAGAGCGTCCGTATCTGGAGAATGAACAAGGCTGGCCAGGTGATGTGCGTGGCTCAGGGTTCCGGTCACACACACAGCGTGGGCACCATCTGCTGCTCTAGGTAGTGAGTCGGGGCTGGGCCCAGGGGTGTCAGGGAGGTGGAGGCCCAGGCCTGCCAGCAGGGGCTGCCGCTCAGGGAGCTGGGGAGGCAGTGGCAGCTTTGGCTTGCTCTGAGGCTCCAGCCCAAAGATGTGGAACAGAACAGGACAGGAGAGTCCCTAGGTGCCTCGGGGTCAGTCCTCAGAAGTAGCCCCGGCAAAGTGGTTAAAGGAGGAAGGGCATTAGGCAGAGAGAATGACCCTGCACGAGGCCCAGGTGGAGAGGTGACCCCTGCATGTAGGCCCAGGGTCCTGTGGCTAGGGCTGAGCCACCCAGTGCTGCGGGTGGACAGTGTAGACAGGGCTTGATCCTACAGGTGCCTGGGGGTGACCCAGGCCAACCCGCATCCTGGGACAGGCCCCGTGGTCTGGACCGTGGGCTCCCAGGCTGGCCCTGTGGGGAGCTGGCCATCAGGGCTGGCTGGGGCTCAACTGTGTCTCCTCCTCTCCTGTTGGGTCACAGGCTGAAGGAGTCGTTCCTGGTGACAGGCAGCCAGGATTGCACTGTGAAGCTGTGGCCTCTTCCCAAAGCCTTGCTGTCCAAGAACACAGCCCCAGACAACGGCCCTATCCTCCTACAGGCCCAGACCACTCAGCGCTGCCATGATAAGGTGACTCCATAGCTACTGGGGTGGGGGTGTGGCCGAGCCCTTGCTGGGGGAAGATGGGGGGTTGCTGAGCCACCACCTTCTCCCATTGCCAGGACATCAACAGCGTGGCTATTGCCCCCAATGACAAGCTGCTGGCCACAGGCTCACAGGACCGCACGGCCAAGCTCTGGGCCCTGCCACAGTGCCAGCTGCTGGGTGTCTTCTCAGGCCACCGGCGTGGCCTCTGGTGCGTCCAGTTCTCTCCCATGGACCAGGTGCTGGCCACGGCCTCAGCTGATGGCACCATCAAGCTCTGGGCACTCCAAGACTTCAGCTGTCTCAAGGTAAGCGGCGCTCCAGGCCCTCCCCACCTCCCGCCCTGGTGACATCTCATGCCCTACCCCCCACCTTGCAGACATTTGAGGGGCACGATGCTTCTGTGCTGAAGGTGGCCTTTGTGAGCCGTGGCACGCAGCTGCTGTCCAGGTGAGTGGGCTGGGGTGGGGCAGCGATGGAGTGGGGGATGGCGGGGGGACCTGCCTGACGCTGAGCCTCTCCCCACCCCAAACCCAGCGGTTCGGATGGCCTCGTGAAGCTCTGGACCATCAAAAACAACGAGTGTGTGCGGACGCTGGATGCCCACGAGGACAAGGTCTGGGGGCTGCACTGCAGCCGGCTGGACGACCGCGCCCTCACTGGGGCCAGTGACTCCCGAGTCATCCTCTGGAAGGTTGTGGGCCCCAAGGGCAGGGAAGAGTCGGGGTGGAGTGGAGGCCCCATCTGACCCTAGTCTAACCCCAGGATGTGACCGAGGCGGAGCAGGCAGAGGAGCAGGCCAGGCAAGAGGAGCAGGTGGTCAGGTAAGGCCAGGGCAGTGGCGCCCCTCCCCGCATCAGCCCTGCTCTGTGCTATAGGGAAAACGAGGCTGAGTGCCAGGCTCCCTGCCTGCTGACTCCGATGGCTCTGCCTGCAGCCCCAGCCAGTGGCCCTCAGTGGCCTCTCCTCCCCTCCCCGCAGGCAGCAAGAGCTGGACAACCTGCTGCATGAGAAGCGGTACCTGCGGGCGCTGGGCCTGGCCATCTCCCTGGATCGGCCCCACACCGTGCTGACTGTCATCCAGGGTCAGTGCCCACCCCGGGGGGCGAGGGGCTGGGTCTTTGGACCACTGGGCTCTGCTTTCCCCAGCTCAGCCTTCCCTTCTCCCACAGCCATCCGGAGGGACCCTGAGGCCTGCGAGAAGCTGGAAGCCACCATGCTCCGACTGCGGCGCGACCAGAAAGGTTGGGGGCCAGTCAGGGTGGGTGGCCCGGTGGGCAAGGGCCAGTCATGGCAGATTGGCTGGGCAAGACGATGAGGGTCCTGTTGCCCACAGAGGCCCTGCTGCGCTTCTGCGTCACGTGGAACACCAACTCGCGGCACTGCCACGAGGCCCAGGCCGTGCTGGGCGTGCTCCTGAGGCGGGAGGCCCCCGAGGAGCTGCTGGCCTACGAAGGCGTGCGGGCAGCGCTTGAGGCCCTGCTGCCCTACACTGGTATGTGGGCACAGCCTGGGGTTGGGGGATCCTGGTGGGCGTGTGGACCACCCCCCTGACCTCCCTCTGTCCAACCCCAGAGCGGCACTTTCAGCGGCTCAGCAGGACCCTCCAGGCCGCCACTTTCTTGGACTTCCTGTGGCACAACATGAAGCTCCCTGTGCCGGCCGCCGCCCCCACTCCCTGGGAAACCCATAAAGGCGCGCTCCCCTAGCCGGTCTGGTCTCTCTCCAGTCCATCCTGAACCCCTGGAAAACCCATAAAGGCCGCTCTCCTGGCCGGCTCTGTCTCTCTGGACTGCAGTCCAGCCCCCACCCTGGCCAACACCCTACCTAGCCAGCCAGAAGGGCACTGGAGCTGATGGTCTCGGCCCTGCCACGCCCATCCCGCACCCTGGCCTGGCAGAGATCCAGCCCGCGGCTCCGCACGCTAAGACGGTGGGGGTCATGCAGAACAAGCTTTACTCAGAGGAACAGCAAATGGCCCCCTCCCATCCCTGCTGGCCAGGGAGATCCGCCCTCCCCGCTCCTCCCCAGCCCTGGGATGGCGCGGTCCATCCCCTCATCGGGATCCTCGCGCTCACTGCTCCGTCGTGGGGTGCGGCACAGAGTCCACGCACCCTCGAGGGCGGCCCTGGCGCCGTGGGCGCCGCTCCAGGGCCCTGCGTGTGACGGTGCAGCAGCGGCTCTGGATGGCGCCCGGCGAAGGTCGGGTGGGCACGGTGGGGGGAGGGGCGGTGGCTTGGGAGGGTTCAGGGAAGCCCCGGGCCTCACCCGCCGGGTCGTCTCCTCCACGGAACCCCGTCCCGCTCAGGAGAGCGCCCAGCCCTTCCGGCCGCAGCAGCACCGCGGGGAGTAGGCCCGCCCGGTCGCCGTACCTGCGAGGGGTGGGGTGTGGTTAGGGCCCCGCCCGCCTCGGCTAGCCTGCCCTGCCCACGCCCGCTCCCGCGTACCTGCATAGCCACCAGCCGCGGTCTGACGTTTCCAACACGCGCACGCGCGCCCCCGCGGGCACGGACAGCTCATCTGCGCGGCTGCTCTCGTAGGCGCGGGAAGCACAGAACTGGGGACCTGGTGGGAGTGGGTGTTTGGAGTCACCGCGGGGCCACAGAGGACGAGGCCCGCCCGCACCCTTGTCCACATTCTCCTTGCTTGAGTCTGCTGACGGCGGGGCCGCTCTAAAACCGGTTCGGGGCTTCCTCTAGGTGCGGAGACCTAGCACGGGCTCCTGGCCCGCCCTGCCGGCGGTGCTTCTGGCCCAGTCTTGCCACACGGTCAAGCCGCAGTGGTGGCATGAGGGGTGGGGTTAGGCGCATACCGCTGCTCCCTAGGGACGGGCCTCCCTCCCGGCCCTGGCCCGGGGCCGCCTCCTCCAGGTAGGGCGCTGGAAACCAGGCGGTCTGCTGGTCTTCGTTCTCCACCAGCCACCAGCCTGTGCGCAAGAAGCGGGCAGGGACTCAAATCTCGAGACTCCCTTGGGTCCAGGAGCAGAGGAGCAAATCCCTGGGTTCTTGGGGGGCCCTACCTGAGGGGTGCCGCAGCAGCACGTCCAGGCTCTCCTGGGCCTGCGCCTGAAAAGGCCTATCCCGCGTGTCCTGGGTACAGAAGGGCTGCAGGCAGCGCAGGCTCTGAGCCTCCAGACTGTGGATGGAGAGGCGGCCCGCAGCGCGAGAAAGAGGCGGCTCCTCTGGGGTGGGCAGGATCACCCGGCTGGGAAGGGCAGCCCGTACGAGTGAGAGGTAGGCGGATGGGGAGGGTGAAACTGGGGGCGCCACCCCGGCAAGACCGCCAGCCTCCCACTCTCTGCCCCTATTCGCTGGCTGTTCCCCCCCCACCCTGGACCTCTCCCAGCTCCAAACGCCGCTGCATGCTGGGAGTTTGGGGCGAGTCAGGCACCTGCCGGGTGGCAGCGCGGGCTCCAGGTCCAGGGGTTGCGGTGCGAAGAAGCCAGTGATCGTCGGGCTCCGTGCCACGCGCTCTGCAGTCGCCAGCAGCCTCCGAGAATAGGTTTCCAGCAGCTGCAGGCGCGCCAGGCCGCGGCTCGTGCGCCCCACGCGTCCCAACAGTGGTGCATCTTAAGGCACCACAAAAACGTACTGTGATACGCCGCTTTGGGCTTCACTGGTCCCTGGCGCCCCCAGGCAAGCCACCGCCTTCCCAGCTCCCGTACCCAGGCTGGCCTGACCGAGAAGCTTTGGGAGAACGCGGTCAGATCTCCGCAGCAGGCCCGCCTCCACCGGGAAGGTCTCCTTGAGGGTCTTCTGAGGGTGGGAACCAGGGCATTGGTCTTCCAGAACCCACTGTGCACCCTTGAGAGGGCGGGGTCCCTCACCCGGATGGCAGGGGCTGGGAGCTTCAGCAGGGACGAAGGGCCTCCAGTGGGAGTCACTGATGGGAGGCAGTCCAGTGGGAGGCAGCCGCGTGGGGAAGCCGCCACCGCGGCATCAGGGTGGCCCAGGGTCACTCACCTTGAGCTGCCTGAATTCGTCCCAACTCCTGCGC
This sequence comes from Pan troglodytes, assembly GCF_028858775.2. NCBI lineage: Eukaryota > Metazoa > Chordata > Mammalia > Primates > Hominidae > Pan > Pan troglodytes. The sequence continues at coordinate 4,481,644 of NC_072416.2, read as the reverse complement.
ACGAAAGTGTCGCTGCCGTCTGACCAGCGCACGGAGAAGGCAAACGTCTGGGGGACAAAAAGTTGGGAGTGCCGTGGAAGTGCTGGTCCAGGCACCCCCTTCCTATCCCTTGGGGCCACTAGGGACCCAGCCAGGTCTTACTTGGAGCCTCTTGATCTGCACCAGGGCTGCCCCTTGCACTGAAACTGGGTATCGGGGGCCTGCCATGGCTGTGGCCTCCAGGCTGCAGATTCCTGAAATGCCTCCCCGTGCTTGAGAGGGCTCTGGGGGACCCAGAAAACCGCCTGGGATAGAATCCTGGCAACGCCTCAAGCCTGTGGGGTCCTTGTGGAGCCGCCCCAGCTGAGTCCTTTGCAGCTTTCTTGCTGTCCCCCAAGCCCACGATCTGGGGGCAGGAGCACAGGGATTGGGGGACTTCCAGGCAGAGCTGCTGGGAGGAAGAAGAAGAATGAGCTTTCCAGCCCTGGAGGCGTGCAAGACTGAAGAAGGGGCGAAGGGTAGGCGGGACTGCTGCCTGGGGCCCTCCTGCCTGCCTCTGGCCACAGGAGGAGGGAGGAGAAGGCAGGGCTAATCAAAGCGCCACCTGTCCTGCCCACCTCTCTGGATTCCCCTACCCTGTGAGGTAATTGCCCTGCCAGGGTGCGCCCAACAACTTTGAACTGGCCTGGGGATTTCTGTGCAGAACCAAGGACTCAGTGCTTACAGCTTTAAGTGCTTTGTCTGACTTAATCCTGATGCTGGAGGAAAGGTCTCTTAATGTCCCCAACTCATAGAGGAGGAAATGTGTGTTAAATGCGTAATTATTGTGAGCTTTTCTATACATGCTGGGGGAGGGGCAGACCTCACAGGCTCACCCCAGGGGTTCCCCTGCAGTGAGGAGACTTGGGGTAGGAGAAAGAGGGCCCATCTGTGCAGTCACTGGCATTTGGTGGGTGGGGGTGGTGGTCAGGGAAGTGGTCACTAGGGCTGTTTTGAGAACCACCTCTCAATTCATGATTTGCCATGACTTACTGCAAACATGGCCTGGGCAGAGGCTCGCCCAGGTGCCCCACCTCTCTGGCTGCTTCCTTATAGTTCGGGCTTCGGAAGCCACATTCAACCCTGGCACACAGTGGTTTTTCCTCGTGCTGGGGCCACCAGTTCTGTGTTGGGATGCCCCTACTCCAGCCCCTTCAGGGAGCGGTCAGCCTCTAAGGCATCCCTCCAGGAAGCTGCCCTGGCTGCAACAAAGGGCCTTTGTGTGTCTGTCCCACCAGCACTCTCTCTCAGGCCCTCAAGCTGTCCCTGGTCTTGGCATGGGCAATGAACACCTGCTCACATAGGGCTGATTTGCAGGGTTCCCCCAGCCAGCTGTCACCTCCCTGTCTCAGCTGAGGGCCCAGCTGACCTGGTGGGGTCCAGCGTGTGAACCCAGGGGAGACCTTGCTCCCCTGGAAGACAGGAGAAGCTGGGGAGGATTTATTCACAAGCAGAGGCCTAGAGGGATTCTGAGGCCACCTGCCTACCCCAGCTGACAGCTCCTGCCCCACACCCCATCAGCCCTGCGTGGTTTCCACTTTTTCCTCCCCTACCCTCTTTTCTTGCCTGAATGGTACACCCCACCCTCCATCTGTATGCTCCTCACTTGCCCCTACAAAATCCACTCCAAGGACAGACACAGTGCCTCACCTGTAATCCAAGCACTTTGGGAGGCCGAGGCAGGGGGACTGCTTGAGCTCAGGAGTTCGAGACCAGTCTGGGCAACATGTTGAGACCTCCATCTATGCCCCCCAAAAATACAAAAATTAGCTGGGCGTGGTGGCGTGTGCCTGTAGTCTACTTGGGAGGCTGAGGTGGGAGATCACTTGAGCCTAAGCAGTCGCGGCTGCAGTGAACAAGATCGTGCCACTGCACTCCACCCTGGGTAACGGAACAAGACCCTGTCTCAAAAAAAAAAAAGAAATCCACTCCCCATATGATAGCCAGCGGAATCTGCAGCAAACTGAAATGGGATCAGATTGGGTAACCTTGCCCAAAACTGTCTAGCATCTTCCCTCCTACCATTATAATAAATTCCCAATCCCCGAAGCTGCCGACCAAGTCTTTGGTGGGCCCCTGTCCGTCCCTGGATCTCCCCTCCCACCTTACAACCCTCCCTAGCGTCCCAGTGGCGTTTTTGTTCCTGCAAAATGCCAAGACCCTGCCACCTTGGGCTTGGTCTCAAAGGCGCTCCTCAGCTGATTCCTCATCCTTCAGAAAGGGTCACCTCCTCAAGGAGGCCTTCCAGATTTACTACACCCTTGCATGGACCCACCAGTTTGTACGTGAACATTTATGAGTGTGAGTCCTTGTTTTTTTTTCCCGTCTTGACCACTGGATTATGAACAGAGAAGGTCAGGGAACAGAATTGTGTTCCCTGCTCTGCCCAGCACTTGGAACAGCGCTTGGAACAGAGCGGTCACTGCGCAAATAATAGCAGAATGGATAAATGAACGCAAGGAGGCACAGGAATCCCAGAGGCCGCTCCAACCGGGAGCCCGACCCCTCATCCCAGGCTCTAGGATCCCCGACAGCCGGCGAGGGGCGCCAGGGAGCCCAAGGCACGCGCCAACCCTCTGCGGCCGCGCCCCGCCCTGCGTTGCCAGACGCCCGTTGCCATGGCGCCAGGGAGGGGACAAGAGCCCGGGACCCTAGCGCGCGCCGCAATCTGTGCGGTCACGCCTGGCCCGCGTTGAGAAAGCGCTTGGCAGCCAGCGGGTGGACGCGCCCCTCAGCGGAGGGCACAGAGCCTGGCCGCAGGCACGCAGGACACTCAGAACGGAGCGATGGGGACGTCGCGGGCCGCAACACGGACTTTGCCTGGGTGTCAGCTCGGGTCCACAGCGCGGCCGAGGCGCACCTTGCGCCACACACTGCTCTTTTACTGGAGAAAGCGAGAGGGCCGCCACGGACGGCGCAACCCCTGCGTGCGCCGCGGATCGACGCCTGAGGGCGCCAGCAGGGTCCGACCCTCCTGCTCCGTCCCCGCCCCTGTCCCCGGGCCCGGCCCCGCCCCGGCCAGCGCCGCGGCCTCTGGCTCCGCCTCCACACGGGCCCGCAAGCAGGCACCGCCCCCGACTCTGCCCCCAGCCCCGGCTCGGGCCCGGCCCCCGCGAGCACGGCGCGCGCCTCCGGCTCCTGTGGCCGCGCGCTGGCCTGGAAGTTGACCTGGAGGCTCATCTGGAGGCCGAGCTGACCCGGCAGGCCTTGCGCGGGCAACATGGCGGCGCCCGGCGAGCGGGGCCGCTTCCACGGCGGGAACCTCTTCTTCCTGCCGGGGGGCGCGCGCTCCGAGATGATGGACGACCTGGCGACCGACGCGCGGGGCCGGGGCGCGGGGCGGAGAGACGCGGCCGCCTCGGCCTCGACGCCAGCCCAGGCGCCGACCTCCGATTCTGTCGCCGAGGACGCCTCCCGGAGGCGGCCGTGCCGGGCCTGCGTCGACTTCAAGACGTGGATGCGGACGCAGCAGAAGGTGCAGTTCCCTGCCCGATTTCTCCCAGCCCCGCGCAGCCCCTGTCCCCGCCCCCGCCCAGGTGCCCCGGCAGAGCTTCCCAGGGTTGCCTGTCCCTGAACCTTGCCCCCCGGGTAGGCCCGGCCTTACAGCCTTCATCCGCGCGTGGGTTGGATCGTCTGCAGGACTTTGGCCGGAGTCCAGTGGGCCACCGGCTGGGCCGTACAGTGGGGAGCTTTGGGCGCCTTTGTTCGGAGAATGAACTCACTCTCGGTCGGCCTGCTTCCGCAGCGGGACACCAAGTTTAGGGAGGACTGCCCGCCGGATCGCGAGGAACTGGGCCGCCACAGCTGGGCTGTCCTCCACACCCTGGCCGCCTACTACCCCGACCTGCCCACCCCAGAACAGCAGCAAGACATGGCCCAGTTCATACATTTATTTTCTAAGTTTTACCCCTGTGAGGAGTGTGCTGAAGACCTAAGAAAAAGGTAAGATGTGTTTGCACGCAGCAGAGCTTTGCACTGGAGCCTGGGCCTGGGGCTCCTGGCTGACGTTATAGCGGGGAACGTAGAGAAACGGATGCAGAGGTGGCAGAAGTTTGCTGAGGAGCAGGGACCTCCAACAGGTGAGGACTGGGGCTATCTGAGCCTCCTTCTCTCGTCTCAGAAGCCAAGCTGTCGGGATCTGCTGCTGGGTACTGCTCCTGCCACAGCCACAGGGCTTCCAGGAAGGGATTCCCTGCCTTGTCTGGCACTGAAGGCGGTTTCCCGCAAGTTAGGGAAGACTCCACTTTGCCTGACTTCTAAAGTAGGACTTCTGGTTTTAAAATCTTGGAAATCCACTGCTTTTGCTCCCAAGAGCCATCTCTTCCTCACTGAGGGATCCAAGAGCCAGCACTGGCCCTTGCAGGTGTTTCTAGGCCAGATGTATAGGGTAGAGCCGCCATTGTTGCTATAAGCCTGGTCAGTTAGAATGAAGTCTCTTGCTGAACTGACGCACCAGGGCCTGCCCTCAGATGCTAAGAAACAAGTCCAGTTTTCAGTTACAAGGCTGTGCCCAGCCCCACCCAGGCCACACTCTGCCTGAGGCCAGGGACACTGGATGCCGCTTCCTGGGTGTTAGGAGCTTATAAAATTGCCAGGTCTGTGCTGTAATGTCTTGCCTTGAGGCCTCGTTGGAGTTTGCCAAGCTTTCCAGGTGGGTGTTTGCGCAGCCCTGGGAGTTCATCACACCCGGGGAGCTGCAGGGTCAGCCCTGTTCTGGGAGTGCCTGTACCTTGGAGCATAAGGGCACTCCCAGGTGTAGCTCACAGCAGTGCCCCAGCTCTCCTTCCTTGACAGCACACAGGGAACTGGCAGGGGCAGTGGAGCCGCTGCGACCTCTCATTCTTTACCTGCTCTCCCTACACAGGCTGTGCAGGAACCAGCCAGACACCCGCACCCGGGCCTGCTTCACACAGTGGCTGTGCCACCTGCACAATGAAGTGAACCGCAAGCTGGGCAAGTCTGACTTCGACTGCTCAAAAGTGGATGAGCGCTGGCGCGACGGCTGGAAGGATGGCTCCTGTGACTAGAGGGTGGTCAGCCAGAGCCCATGGGACAGCTAGCCAGGCATGGTTGGATAGGGGCAGGGCACTCATTAAAGTGCATCACAGCCAGAGCCTGTTGTGTCTCAGTTGGGTGGTCCCCAGGACACTGCCTGTGGGGACCTGCCCTGCCCCTCTTAGGTTTGGAGCAGAAGTGGAGGTGCCCACAGCAGGTACCCACTGGCCCCCTCCTCAGTGGAGACCCCAAGGAGCTGCAGCTGAACTGCAGGGGAGGGAAGGAGGAGCAGCCTGGGCTGCCCCTTGACATTCAGGATGTAGCTTCCTGCCCACCGCATACCCTGGCGCCTCACTCCTCACACGGGAAGACAGCGGGCCTGGCTGGGCATCCCTGTGCCTGTCCCTGGCGGCCAGGCCATTGCCTTCCCACTATGCAGCCAGGGATGCCCCTGCCCCCCATGGCTCTGTGCTGCTCACTTTAGGGGGCTCAATTCTCCACTCTGCTCAGTCCCTACAGGGAAAGCTCAGGTCGGGTCTTTCTGAGGGTCCACCAGCCATCCTACCCTCTCCCTGCCTGGCATATGCCTGCCAGCGTTGTGTCATGCCTGTCCACAGGGGATTCGTGGGGCTCGCTTCATCAGAGTTTGAAGCCCAAATGAAACGTTGAAGTGACTGAGAACCTGGCTTCAGTGTATATTCTGCTGGGGCTTAATAAAGCAGTAGACAGGGCTTGTTCCATCCCTCTGTGCTCAGCTGCATTTCCTGCTGGGGTCCTGGTTCCTCAGGAGAGAGAGATCACAGGGTGAGAGTGAGCCAGGAACAGCAAGGACGTTGATTGGTTGGGGCAGGGGGGCCAGAGTAGCTGATGTAGGAGTACTGGGAGGCCAGATGGCACGAGGTCTCCAAGGCCCTAGCAAAGCCATGGCTTTTACCCCCAGTTCCCCTGACAGGAAGTTCTTGGCGGGTTTGGAGCCAGGGGATGGCATGGAGTGATGTGGCTTTGAAGGGTCCTCTGGCTGCTGAGCTGGGATGAGGCAGGTAAGGGTGGAACAGGAGGGGTGGGGAGGAAGCCGGGGCAGTCACCGAGTGACCACCAAGAGGAAGACCCACCCCATGGCGGGGACAGATGCGGGGTACATTAAAGGGAGAGCCAGAGAACTCATGGGGTGAGGATGGAGTCCGAGGAGACTGCTGGGAGCCGCCGTGTGGGTCAGAGATGGAGAAGGCTGAGTGCAGCAAGGTGGGGGGTGACTGGGACCCAGCCTTTGGGCCTCCCCAGCCAGAGCAGCCCAGCAACAGTGTGTCCTGTGGTCATAAAACTCCAGGGACCTCTATCCTCCAGGAGTCTCAGCCTTTCCCTGGGCGCAGGCCCACCTTGGCATGGCCGCCTCAGGCCTCCATGGAGGGAGCTGCTATGTCCCCACCAGATTGGCCCTGTGCGGCTGCTGGCTTCTGTAGAGGCTGCCCAGAGGGGCCAGGTGGCACAAATAAGAGAGGGGAGATGGGGGGCAGCCAGGAGAGGAGGTGTCCCTTCCTCGCCCAGACACAGCGCGCTTCTCTCTGGCCTTTCCCGAGGCCTGTGAGTGCCTCAGGAACCAGCTGGGCCCTCTGGTAAGGCTGTGTTCAGCTTAGGAACATACCGCCTGTATCTGCTGTCCCTCCCCTGCCCCCCTGCCCCCGCCACCGCCTTCCCTTTTTCCCTGTCTTCCTTAAAGTTTCACTTCTGAATAAAACTTCACTTTGCCTTAGAATCTGTTTTTCTTTTTGTTGTTGTTGTTGTTTTGTTTTTTTGAGACAGAGTCTAGCTCTGTCGCCCACGCTGGAGTGCAGTGGAGCAATCTCGGCTCACTGCAACCTCCATCTCCCGGGTTCAAGCAATTTCTCCTGCCTCAGCCTCCCGAGCAGCTGGGATTACAGGCGCCCACCACCACCCCCTGCTAATTTTTGTATTTTTAGTAGAGACAGGGTTTCACTGTGTTGGCCAGGCTGGTCTTGAACTCCTGACCTCATGAACCACCCACCTCAGCTTCCCAAGGTGCTGAGATTACAAGCGTGAGCCACTGCGCCAGGCCAGAGTCTGTTTTTGAAGGCATCCAGGCCAGTGGAACTCTAGTGCAAGGAAAAGTTCTGGCTTGAGCTGGTGTTCCAGAGCTGTTGACACGCAGACCAAAGGAGTTAGCACAGAGGGAGAGACCTCCCCAGGATCGCGCCCTGGGCTCCTAAGGCTCACAGGTCACAGAGGAAGGACCCATGAGGGAGGAGGACCTCCAGGAGGGGCATAGTGGCTCACGCCTGTAATCCCAGCACTTTGGGAAACCAAGGTGGGCAGATCACTTGAAGTCAGGAGTTTGAGACCAGCCTGGTCAACATGGCGAAACCCCGTCTCTGCTAAAAATACAAAAAAAAAAAAAAAAAAAAAAATTAGCTGGGTGTGGTGGCACACCTGTAATCCCAGCTACTGCAGTGGCTGAGGTAGGAGAATCGCTTGAGCCCGTGAGGCAAAGCTTGCAGTGAGCCAAGATTGCGCCACTGCACTCCAGCCTGGGTAACAGAGTGCGACTGTAACTCAAAAAATAAATAAATAAGTAAATAAATAAATGAGTCGACAGCAGCATCAGACTTGCCCTTGGGATTGGCACGGAGAGGTCAGTGGCAACCTTGAGTTTAGGTGGCGGTGGGAGCTGATTCTGCCGGGTCAGAGGGAGAGAGAGGAGGGTGTTGCAGGCAGAGTTTGCTGCTAAAGGAAGCAGTAACGTAAGGCAGCTGGAGGGGAGGGTGGGGTCAACAGTGTTTGGCTTTTAGGAGAAAGTGCAGCATGTCTGGGTGCTGATGTTAGTGATGAAGTAGAGAATGAATGACACAGAGGGGAGGTCTGTGGCCAACAGGTGAGAGGGGTTGTGATCGGACGCACAGTGTGATGGACTTGGAACACAGTGAGTAGCACCTCTGGCAACACCTGCTCTGCTCACCTGTGTCCAGCAAGGCTGAAGAATGAGCTCCAGGGGGGCTGGGCCAAGCAGCACCATGTGTGCACCCGGCTCGTGTAGCAGGGACCTGGGTTGCTTATTATCTGAAGTACAGGGTGGTAACAGTCTCTGCCACTACACAGGTCAAGCGCTTGGCGCTGTAAATGTCAGTGCAGACATCTCAGTGCTCTAGACAGAAACCTAGGAGTCATCTGAACTTCCAGCCTGCTAGGAACATGAGGAGAGGGACCTTGTTGCACCCAAGGCTGGGGTCTGTGGAGGGGACTCAGCGGGACACAGGGCAGCCAGGCACCACCCCCACCCGACTCCTAGTCTCTGATGCCGCTCCCTGCCCTCCATTCCAGACTAGGCGCCGCAAGTACGCTGGGGAGACCCAGGAGTAGGGAGGGCATTGGGAGCACCACCACCTGGCCACGGGCAAGGAGCGGAGACACCGAAACCAACACTCCCAGCGGCGCTGGCCACGGTGGCTCTGCCCCCTCCCTCAACAGGTGCTCCTGGGGCCGACGCCTTTCTTCCCACCAGATCCTCCCCGCCAGAGGCTAGAACCTGTGATAGCAGCTAGAGCACAGTGGGGGGCCATAAGAAAGACCCCAGTTATCCATCTGGTCTTCCTGGGACCAGGGCCAGGGAGTCGGTCCCCTCTCCCGTGGGTTGGGGGAAGATGCTGCAGCCCGTGGACCTCCTACCCCTTTACTCCCTCACCCAAGTGCCCTTCCCAGAGGAGCGGACTCCTCCTGTCTGTCCTCCCGGCTATAGCAAAGTCTGCGCCCAGCGCCCGAGCCCCACCCTGCCCCCGGGGACCTGGCTGGTGGGTTCCTGAGGATGGTCTCCATCTCGGGACCGGGGCAGGCAGGTGGGGGTGGGGGATGGGAGGTGGGCGCGGCGGAGGGAGAGGAGGGACCCGGCCCCGCGCGCATGGACCCAGTGGGGGGCGCGGCCCCGCCCCGTCCCGCGCGTCCCCGCCGCGGCCGGCGCGCGCTCCCGGGAGGCGGCAGCGGCTGCAGCGTTGGTAGCATCAGCATCAGCATCAGCGGCAGCGGCAGCGGCCTCGGGCGGGGCCGGCCGGACGGACAGGCGGACAGAAGGCGCCAGGGGCGCGCGTCCCGCCCGGGCCGGCCATGGAGGGCGCCTCCTTCGGCGCGGGCCGTGCAGGGGCCGCCCTGGACCCCGTGAGCTTTGCGCGGCGGCCCCAGACCCTGCTCCGGGTCGCGTCCTGGGTGAGTGGTCCCTGCCCGGGGCCCCGCTCCCGCCCCTGCCTCGCGACCTTCAGGCCCCTACTAGCCCCCTGCCCCCTACCCGCTGCCGCCTGCTTCTCGCCCCCCGACCTCACTCACTCTCATCCTCGCCGGCCCCTCCCCCGCCGGCCTCAGGTTGGGGTGACGTCACCGGGCAGGGCGCGCCCACCTGCGGGCGGAGGAGGGGCCGGCGGCGCCGGAGAGGGACCTTGAGAGGTCACCGCCGGTCGCCCCTACCCCTACCTCCTCCCCGGGTCTAATTTCAGTCCCTTTCCGCAGCCCTTACTCCGTTTTTCCTGTTCTCGTGACCTGGAAGCAGGGACGGGGTGGGGACGGAATTCTCCGAGGGGCAGGAGGGGGCTACGGGAACCGAGAAGCGCCTCCCCTTCCCCCGCACACACACCCTCGGGTCTCCTTGGCAGGGAGCCTGTCCCCTGGCCCCCAGTTCCAGCTGTGAGTTGAGGGAGGAGAGGCTCTGGGCTGGGAGGGCTTCCTGGCGGCGGTGTGGGAGGCAGGTTTGGGAGCAGCCTAGCCCACTGGGGCATCCCTGGGAGGGCCCTGCTGCTCCTACCCTCCGGCAGGGGAGGTGGCAGTTGGGTGCTGAGCTCTGGGTTTTGTCCAGGTGGCAACCTCTGGGCCAGCCGCACCTCGGCGCCTGTCTTGGAGGAGGGCGGTGCCCACGGTGGGGCAGGGGCTTTGGCCTCCCCTGCGGAGTGGCTCTGACCAGACCGGGAGGCAGGACGCTGCGTTTTGGTCCGAGCGCACGTCCCGACTTGTGGCCCACTCTTGGGGACAAGTGCATGTCCCGGCTTCCCCCTTGGCTCGGTCTCTCGGAGCTGGAGCGGGAAAGGAGCGAAGGGATGAGGTTGAGGCTGGAGGTCGTTTCTTGGAAACACAGGGCTGCCCCGTGCAGCGCTGGTTAAAATGACAGCGGTCCCCCTCATGCCTGTCTCCCGGAACTGGTGGGCAGGAGGCATTGAGGTTTGACGGAACCTCAGAGGTCAACGGTGTCATCTTTTCAGCCCAAACACTTACAGGTGATATTAATAATCAGTCACGTGGGGGCTGTCATCCCTCGGGTACCCACCACGTGCAGGAAGCTGGGTGGACATGTCTGTCCCAGCACTGCATGAGCTGTGCCCGTCACCCTATTTGCATGCTAGAAAACAGGCCAGACAGTTCCCAACCGCGCAGGAAGCAACAGCTCCGCTGCCTCCATACCCTCCCTCCCGCCCCGCTCTGCCTGCTGCACTCTCACCTCCCCTTCGCCGTGCCGGCTCCAGCCTGGGAATCGCGGGCCCAGGTGAAGGCTCCTGTTCCCACACACTTGAGTGGGCTCCAAGGGGACTCCACGGGCCCACGCGGTGCAGAGTACCTGGCTTGAATCAACCCCGGCTTTTGTCAGCCATGTGATCCCGGACAAGTCACTTCACCTGTTGGGGTCCCAATGTCCCCCGCATTTATAAAGAGAATAAGAACAATGGCGATCCCACGGGGACTTTCTGAGGATTTGGTGAGGGGACGCATGTAAAGTGGCTGTTTAACACAATGTCTGGGCATAGTAGATGCTCACTAAACGGCCCGTGTTGTCAATAATTACTAAATACGCGAGGGTTCGGGAAAGGAAGAGGTGACACCGCCCCCCACCCAGATACGGGCCTGGGAACGCAGGGACAGGCCCAGGGGCGTGGGCGCTCGAGGCGGGCTCGCAGAGGTCGGGTCGCCGCAGGGCCCTGAGCGCCGCGCCGCACGCAGGTGTTCTCCATCGCCGTCTTCGGGCCCATCGTCAACGAGGGCTACGTGAACACCGACAGCGGCCCCGAGCTGCGCTGCGTGTTCAACGGGAACGCGGGCGCCTGCCGCTTCGGCGTCGCGCTGGGCCTCGGAGCCTTCCTCGCCTGCGCCGCCTTCCTGCTGCTCGATGTGCGCTTCCAGCAAATCAGCAGCGTCCGCGACCGCCGGCGCGCGGTGTTGCTGGACCTGGGCTTCTCAGGTGGGCGGGGCCGGGACGGGGAGCTGGGGGCCGGGGCGGTGAGCGCGGAGAGCCTCCCGGGTGGGCGGGGAGGGGGCGGGGCCTGGGCGGGGAACGCCGCTGGAGTTTCTAGCTGGGCGTGGCCGTGACGAGGGGCGGGGACTGAGGCAGGGAGTGTCAATGGGCCTCCCGGGTGGGCGGGGAGGGGGCGGAGCCTGGACGGGGAGCGCCGCGGGACTTTCTAGGTAGGCGGGGCCCGGGTCTGGGCGGAGCCTGGGCGCGGAACGGGTCTGGCGCTCCCGGGTGGGCGGGGTCAGCGCAGGAGAGGGAGGCGGGACCTCGCGCCACGCGGCGAGCCCAGGTGAGGCGCCCCAAGCCTCGGGCCCACCGACCTTTCCTCCTCCGGGCGAGGCCGCCGTGGGCCACCGCGTGGAGCGTCGCCCTGACGCGCCGCACTGTTCGCAGGACTCTGGTCCTTCCTGTGGTTCGTGGGCTTCTGCTTCCTCACCAATCAGTGGCAGCGCACGGCGCCAGGGCCGGCCACGACGCAGGCGGGGGACGCTGCGCGGGCCGCCATCGCCTTCAGCTTCTTCTCCATCCTCAGCTGGGTGAGTGCGGGGCCCGGGAGGGCGGGGCGAAGGGGCGGGCGCTCGGCTGATCCCGGCTGACCCCGCTGACCACGCCCCGCGCAGGTGGCGCTCACCGTGAAGGCCCTGCAGCGGTTCCGCCTGGGCACCGACATGTCACTCTTCGCCACCGAACAGCTGAGCACCGGGGCGAGCCAGGCCTACCCCGGCTATCCGGTGGGCAGCGGCGTGGAGGGCACCGAGACCTACCAGAGCCCGCCCTTCACCGAGACCCTGGACACCAGCCCCAAAGGGTACCAGGTGCCCGCCTACTAGCGGCTGGCAGGCACAGACCAGGGCTCCAAGGCCACCCCACCAACGCAGGCCCCAGGGTCTCCGGGACCTCCCTTGGGTCCTTCCAGCTCAGTGCCAGGGACAGAGTAGGTGGCCGCTTTGCGCCATCCGGGGCCAAGAGGGGGTGGACCCGCGTGTCTGGGCTGCCCCTGCCAAGTTCCCCCAGTCCCTCAGCACCTGGCCCCAGGACTGAGGTCCTGAGAAGGGGATAGCACTGCCCAGGACGTGTGTCCCTAGCCTGGAATGGACTGGCCTGGGGAAGGCTTTCCCCTCTTGGGCCACACCTGCTCACTCTGGTGTTGGGGGTCCAGCTGCCCTCTACGATCAGGTGCAGGGGCTGCCCAGGACAAAGCGGGGGCAGGGGAAAGACACCACCCTCGCCCCAAGACTGGGGATCCTGGCCACTGTTCCCATCCCATGTCCCTGTGGGTAGTGACTGTCTCGTTTCTGTCATGGTGGTGCGTCCCGTCCGGAGCCACTCTCCACTTTCTCTCACAGGCTCCTAGAACAGCCCAGCCCTGTCAGTGTTGTGATCATGGTCCAGTCTTCGGGTTTCACCTCCTAGTACTCCACAAGCTGCTCCTCTCTCTGTGGCCCCGGCCCCTGCCCAGGTGTGGGTGGTTCTGGCCAGGAAGGCACAAGGTAGCTGTGGGCCAAGACACCAGCCCTGTCCTAGCCCTTCAGTAAGACCTTGCCAGGAGAGGAGAAGGATGCCTGGGTGCCAGGCAAGACAAGCCCCTCAGCAGGAGAGAGGCCCAGAGGCTCCAGCTGGCCACCGTGCCCCACGAGATGGCCCCTGTGTGGTTCCCTTTACCTTGGCTTCCTGGCCCAGTCCCTGCCTCTCCACCTGCACCCCGCTTCCTGGCCCAGTCCCAGGTTGGAGTCCCTCTGCGTAGCTGACTACTCATGCATTGCTCAAAGCTGGCTTTTCACATTAAGTCAACACCAAACGTGGTTGCCACATTTCATCAGACAGACACCTCCCTCTGGAGATGCAGTTGAGTGACAACCTTGTTACATTGTAGCCTAGACCAATTCTGTGTGGATATTTAAGTGAACATGTTTACAATTTTTGTATATATCACTCTCTCCCTCTCCTGAAAGACCAGAGATTGTGTATTTTCAGTGTCCCATGTTCCGACTGCACCTTCTTTACAATAAAGACTGTAACTGAGCTGACTGTGACCTGGACGCTCCTGGAATCATTTCTACCCCTTCCCTTCTGGTGCCAGGGATTGGTATCTGAGAGGCACCAGGGCCCCACAGGAGGGGACCGGGAGGTAGAGGCCAGGCTGACCCCCAGGCTCTGGGGGCTCCAGGTCCATAGGTCCCCACCACCACGTATCCCACTAGTCTGGTTCTCTGAAATGCTGCGAGACCCCTTGTTTTTTTTGTTTGTTTGTTTTTGTTTTTGTTTTTGAGATGGAGGTTCACTCTGTCGCCCAAGCTGGAGTGCAGTCGTGCAATCTCGGCTCACTGCAACCTCTGCCTCCCAGGTTCAAGCAATTCTCCTGCCTCAGCCTCCAGAGTAGCTGGGATTACAGGCGCCCGCCACCATGCCTGGCTAATTTTTGTATTTTTAGTAGAGACAGGGTTTTGCCATGGTGGCCAGGCTGGTCTCAAACTCCTCACCTCAAGTGATCCACCCACCTTGGTGTCTCTCAAAGTGCTGGGATTATAGGCATGAGCCACAGCGCCCGGCCTGTTTTTTTTTTTGTTTGTTTGTTTTTTTAAGACGGAGTTTCACTCTTATTGCCCAGGCTGGAGTGCAATGGCATGATCTCGGCTAACCGCAACCTCTGCCTCCCAGGTTCAAGTGATTCTCCTGCCTCAGCCTCCCAAGTAGCTGGGATTACAGGCATGCACCACCATGCCCGGATAATTTTGTATTTTTAGTAGAGATGAGGTTTCTCCATGTTGGTCAGGCTGGTCTCAAACTCCCGACCTCAGGTGATCCACCCACCTCGGCCTCCCAAAGCGCTGGGATTACAGGCGTGAGCCACCACAACGGGCCTAGAGTGAACCTGTTTTTTTGTTTTGTTTTTTTTTTTTTTTTTGAGGGAAAAATAAATAAATAAATAAATGCCTAGGCTAGAGTGCAGTGGCAAAATCTTGGCTTACTTTAACCTCTGGCTGGCTGCAACATCCACCTCCTGGGCTCATGTGATCCTCCCTGCTCAGCCTCCTGAGTAGCTGGGACCACAGGCATGTGCCACCATGCCCAGCTAATTTTAAAGTTTTTTGTAGAGATGGAGTCTCCTTATATTGCTTGGGCTGGTCTTGAACTCCTGAGCTCAAGTGATCCTCCCACCTTGGTCTCCTAAAATGCTGGGATTTCAGGCATAAGCCACCGCGTCCAACCCTGATGATTTCACTCTTATGTCCTAGCATTCTATAACGCTGATGAGAAGGATGCTAATGGTACCATTTGCATTGTTTGTAAGTTATCTTGTTGGTAATGATTTGTAGGGTTCTTTTCTGTAAATCCTTGTCTAGATAAGAATTTCTTATTGTTGATCCTGTTTGGTCCTTGATGGTTTGTTTTCTCTCTTGGTGTTGGGGTGAGCAGTCACAGTTTTTCGCATGTCCTCTTCTCGCCACCTTCTATTCCTGGGACTCCTGTAAGATTTGCCGTGAAGCCTCCAGTGCCAGGTCCCTATTCCATGGCCTTCCATGGCCACGCCCTTCCCCACTTCTCACCGCTACCTTTTGCAGTTACATCCCCCAGCTTGGGTTTACTTTTGAACCCATCTATTGGGGTTTTTATCTCAATTACTTTTTCATTCCTAGGATTTTTGAGACAGAGTCTCACTCTGTCACCCAGACTGGAGTGCAGTGGTGAGATCTCAGCTCACTGCAACCTCCACCTGCCAGGCTCAAGTAATTCTTGTGTCTCAGCCTCCCAAGTAGCTGGGATTACAGGCATGCACCACTACACCTGGCTAATTTTTTGTATTTTTAGTAGAGATGGGGTTTCACCATGTTGGCCAGGCTGGTCTCGAACTCTTGACCTCAGGTTGTTATCCACCTGCCTCAGCCTCCCAAAGTGCTAGGATTACAGGCATGAGCGACTGCACCCAACCTCATTCCTAGGATTTCTAACTGGTTTTTTTTCATAACTTCCTGGTTGAATGAAGCACAGCTAAGAACCATCTCTGGAGCCAAAATGCTGGCTTTGCCCCTTTCTAGCTCAGTAATCCTGGGTAAGTCTCTCAACCTGTCTGTGCCTCAGGTTCTCCTTCTGTAAAAGGGCCGTCGTGGTTCCTGTGGCGTGGGAGGGTGACAATTACTGTGGTGAGGGGTGTGGAGCTTGCAGCAGTGCTTGTCACAGCAACTGCCACTCAAGTGTTGCCCCATATTCCTCTAGCTCTTGCTCCTTAAGAAGTCATTTTTTAGCCAGGAGCGGAGGCTCATGCCTGTAATCCCAACACTTCGGGAGGCCGAGGTGGGCGGATCACCTGAGGTTGGGAGTTCCAGACCAGCCTGACCAACATGGAGAAACCCCGTCTCTACTAAAAGTACAAAAAATTAGCCAGGCATGGTGGCGTATGCCTGTAGTCCCAGCTACTCGGGAGGCTGAGACAGAATCGCTTGAACCTGGGAGGCGGACGTTGTGGTGAGCCGAGATCACGCTATCGCACTCCAGCCCGGGCAAGAAGAGCGAATCTCCCTCTCAAAACAAAAAAGTCATTTTTAGCCGAACACAGTGGCTCATTCCTGTAACCTGGCACTTTGGGAGGCCGAGGCAGGAGGATTGTTGGAGCCCAGGAGGTCAAGGCCAGCCTCGGCAACATAGCAAGACCCCTTCTCTACAAAAAATATCAGCTGGGCATGGTGGCACACACCTGTAGTTCCAGCTACTCAGGAGGCTGAGGTGGGTCACCTGAGCCTCAGGAGGTCAAGACTGCACTGAGCTGCGATCACACCACTGCACTCCAGCCTGGGTGACAGGGCCAGACCCGGAAAGAGAAGTTCTTTCCAATAACCTTAAGGAAACAGCCCATTTCCCAGACTGCTCTACTCTTCTGTGGAGCTGGTCTTGCTTAGGAACCTACCATCCCCTGCCAAGTGGGCATCAGCTGTGAGGCGCCTCTGGTGTGGGGGGAATGCAGGTGGCCCCTACCCAGCCTCTCATCTCCTAGCCAGCCCCAGCATGGCCATCACCCAGGGGACACAGTTGAGTCCCACTGTCCAAGTCCTCAGCTACAGGGGGGCAGTGCCAATGCCGCCACATGGCTGACCCAGCCCCTCTGCAGCCACTGACCTTGGCTCTTCATCACCATGGGAGCCCCTTTCTGCTTGCTTTAGAGAAATTTCCCCACTTTCTCTGATCTGAGGACATATTCTTGGCCTTATTTGAATGTGGCTGTGTTTAGAGCATTTTTCCTACTTCTATGTGCTGGAAGCAGAAAGTGATTACCGTATGTGTCTGGTCTCCCTCCAAAAACCCCAGATCCAGATAATTACGCTCAAATTATTTCGCTGCAGTATTTCAGATGTCCCCTCCACCCTGTTTCTAAATTTGGCATCAGGGTATACTCAGAAGACAGAGAAGCTCAGAACACCAGCTATGCGTGGTATTGCAAAATAAATTTATTTGAAGATAAACTGTCTTATAAAAGGTCAGAGGCAATTTGAGATCCCAGATTCAGCTTGTCTCATAAAAAGATTCAACTTCAAGTAGCACAATTTCTTGTCTGCTTTTAATCCTGAACATTCTTGAAGCACGAAACAGCCAACTGTTTACACAACACACATCTGTGACATCTGACTCTGGCACCAGTGGCGCCGCAGCTTTCAGCTCTGAGGCCCCACGGGCTGCAGCCCTCAGCTTTGGGAGGGCCCAGATCAGGCCACTGTGGCCTCTGGCTTTGCCAGCAACAACAGGTCCCAGCATCCCAGCCCTTCCCTCCCCTGGCGCCTCCCAAAAGCACAAGAATGCAAACCGAGACTGGCCCACCACTGAGGCAGGGGTGGACTCCCGCTTGAGTGTGCCAACAGGGCGGGTGGACTGTCCTGGTGACTTCCTGGTGGGCCTGGCCAACCAAGAGGCCAAGTGGCCTCACCAGGCCTTACCTGGCTGCCTGGCAGCCCGGAGAGGAAGGAGGAAGGACGCTCACGGTGCGACAGCTCTGGCCACGCTGGCGGGAGCTACGTGATGATCCTGGCGATGGCTTGCAGGGAGGGGAAGTCGTCGTCCCGGGCAGCATGCAGCGCCTGGTGGCTGCTGGCGTCGCCATGCGCGAGCACCTGCTGGCAGGTGGGGCACACACGGCAGTCCAGGCCCGCCTGCTGGGTGGTGGCCTGCCACGCGCTCTTCTTGTTCTTCTTGGATTTGGTGCTCAGAGGCTTCTCACGGTTGCAGAAGTCCGTGTGTGCAGACAGGAGCTCCTGCTGCTTGGCCGTGTCGGGCAGCAGGACCAGCAGCTCATTAAAGACCTTCTGGAAATTCTCCCCCAGCAGGTCCCGGCAACTCTTGTAATACTGGGCTGCGGAGATCAGGCCCTGCCACCGGAGAGCCGGACTCAGTCATCCCCTCTGGCCCGGGCCCTGGATGAAGACGGGCTGGCTACCCCGCCCCGGGCCCGCCTGACCCATCTGGACTCCCCGGGCCCGCCTGACCTGTCTGAACTCCCCTGAGTGGCTCTTGAACTCGCTGAAGCGGGCCTCGTCGCTCTGCAGGAAGTCCCTGATGGACTGGATGAGCTGAAGGTTCCTCTCCCGGAAGTTCTCGGGGACTAGGTAGGCCCGTGGGGCAGGCAGCGGCCTGGGTCTGGGGGTCAGAAGGTAAAGAGGAGGTGGAGGCTTCAGCCTTTAGAGTGGCCCAAGGGGAGGGTACCGTTCCTCCACCCCCGGTGGACACCAGGCAGCTCACCCACACTTACGCTTTTGTGGTGGTGGTGGTGGCGGGGCTGGGGACACAGGCCG
This sequence comes from Pan troglodytes, assembly GCF_028858775.2. NCBI lineage: Eukaryota > Metazoa > Chordata > Mammalia > Primates > Hominidae > Pan > Pan troglodytes. Next base: position 4,463,584 of record NC_072416.2, on the reverse strand, counting down.
GGTGGGGGCTAGGCAGAAGGCCAGAGAAGCCGGGGGGCGGCTTGCTGATTGGGGGCACCAGGCCCGGCGGGGGTGGGGGAGGCGTGCCCTTCAGGAGCACCACAGCGCTGAAGCCTGAGGGGTGGCAGGACAAGACCCAGAGAGGACCCTCGCTGACTGCGGGCTGCCTGGCCTCCAGGGCCAGCTTCTGTCTACAGCCACCCCTTCCCTGCAGGGCAGGTGCAGGGCCAGCACCCGCACCATTGCTGCTGGTGTGGCAGGCCCAGCCCACACAAGCTCATGCACCCTCGGGCCTGGGAGGTGCCATGAGGGCCGGTCTCACAGAGGCAAGGAACACAGGGCGGTTAACGGGAGGCTGGAGGTCATGTGGGTGGCCGATGGCATCACACAGGGGTCCCCACCACCCAGATGCAGACTGTGCCTGCGGCTCCAGCCTGACCCCGGCCCCTCCCGACACCCAGGGAGCAGGCCTGAGCCAGCACGCGTACCTGGGGGCGGCGGCATCCGGGGTGGGCAGGGGCCGCCGAGCGCTGGGAAGTCCTCCTGTGGCGTGGGGCAGGGGAAGGACCCCAGGGGCCTTGGGAGCCCAGGGGGTTCCTTGGGGGCACTCCGAGCAGGGGCCGGGCCCTCTGTGTGTCCATTAACGACGACGGCAACTGGCCCCTCGGCTCTGCTGGCAGGAGCTTCCGGGGCCTGCAAAGCCCCTGGGGGACAGGTAGTGGGCGGGGGCTGTGGCAATGTGGTGCCTGGCTTCTCCGAGCCCACTTTCTTCTTCTTCCCAACTTTAGAGGGTTGGATGGAGGCCGGCCCCAGTGTGGAGGAGACGGAGCCCGTGGGGCGTGTGCTTAGAAGCTCCTGCACGGCCGGGCTGCCGCCCTCCTCCTCCTGTGTGAAGGGCGGGCCGCCCTTCCTGCTGCCCCTGCTCCCCTTCCCAGCCTTCCTGGTGGGCTGGCCGCTGCCGGTAGCCTGCGCCGAGAGTGGGAGCTGTGCTACCTTCTTGCTGCTACTGCTGCTGTTCCAGGCAGAGACAAGGCTGGTGGGGGCGGTGCCAGGCTTGGGCACCGAGGACACCAGGGCGGGGAAGTCTTCCTCCTGGAAGGCACTCCTGCCTCTGGCAGGGATGGCATACGGCAGCGCCAACCCCACAGGGCCCGGGGTTGCTGCAGTGGAGCAGGAGGAGTAAGTGGAGGCAGAGAGGCTGGGGAAGTCTTCGTCCTTGAGCTTTGGGCTGGGTGGTGGGAGGGCGCTGGGTGCAGGGAAGCACAGCTGGTCAACAGCTATCAGGCCCCGTGGCTCCATACCTGCCCTCCCGGCACCCACCTGTGGCTGCCCGCACCCGCCCACCATGCACCATTCACCCCTGGGCACCCATACTCTCACCCTGGCACCCCCACACACCCTGGGGCGGCTGGGCCTGTCACCGAGAAGGCTTCTTGGCTTACAGGACCATTTGTCGAGGTTTCCTTGGGGCCTATGAAGAACACAAGGCCCCCAGGTCAGGTCAGGGTGTGGGGACAGGCCCTCTGGGGACTGGCAGTGCAGGGTGCTCTTCAACCTCCCAGGTGAAGGCCTGGAGCGTCCCAGGCACTGTGCCCATCAAGAGCTGGCCACTAAGCTGGACATGGTGGCTTACACCTGTAATCCCAGCACTCTGGGAGGCTGAGGTGGGCGGATCACCTGAGGTCAGGAGTTTGAAACCAGCCTGGCCAACGTGGTGAAACCCCATCTCTACTAAAAATAGAAAAACAAGCCAGGCGTGGGGGCAGGCGCCTGTCATCCCAGCTACTCGGGAGGCTGAGGCAGGAGAATCACTTGAACCCGGGAGGCAGAAGTTGCAGTGAGCCAAGATTCCGCCACTGCACCAGCCTGGGCAACAGAGTGAGACTCTGTCTCACACACACAAAAAAATAAAACAAACAAACAAAAAGAGCTGGCCACTGACCTCCTAGCCCGGGCAGAGCTGCCACCAGGTAGGGCTTACTCACCTGGGCCTTCGCCCTGAGTCCGGGGTGAGCGCCGGGGGACACGGGGATCCTCAGGACCCCGCGCCGCTGCCTCCTCCTTCTTGGGCCTACCACCTTCCTCCTGATCCTCACTCCTGCGAGCCTCCTCCTGCTGCTGTGCGGCCACGGAGGCCCGGACAGCAGCTGCTACTTCTCGGTCCTCTTCTTCCCTGGGACAAGGAGGCCAGCCTTCAGGCTGAGCATGGCCCGAGACCAATGCCTCAGGCGGGCAGTGCCTGGGCCCAGTGTGTGGGGCGGTTATCTGGGGTCTGATGCCTCTGCCCTGCAGGGCTGCCGGGGCGGTGCTTCCTCGTACAGCTGCGGTGACCGCCCAATTGACACAGGCCCCTTTCACCCACCCCAACCCTGGGATCTGTGGCTGTGGCTAGAACTGGAAGAAACAGAAACAAACTTGTGCTCACCAAGGACACTGAACAGACCCTACTGCCACTCAGGACCCCAGAAACTCTGGCCACAATCCCTGACCCCATCCCCACTCCCAGCTTGGCCACTGGCCACAGTCACCACAGGAGAATGTCAGTGGCACGCAAGGTCCCCCACCTTTTGTACCTCCAGCTTCCTCGGCGGCTCTGCTGGGCTCCGCGAGTGCCAGCCCGGGCCACTCGGCCCTGGCGGCTGTACCTGTCCACCTCCTCGTAGTCTTCGCCACCAACGACCCCTGCGGCCAGCAGACAGCCTGTCACTTCCCGGGACCCCGGGACGACAGTAGGAGGAACAGGCCTGCCGTCAAGGCCACACCCGGCCAATGCTCAGGCCTGGACGGCAGAGGCTTTCCTACCCACAGCGCACATGAGCCCGGGAATGGCACAGGAGCCTCGCAGGGTCCACGCCAGCCACGGGCCTCTACGACCTGGGTGCCAAGCCACAGGAGCAGTGGGAAGGGAGAGGAGGAGGGTCCCCGAGCCCCAGGTGGGATCTGCATACAGCAGATGCTCAGTAAAAGCCTCCTGGTCCAGGGAAGGGCCCCGGGCACCCAGGGCAGCAGACCCGAGACCCTGAGGGAGCAAGAGCTCCTGGCACACAAGGGGTGCTCGGGCGCTCCAGCCTGGCCGGATGGTGGGAGGTCAGCTCCTGCACCCACAGCTCGGTCTCATCTCAGGCTCCTGCTCACCCTCGTTCCGGCGCGAGTGCCGTGGCGCGTAGCTGAACTGCAGGTCAATGTGGCGGTTCTGGCGTGCCTCGGCGCGGCTGCGACTGTGGCAGGCTGTCCTGTGGGCCTTGAGGTCGATCTCGGTGCGGAAGGCGTGGGTGAACTGCTCCGTGCTGCAGCGGCCTTCCTCACACAGAAAGTGCTTCTCCCGGAAGTGCTCACGCAGGTAGGCATAGTCGCTGGCAGGAGATGGGGTGTCGGTAGGAGGGCTGCAGCCCGGTTAGCCCCACGCCCTGGGGGAGGGAGGGTCATCTGTCTGTCTGCTGCCCGGCCCACCTGTAGTAGTCCTGGGCCCCGTCCGAGTCGCAGAAGTGGCAGAAGTAGTGGTCGCGGCGCAGGTGCTTAAGCAGCTCATCATTGTCCAGGTAGCGCTCGTCACAGAACTTGCAGAGCGGGTGCCCACGGTGCGACGTGTCATCAGGGTCACCCTGCATGCGATGCCGGGCCAGGTCCTTGCGCGAGTACCACTTGCGCTCATATGTGAAGATCTACAAGGCACAGGAGGCTGGGCACAGGCTGGGGGACCCCAAGCCTCCTGCCTCTTCCCACAGGCCAGTGGCGGTGCAGCAAGGGGCAGGAGAGGGCCCCGCCAGCAGCCAGAGGCCTCCCTGCCACGTGCAGCCTGACCCTCAGGGGGCCATCCAGGGCCAGAAGCAGCAGGTGGACAAGCCCCTCCCAGCCGTGTGGCCACATCCCTTGCACCACCCACCGCCTAGGCTCTCTCCGGGGTCGCTGGGGGGGCACACCTGGAGGTGCTGGAGGCACAGCCGGCAGCAGAAGAGCTCATGCTGCCTCCGCATGTGCTGCTCCAGGTCCCCGAAGAGGCTGAAAGGTGGCAGCTCGGGGCACCGCGGGCACTCGTGCTGCAGCAGCTGCCTAGGAAGACACCGAGAGCCGCCCACGGCCCCAGGACATTCAGTGTCACCGCCGGGAGCGGGGCCACTCACCAGGCCCCAGGCCCGTGACCCAGGACAGATGCAAGGCCATGGCTGTGCACATGGCTTGGGTCAGAAGCCTGGCTCTAGCCCTGAGCCCATGAGCTGCCCCTCCTCTGAGAGACCAGCCCTGGGACAGCTGTACCCTTTATAGGATTTTCAGGCCACGGGCCTGGCTCACACACCTCGTGTGCCCCTCAAGGTGCCCCCGAGGCAGGTGCTGCGCCACCTGGGCATGCCTTTCCCCAGCGCAACCACCAGCTCTACCCCCAGGAGGGCCTGGTAAGCCTCCCCAGTCACAGGACGGAAACCCAGGTGCCTGGCCCCAGCATTGGTGCACCAGGTGGCCCCCGAAGTGCCTCCGGTTGTGAGGAGAGTGGGACGTGAAGGGCCACAACCACAGGGAGGCCAGGACCCAGGGAGAGGCCCTGCTCACCTGTACAATGCGTACACCTTTCCATCTGCAAAGTAGATATCATATTTCTTCTCATGCTGCAGCTGGTGGATGGGGATGGTGGCGAAGGCAGGAAGCCTCTTCCCAAAGACCACCTAGAGCCAAAAACCAGAGGGGTGGTGAGCACGACTGGGATGGGACCCCCACCTGGGATGCAACGGAGGCTCAGAGGCAAGGGAGCCCTCACAGACCCTCTAAGAAGGAGTGAGGCATAAAGGGTCCTCCTAGGAGGCCCCAGCAGGCAGCGGCCCCTGGCACCCTGGCCTAGGCCTCCCCTCCTCACCCCAACCCGCTTGCCTAGGGTCAGGGGCAGAGGACAGAGACACAACGCCAGGCCTCTCCACCAGGGGGCGGCAAGGCCAGTCCCGAAGCAGCCACGCCCCACCGGCCGGGGCCCTCACCCAGTGGCTCCACCCTGTGGGGAACAGAGCAGCTGTCGCTCTGCGGAGCTTTCCAGGACAGAGAAGAAACGTGTTCCAAGCAGCTGCTAAGGGAATACCAATGGCCGCCAGCCGGGGATACATCAGGTGACAAGGCCCGGCTACCCTGTCCGGCGCCCCCGCCCCCACGTTTCCATGGCGCCTTCACGGCACGAGGCTCAAGCCGACCACCTCAGCTCCGTGCATCCTCAGCAGGCGCTGCAGAGCCTCTGCGTGGGCCCCTTCCCAGGGGTCTCTGTCACCTGCAAAGCTGGCTGCCAGAGGACTTGCCCGTCTGCCCTGTGCCCTCCACAGACAGCCCCGGCATCCCTGCTCAGCTCAGCACCCCTGCTCTCCACGAAGCTCTGCTGGGGAGGACCCTCGCTGCCCCCATGCCAGCAGAGATTGGTGCCACCCACCCCTTGGGTTGGTCAAGCCCCCTTCTGGCTCCATCACTGTCCCAAGCCTGGCACTGGTCACTCGCCTCGGCTCTGGGCCCTTAGAGCAGCTCAAGGCCTCAAGTGCACATCCAGGGCAGGGGGACGTCCTCACCCGGGCAAGGGTCACGCCAAGGTCATGTTAAGTTTACCCTTAGCCCCTTAGCCAAAGAGAATGTCGGGCTGGAACGGCCGTGAAGCTGGGAAACCTGAGGCTTGGCAGGAAGAGCCAGTCCCACACGTGCTCAGGGGGTCCTGGGGTGTCTCTGTCCCCCAGAGCAGCTGGTTAAATCTGACTCCCCAGGAGGGTCAGGAGCGCCAGGAGAGCTCAGCCCCCACTTCTGCCAGGACAGGCTGCTGTGCTGCCAGGGGCGTGCCCCCACCCCACCGACAGGAGCCGCTTCCACCAGGGCGGGGTGGGCGGTGCGGGCTGCAGGAGCAGCAGCCCAGGCCTTTCCTCCCCTGGTCACATCAGGCAAGGCTGGGCAGGATGAACTCGGCCGCCTCTGCGTCCCCGTCACACGCTGGGCTCAGATGGGCACTTCATCACAGCTGCCTCCCACGCGCGACGTCTTCAGATGGGAGTCGCAGCCCCACCCAGAGCCCCATTACAAAGGCTGCCAGTCACTGCGGGCCACATCACCCTGACCTGTCCCCTGGCTCCCCTCCCCCGGAGCAGCCTCTCTGCACACCCCAAACACAGGGAAAGGCCCTGGGCTTTGTGCGGCCTCTTTTCACAGCAGCTGCCCTCGCGGCAGCTGGCACCCAGCCCTACCTTCCACTCACTCCCAAGGGCGCCTCTCCAGCCCGACCCTCACAGGCGCAATCTGTGCAGCCACTCAGGGTGCTGCTGGGACCCAGAGCACGAGCCTCCTCGGGGAGCTGAGCGGAGCCACTCAGGGTGCTGCTGGGACGCAGATCGCGAGCCTCCTCGGGGAGCTGAGTACCGGGACTCCCGGGAACCAGACAGGGCCACTTCCCCACCACAGCTCCCGAAGCAGCAGGCAGGCGGGCGAGGAAGCCAGTGTCTGCCTGTGAGGTGGCCAGGCGAGCAGCCTGTGAGGGAGGCCCCAAGGCTGCCAAAAAGCATCCAAGCCCATCAGACTCCGAGGAGAAACGACTTCCTTCCCCAGAGGAAACCCGTGCCAGGGGCGTCCCCAGCCCCACCTCCCCACTTTGGCACCCCTCCTTTCAGCCGCACGCCCTCATCCACCGTGGGTGGCGGCGACTCAGACTGCGGGCACAGGGGCATCCCAGGCACCCCTAACACGCAGCCAACCTCCACTGGTGCGTCCCCCGAGTGCCACCCGTGTGCGGGCACAGGGCCAGGCCCCGCTGAGGAGCACATACACTCCTCTGTCCTTGCCGCCTGGAGGCACCCATGCCCCATGCGATGCTAGCACATCGCAAGTCCCAAGAAACCTATGTGGGACGGCACTGGTGGGGCTGGCGGACTCGGTCAAGGCAGCCTCTCTGAGGCCAGGGAGCAGCTGGGGGTGGAGGAGCTGTGGGGAGCTGGGCAGAGGCAGGGCCAGGCCGGGCAGATCCCAGGTGCACTGACAGCACCCAGATGAAGGACCCAGGGTGGGCCAGCACAGGAGGGCCACATGCCCCATATGGAGTCTAGATGGGCGTCCATCTGCACAGCAGCTAGAGCAGGTACTCCGAGCACCAGGGGCAGCAAGACCCAGAGTATTCGTCCCTCCTGAACAGCTGGGAGGGGTCACCTAGGCAGGGCACCTAAGCGGAGCAACGAGACAGGGGAAAGGAGACACTGGGTGGGCTCAGGAACAGGAAGAGGCTTGTGAAAGAACAATGGCTGTGAGCAAGGTGGGCCCAAGGCCACAATCACTGGAGCAGGAGGGCGTGCAGGTTTGGGGCCGGAGTGAGAAATACCACCTGATGGTGGGGGCCTGAGGCTGCCCATCCTCAGACAGGCAGGGAGACCAGGACTGGCCGCCCAGACCTCAGGAGCGGGCAGTGGGACAGCAGTGCAGCCTGGCATGGCCAGCATCGCCCTCCCTGAGGGTGAGGAGGGGGCTGGACAAGGCTGCGCCCCACAGCACAGTGGCCAGGGTGGAGTCAGGCACGGTCCACTAAGGAGCCAAACAGCAAGACCCTCCCCCGCCTGGTGGTTCCAGCACAGCCAGGCTGGGAGTAGGGGACGTAGGGGACGTGGAGGCCAGGGGAAGATGGCTGTGGGTAGGGGACTTGGGGGCCTGGGGGAGATGCCTGGGGTGGGACTTGGTGGCTGGAGGGAAATGGCTGGGTTGGGACGTGGGGGCAGGGGGGAGATGGCTGGGGCTACAGAGGGAGACAACAGGTCTAGGCCGCCCCAGCAGGAGAGGGTCACGTGTCTGAGGACAGAAGTACAGAACCCATGGGGAGAGGCTTGGGGATGGGCTGTGCAGCAAATGATGGGGGGAAGGGCACTCTACGTGAGCCCTGGAGACGGCCAAGCTAGGCCCCAAGGAGAGCGAGAGGCAAATGGGGTGAGGCCTGCTTAGGAACAGGAGGCCCCCAAGACCCCCTACAGGGACAGGTGTGGTGTCTGCCTGGGGCCTTGCTGCTCTACACTCCCCAGCATGTCATGGGCACACAAAAGGACAGCGGTGAGGGCCTGCCCACACGTGGGGAGGGGGACCCTGGGGTTGGCTCCCAGGGCCATCTAGAGAGCCTAGACCTCCAAGGAGCCCAGATGGGGACAGCAGCAGCAGGGAGCATCTTACAGATGGCCAGGGCCATGGGGGACGGGAGCGGGGTGGGGGGACAGCAGAAGCAGGGAGCATTTTACAGATAGGGCCAGGGCCACCGGGGACGGGAGCAGGGCGGAGGGGGAGCAGTAGGAGTAGGAAAGCATGACCCGAGCCAGCATGTCACCCTCCTGACCTGGGACCTTGGGTAACTGTGGGCTGGCCCTCTGCGCCCCCTCCCACTGCCTGCCTGTAAGGTGCAGGTGGGCTGCCCTGGGGGGCTTGCAGCCTCATCAGGACTCCTGCAGTAACACCAGGGACCAGAGCAAGCTGGAGAGCAAGATGCAAACAGCAGGAACCGACCCTTGAGAAAGACGCAGCCAGGAAAGAGGCCCAGAACGTGGGGGTCCACCACCCCAGGACCTCTGTCAGCCATGGCCAAGACCAGCGCCCCCACCTCCCACGGAGGGGAGCCTGCCTCGGCTTCCACCCTGAGCACCTGCCAGGGGTCAGGCCCATCTGGCTCCTGGCCTGAGCAGCAGCTGCAGCCTCCACAGGGAAGGCCTGGGTCCAGGTGTGTGGAACTAACAAGCACATGGAGCCAGCCGATTCCACACGGCATCCTGGACACTTTCCTCACAATTTTCGCAAAACCTTAGTCCCATAAGGGAGGCCAAGGCAACGCCAGGGTTCAGGAGTTGAGGGTTGCAGTGGGAATTCCTGAGCACGCATGGGACACAGAATATATTCAGGGGATGGTGCTGAACTCAGTAAGGAAAAAGGAGACTAGAGTGAGGCGGCAAGCTCAAGATGGGAAGAAAATAGGACGAATGCAAAGGAGAGGAGACCAGCAAACAGCAAACTTTCCAGGAGCCCCTCCTTCAGCCCAGTAAGGCGGGGCAGGCCCTAGAGGAAGCCGGCTGGGGGCACCCAGTGCCAAACCACACCCCGGCTGACAGCTCATGCCCGCAGCCCCCAGCCACAGAGCTCCTGGAGGGTGTGGGGCCTACAAGGAATGAGAGCGGGCAGAGGCTGCCACAGTAAGCATACGCAGATGTTCACTCATGTCTTGCATCAGACCTGCAGCCTGGGTCGGGACCTCACGTGCCAAGAACTCCTTAGCGTCTTCTTTCCGGAAGGAAGCTACAGGTGTGCTGGGAAAGCTAGCTGCTGGAGAGTGAGGTCATGCTACGCAGGACTGGCTGGCAAGGCAGGCCCTGGCAAAGCCAGGAAGCGCCCTGAGGAAGCCACGGGCCAAGGTCCTCTGTGACTGTTCCTGCACCCCAGATCTCCCCGGGGTCTGGGTCGGCCTCCTCCTGTCACATGACAGACTGATAGAATCTCCAAATGTCTTTTTCCAAAAAGGGCACAGACTATATGCCCACAAATTGCTCCGAGAATTGCAGCATCTCTTCAACTCCTTTGATGTAAACGTCTACTTACAAAAAAGAAAAAAAAGGAAAAAAAGAAAAAACCTACACCTCAATGCTGCTCTGCATCACTTCTGGGGAGAAGAAAGTTAGATTCCTGGCAGATGTCACCAGCCGAAGCCTTCTATGAACAAACCGGGGGAATTTCACAATGCTGGAAGCAAACAAATCTCTAAGCTCAGCAAACCAACGGGCTCCAGCCAGGTGCCCACAGCCAGCAGCTGGCAGTGCAATGAGGGTGGAGGAACGCTGCATGGTACCCTCTGACCCCTCCACGGCTTCCAAGTCTGTACAGTCAAAAACGTCTCCCATTCACTGCGGAGATGAGCGCCAAAGGTGGGGGCGGCGGCGAGGAGAAGGAAAACTTCCTAACACTTTTCTCCCTTCCCGCCAAGAAGCGGGAGGGGGCCTTCCCCTCTGACGGTCAGGTCTCCTTCCGAGGCTAGTGTCACCTCCACTCCACAGAGGAAAACGTCAGTCTCGGAAGGAGTTTGCTCAGGGTCATCCAATGGGGGCCCAGAAACACAGCTGGGCTGAGAATGCCCAGAGTTTGACGCCCTGCTTCCAGGACGGATGGCCTCCGCAGAGTCCCCCTTGCCTTGTTTCCTCGACCCGAATGGAGGCCCCTGGAAAATAAACTCCTGAAGACGAGCAGGTCACCGAGTTCTCCATCTGATCAGGACCCTTCCTGAGGCCCGGCAGGAACCCCCGGGACACGGGGGAAGTCCCCAGGCTGTCCCCACAGGGCTTGCCCCCTCCTGCAACCCGCTCGGCCGCCTCCGGCCTCCAAGCCCCAACGCCCTGCCGTCAGCCGCACGGCCGGGACCCCGCCCTGGGTGGCCCCACCAGGCCTCTCTCGGAAGCCGGCGCCGCCGGGCCCACGGCCGGACCTCAGCGAGGCAAAGTCCCCATCCGGTCGCCGGGAGCCCCGCTGCCCCCGGGCCGCGCCCCCGGCGCCCCGCACCTGGCGCAGCTCCTCGCGGCACACGGCGCAGTAGCGCTGCTCGCAGAGCACCCGCATCTTGGTAGAGCAGCGGTAGCACACCGGGTGGTCGCAGCGGCCCAGCGCCGTGGCCTCCAGGTCTCCGCAGCACAGCACGCAGCTCCCGCCTCCCCGCTCAGGAGCTGCCGCCGCCGCCGCCGCCTCCAGGGCCGCGCGCCGCCCCTCGGCGCCCCCCGCCGCCGCCATGGTCCGGGATCCGGCCCCCTCTCGGCCGGCGCGGCGCCGCGCGGCCTGGCTCCCGGCGGGCCCGCCCCTTCCGGGCAAACGTCACCGCCCCACCCAGCAACGGGCCCGCCCGGCGGAAGTGCGCGTCGCGACTTCCGCCTCAGCGCGGCGCCGGCTAGAGCGGTGGCCCTGATAGAGGCCGCTCTACCCTGAGCCGACTGCTCGGAGGTCCGCGCGGCCACGCAGCCAGCCCCGGGCTCCTCTGGGCCACGCGTGTCATGTCAACACTCGCCGGGCTCCACGGACTGGCGTTGTCAGATGAAACACTGCACAACTGGTTTGCATCTCAGATGAACAAGGGGTCATGTCTTAGTGTAAGTATAGCCCAAATATTGATGGGCTAGGCTCATACTAAAATGCTGCTCCTTATCTGAAATTGACATTTAACTGGACCTGCCGTATTTGTATTTGCTAAATCTGGCCACCTTATTAGGAAACCGGTCTCTGGTATTTGGAACACACACAAGCGTGGTCCCGCCTCCACTTCCCTAATGCCCTGTTTAAATCCCTACATGAAAGACAACGTGAAAGGCAGCACGTGGTGACGTCCATCTCGCAGCCCAGGGCAGTCTCGCCAGGCCTGCCCAGAAGGGGCCTCTGGAAGACAGGAACGGAACCTGTCCTCTTTACGCTGGGCCCAGCACAGGACGTGTTTGGATGGATGCTGCAGTAAGAGGGCCTCCTCCCTACCCTTGAGGGCCAGGCACACTCAGGACCTCCCTCCCTCTGCCATCCAGAAGGCAGGTCCAGATCTAAACCCTACTGGGAAAGAGGCAGTAAATTGTATCAATGAGCCTGAACTTTACTTACTTTATTTGAGACCGGGTCTTGCTCTTGCTGTAACACAGTGGTACGATCACAGCACACTGAGGCCTCAACCTCCTGGGCTCAAGTGATCCATGCCCAGTGAACTTGGACTTTAGAAACAGACACAAATGGGCTTGAAACCCCAATTTTGCAACTTGAAAAAAGCTGTCAGGCACAGTGGCTCAAGCCTGTAATCCCAGCAGTTTGGGAGGCTGGGTGGCCCGGATTGCTGGAGCCTGGGAATTTGAGACCAGCCTGGCCTACACAGTCAGGCTCCATCTCCACAAAAAAAATTTTTAGGCCGGGCGTGGTAGCTCACGCCTGTAATCCCAGCACTTTGGGAGGTTGGGATCACCTGAGGTCAGGAATTGGAGACAAGCCTGACCAAAATGGTGAAACTCCATCTCTACTAAAAATACAAAAATTAGCTGGGCGTGGTGACATGTGCCTGTAGTCCCAGCTACTCGGCAGTCTGAGGCAGTAGAATCGCTTGAAACCGTGAGGCAGAGGTTGCAGTGAGCCGAGATCACGACAATCACGCCACTGCACTCCAGCCTTGGCAACAGAGCGAGACTCCATCTCAAAAAAAAAAAAAAAAAAACACACACACGACTAGAGTGCAGTGGCGTGATCTCGGCTCACTGCAAGCTCCGCCTCCCGGGTTCACGCCATTCTCCTGCCTCAGCCTCCTGAGTAGCTGGGACTACAGGCGCCCGCCACCACGCCCTGCTAATTTTTTTTTTTTTTTTTAGTAGAGACAGGATTTCACCATGTTCGCCAGGATGGTCTCGATCTCCTGACCTCTTGATCCACCTGCCTTGGCCTCCCAAAGTGCTGGGATTACAGGCATGAGCCACTGTGCCTGGCCAAAACACACAAAAATTAACGGGGCGTGGTGACATGCGCCTGTAGTCACAGCTTCTCGGGAGGCTGAGGCACGAGAAACGCTTGATCCCAGGAGGCAGAGGTTTCAATGAGCAGAGATTGCGCCCCTGCACTCCAACCTGGGCCACAGAGTGAGACTCCATCTCAAAAAAAAAAAAAAAAAAAAAAGAAAAGTGGGAAAAGTTATTGTAAGGATGTAAGAAGTTCAACATCTTGGCTGGGCGCGGTGGCTCACACCTGTAATCCCAGCTTGAAATTGGCACTTTGTGAGGCTGAGGCAGGTGGATCACGAGGTCAGGAGATCAAGACCATCATGACTAACCCGGTGAAACCCCATGTCTACTAAAAATACAAAAAGAAATTAGCCTGGTGTGGTGGCGGGCGCCTGTAGTCCCACCTACTCCGGAGGCTGAGGTAGGAGAATGGTGTGAACCCGGGAGGTGGAGCTTGCAGTGAGCCGAGATTGCGCCACTGTATTCCAGCATGGGCAACAGAGTGAGACTCCATCTCAAAAAAAAGAAAGAAAGAAAAAAAAAAAAGCCCAGCACTTTGGGAGGCTGAGGCAGATGGTTCACAAGGTCAGGAGTTCGAGACCAGCCTGACCAACATGGTGAAACCCCGTCTCTACTAAAAATACAAAAATTAGCCAGGCGTGGTGGCACGCACCTGTAATCCCAGCTACTCAGGAGGCCGAGGCAGGAGAATCGCTTGAACCTAGGAGATGGAGGTTGCAGTGAACTGAGATCGTGCCACTGAACTCCAGTTGGGTGACAGAGCGAGACTCCGTCTCAAAAAAAAAAAAAAGTTCAACATCTCTTGAAGCATTTAGGAAAAATAACAAATGTATATAGAAAGACAAGCAAAGAAAGTAAGACAGCTATCAATGAGAAAGGAAATGTAAATAGCACACTACTTGGTTCAGTAGAAAATATTTACATAGTTTTTGCTAATTCTATATAAATATTAATCTTTTGGGGTTTTTTTTTTTTTGAGACAGGGTCTCGCTCTGTCATCCAAGCTGGAGTCCAGTGCTATGATCATAGCTCACTGCAGCCTTGAACTCCTGGACTCAGGGGATCCTCCTACCTTAGCGTCCCATGTAGGTAGAATTACAGGAGCGTGCCACTCTGCCTGTCTACTTTTTAACATTTTTTTGTAGAGCTGGGTTTTGCCATGTTGCCCAGGCTGGCCTCGAACTCCTGGCCTCAGGCAATCCTCCCACCTCAGCCTCCCAAAGTGCCGAGATTACAGTTATGAACCACCACGCCTGGCCGATTAATGATTTCACCAAACATTGTGATGAAGTCATATTAGGAGGACTCAGGGAGGAGAAATAAGGTGATTGGGTTTCAAGAGAGCCAAAGCTTCATTTCACTTAGTGGGAAGCTATTTGATGTTGCCTGAGATGGTTAAATCAAGAAACAGCAATTTATAATGTAAGTCAGCAATTTTCAATGGAGGAGAGGGCATTTTTTGTCCCCAGGAGGTGTTTGGAAGTGTCTGGAGCCAAGTTTGGTTGTCACAGTGGGGCACGCCTGGCATCTTAATGGTGTATTGGTTTCCTAAGGCTGCCGTAAAAAATGGCCATGGGAGGCCGGGCGTCATGGCTCACGCCTGTAATCCCAGAACTTTGGGAGGCCGAGGCTGGCGGATCACCTGAGGTCAGGAGTTCGAGACCAGCTTAACCAGCCTGACCAACATGGAAAAACCCCGTCTCCACTAAAAATACAAAATTAGTCGGGCGTGGTGGTGCATGCCTGTAATCCTAGCTACTCGGGAGGCTGAGGCAAGTGAGTTCAATCACTTGAACCCGGGAGGCGGAGGTTGCGGTGAGCCGAGATCGCCCCATTGCGCTCCAGCCTGGGCAACAAAGAGTGAAACTCTGTCTCAAAAAAAAAAAAAAAAAAAAAAAAAAAGGCCAAGGGCCGGGCACGGTGGCTCATGCCTGTAATTCCAGCACTTTGGGAGGCCGAGGCAGGTGGATCACGAGGTCAGGAGATCAAGACCATCATGACTAACGCAGTGAAACCCCATGTCTACTAAAAATACAAAAAGAAATTAGCCTGGTGTGGTGGCGGGCGCCTGTAGTCCCACCTACTCTGGAGGCTGAGGCAGGAGAATGGTGTGAACCCAGGAGGTGGAGCTTGCAGTGAGCCGAGATTGCGCCACTGCACTCCAGCCTGGGCAACAGAGCGAGACTCCATCTCAAAAAAAAAAAAAAAAAAAAGGCCACAAACTTGGCTTAAGACACACAAATGTATTATCTTTAGTTCTGGAGTCCAGACTCTAACATGGGTCACACTGAGCTAAAATCAGGGTGTCAGGATCACTGCATTCCTATTTGGAGGCTCCAGGGGAGAATCTGCTTCCTTGCCTTTTCCAGCTGTTAGAGGCTGCCCGAACTCCTTGGCTCATGGCTGCTTTCTGTCTTCCAGAGTTGACTCTGGGGGAGGCCAGTGGTCCAATCTTTTTTTTTTTTTCTTTGAGATGGAGTCTCTGTCACCCAGGCTGAAGTGCAGTGGCACAATCTTGGCTCACTGCAACCTCCACTTCCCAGGTTCAAGCGATTCTCCTGCCTCAGCCTCCCGAGTAGCTGGGACTACAGGCACCCGCCACCACACCCGGCTAATTTCTTTTTGTATTTTTAGTAGAGACAGGGTTTCACTGTGTTAGCCAGGATGGTCTCCATTTCCTGCCCTCATGATCCATCCGCCTCGGCCTCCCAAAGTGCTGGGATTACAGGCGTGAGCCACCCCGCCCAGCTTTTTTTTTTTTAGGTGGAGTTTCGCTCTTGTTGTCCAGGCTGGAGTGCAATGGCACAATCTCGGCTCACTGCAAACTCCGCCTCCCGGTTCGAGCAATTCTCCTGCCTCAGCCTCCTCAGTAGCTGGGATTACAGGCATGCGCGACCACACCCAGCTAATTTTGTATTTTTAGTGGAGACGGGGTTTCTCCATGTTGGTCAGGCTGGTCTTGAACTTCTGACCTCAGGTGATCCGCCTGCCTTGGCCTCCCAAAGTGCTGGGATTACAGGCGTGAGCCACCACGCCCAGCCGCTAATCTCCTATTAAAGCCAGCTGGCCTGACGTGGTGGCTCAGGCCTGTAATCTCAGCACTTTGGGAGGCTGAGGCAGGCAGATCACTGGAGGTCAAGAGTTCGAGGCCAGCCTGGCCAACATGGTGAAACCCCATCTCTACTAAAAATACAAAAATTAGCCGGGCATGGTGGTGGGCGCCTATAATTCCAGCTACTTGGGAACCTAAGGCAGGAGAATCGCTTGAACCCGGGAGGCAGAGGTTGTAGTGAGCGGAGATCATGCCACTGTACTCCAGCCTGGGTGACAGAGCAAGACTCTGTTTCAAATAAAATAAAATAAAGCCAGCTAATTAGCAACCTTAATTTTATATTCCCGGGTGCGGTGGTGCGCACGTGTAGTCTCAGCTACTCGGGAGGCCGAGGCAGGAGGATTGTGTGAGTCCAGGAGTTCTGAGGATATAGTGGGCTGTGTCAGTCAGGTGTCTGCACTAAGTTTGGCATCGACTTGGTGACCTCCTGGGAGCAGGGGACCACCAGGTTGCCTCAGGAGGGGTGAACTGGGCCAGTTTGGAAAGAGAGCAGGTCAAAACTCCTGTGCCAATCAGTAGTGGGATCACGCCTGTGAATAGCCACTAGACATCAGCCTGGGCAACATAGTGAGACCCTGCCTCTAATAAACCATTTTATCTACAGCCTAATTCCCTCCTACTATGTGGCATAAATATTCACAGGTTGCAGGGATTGGGGGCGAACATCTTTGGGGGGCTACTATTCTGCGTACACACATGGGTGAAGACCAGGGATGCTGCTAAACATTCTCAGTGCACAGGATGGCAAAGGTCAGTAGTGCTGCAGCTACCAGTTTTTCTGTTTCTGGCCGGGCGCGGGGGCGCACGCCTGTAATCCCAGCACTATGGGAGGCCGAGGCGGGCGGATCCCCTGAGGTCAGGAGTTCGGGACCGGCCTGGCCAACATGGCGAAACCCTGTCTCTACTAAAAATACAGAAATTAGCTGAGCGTTTTGGCAGGCACCTATAATCCCAGTTACTCGGGAGGCTGAGTCAGGAGAATCTCTTGAGCCCAGGAGGCGGAGGTTGCAGCGAGCAGAGATCGCACCATTGCACTCTAGCCTGGGTGACAGAGTGAGACTCTGTCTCAAAAACAAAACAAACAAAACAAAACAAAATAGTAGTTATGCTTATGATTCAAACATTTGGAGATAAATACTAGAAGAAACAGCTAACAGCTAAAAGACTTGGAAGTAGCTGTCTCTGGAGAGTAGGAGCAGGGTGTGAAGGGTGGGCAGGGATAGCTTTGTTCTCTTCCTTATAGCAAGCAGCCTTTGATTTATAATGTATACTGCCTTGACAACATTAATTATTTTATTTTATTTATTTATTTATTTATTTTTTATTTTTTTGAGATGGAGTCTTGCTCTGTTGCCCAGGCTGGAGTGTAGTGGCACCATCTCGGCCCACTGCAACCTCTGCCTCCCGGGTTCAAGCAATTCTGCCTCAGCCTCCCGAATAGTTGGGATTACAGGCATGCAACACCATGGCTGGCTAATTTTTGTATTCTTAGTAGAGATGGGGTTTCACCATGTTGCTCAGGCTGGTCTCGAATTCTTAACCTTGTGATCCGCCTGTCTCAGCCTCCCAAAGTGCTGGGATTATAGGCGTGAGCCACCAGGTGCAGCCCTAATTATTATTATTATTATTTTCCTTTTTTTTCTTTTTCTTTTCTTTCTTTCTTTTTTTTTTCTAATTTTTTTTTTTTTTTTTTTGAGGTGGTGTCTTGCTCTGTCGACCTGGCTGAAGTGCAGTGACATGATCTTGGCTCACTGCAACCTCCGCCTCCCGGGTTCAAGCGATTCTCCTGCCTCAGCCTCCCAAGTAGCTGGGATTACAGGTGCCTGCCACCACGCCCAGCTAATTTTTGTATTTTTAGTAGAGACAAAGTTTCACTGTGTTGGCCAGGCTGGTCTCAAACTCCTGACCTCATGATCCGCCCGCCTCGGCCTCCCAAAGTGCTGGGATTACAAGCGTGAGCCACCACACCCGGGCAATTTTTTGTATTTTTAGTAGAGACGGGGTTTCACCGTGTTAGCCAGGATGGTCTCGATCGCCTGACCTTGTGATCTGCCCACCTCGGCCTCCCAAAGTGCTGGGATTACAGGTGTGAGCCACTGAGCCTGGCCAATTATTTAATATATTTACTGTTTTTTTTTTTTCATTTTTTGTGAGATGGAGTCTTGCTCTGACGCCCATGCTGGAATGCAGTGGCATAATCTCGGCTCACTGAAACCTCCGCCTTCTAGGTTCAAGCAATTCTTATACCTCAGCCTCCCGAGTAGCTGGGATTACAGGCGTGCACCACAACACCCAGCTAATTTTTTTGTATTTTTAGTAAAGATGGAGTTTCACCGTGTTGGCCAGGCTGGTCTTGAACTCCTGAGCTTAAGTGATCCGCCCACCTCGGCCTCCCAAACTGTTGGGATTATAGGCATGAGCCACTGAGCCCGAGCTATGTATTTACTTTTTGAGACAGGCTCTGTCGCCCAGGCTGGAGTGCAGTGGCATGATCGCGACTCACTGCAGCCTTGCGAACTCCAGGCCTCAAGGGAACTTTCTACCTCGGACTTCAGGCACACACCACCACACCCAGCTAATATATATATATATATTTTGTCATTGTTTGTTTTGGTAGAGATGGGGTTTCGCCATATGGCCCAGGCTGGTCTCTAACTCCGCCTCAGCCTCCCAAAGTGTTGGGATTGCAGGCGTGAGCCACTGTGCCACGCCCTGGCCAATAATTTTAAAGATGACAAAACAGATTTGCTCATTAATCTCCTCCTTACCAGGGCGTTCCTGTTCGGGGCCAGGCTTTGTGCCTGCGGCAGGCATGGTCCTGGCCTTAAGCAAGTGTCTCACGGGTTTCTAGGCGGGACACTGGTGTCAAGGAACTGAGATGTGAGCCTCAAGAAGCAGGGCTGGCTCTCGTCACCTCCTCCCCAAGGAGAGTTGTGGCTCCAGACCCCTGGAGGTGGGGAGAAGGAAGCCTTTGTCACCAGGTCCCGTCCCTGGGCACCAGGCTGGGCAGGACACAGAGGCCTTCCTCCTGCCGCCTGAAAAGGAAGCCCACAGACACCCTTAAGTTTCTGTGTTTTGCTCCTCTAACCCAGCCCTGGGCTACCCCTGCCATGTGTTCCGGACACCCCACCCAACAGACGCCTCCCCGTGCCTCTGTTCCCAGTGACCTTTCCCTGCGTCCTGCGACTCTCACTCCCTTGGGCCACAGCAATAAACAAGGTAGAGGAGCCACTGCTGGTTTTCTTGTTGTTGTGGTTCTGTTTTGTTTTGTTTTGTTTTTTTGAGATAGAGTCTCGCTCTGTCACCCAGGCTGGAGTGCAGTGGTGTGATTTTGGCTCACTGCAACCTCTGCCTCGCGGGTTCAAGTGATTCTCCTGCCTCAGCCTCCCAAGTAGCTGGGACTACAGGCACCCGCCACCACGCCTGGCTAATTTTTGTATTTTTAGTAGAGACGAGGTTTCACTGTGTTGGCCAGGCTGGTCTCAAACTCCTGACCTCATGATCTACCTGCCTTGGCCTCCCAAAGTGCTGGGATTACAGGCATGAGCCACCACGTCCAGCTGTTTTTTTTTGTTGTTGTTTTGTTTTGTTTTTTTGTTTTTTTTTCTTGAGAGAGAAGGAGTCTTCCTCTGTTGCCCAGGCTGGAGTGCAGTGGCGCAATCTCCACTGCTTCTATTTGCTGTCACAGGGACTTCCATCCCAGCATAGACTTTCATTGATCAGTTTCCACAGTTCCCCCTGCAGAAGCTCCCCGGGCCACCTCCAGGGGGCATCCTGGACCCTCCCCTGACTGGCTGGAGTCCCCCCCAGGGGTCCAGAGACACCCACGTCCTCTTAGCCAGGAGTGGGTGGCAGCGCCAAGGGACCCTGATGGGGCCTGGCTCTGGCCCATGTCGTGCTGCACTACCCGCCCACCACACACTCCAGGCAGCTGTCAAGGACAAGGGGCCCTGGGGGAGCGTGGCGGGGACAGCTTCTTGCAGGGCCTCTGGTCCCCATGGTCCTCCAGGCGGTGCAGACAGCTCCATCTGCATCCCCCATTCTGCCCCTGTCACAGTGTTTTCCTGACAGGCTGGGGGTGGTCAGCCTCTGGTGCAGCAAGGATAGGTCCTAGCCACAGCGTTCATTGAGTGCTTACTGGGTACCAGGCACGGTTCAGCTCCCAGACCCACCACTGGATTATCAATGCCAACAAGATGATGAAGTGGCCACTGTTTTTACCCCCAGTTTACAGATGAGGAAACTGAGGCAGGAGAGGCCGAGGTCCTTATCCTCTTCCCCTCAGCTGCGACTGTCAAGCAGGGCTGGCGTCTCGCCACTTCAGTGTGGCCTTCCTGGGGAGGGCTGCTGCTTCCAAACCTCCTCAGGCTCACCAGACTCACTGGGGACCCTCATGCCTCAGGAGTGGGAGTCTGGCTCTGCCCCCAGACCTTCTGTTTTGTTTGTTTGTTTGTTTTTTGAGATGGAGTCTTGCTCTGTCACCCAGGCTGGAGTACAGTGGTCCCATCGTGGCTCACTGCAACCTCTGCCTCCCGAGTTCAAGTGATTCTCCTCCCTCAGCCTCCCGAGCAGCTGGGACTACAGGTGTGTGCCACCATGCCCGGCTAAGTTTTTTTTTTTTTGAGATGGAGTCTCACTCTGTCACCCAGGCTGGAGTGCAATGGCACAGTCTTGGCTCACTGCAACCTCCGCCTCCCAGGACCAAGCAATTCTCCCGCCTCAGCCTCCCGAGTAGCTGGGACTACAGGCGCATGCCACCACACCCGACTAATTTTTGTATTTTTAGTAGAGATGGGATTTCACTATGTTGGTCAGGCTGGTCTGAAATTCTTGACCTCGTGACATGCCTGCCTCGACCTCCCAAAGTGCTGAGATTACAGGCATGAGCCACTGTGCCTGGCAAGTTTTGTATTTTTAATAGAGATGGGGTTTTGCCATGTTGGCCAGGCTGGTCTTGAACTCCTGGCCTCAAGTAATCCACCTGCCTCAGCCTCCTGAAGTGCTGGGATTACAGGCATGAGCCACCGTGCCCAGCCTGCCCCCAGCCTTTCTGTGCCCTTCTGGACAGGGGTACCCTGTTCCCCCAAGCTGAGGCTCTTGGGCTCAGGTGCTAGGATGTATCTCACCTCCACCATTTACCCAACATGATCTGGGGCAGGTCAGTTCTCCCTGGGCCTCAGTTTACTCGTTGGTGAGTGGAGTCAATAATAGTTCCACTCATGACATTGTCTGGAGGTCAAGATGAGATAGTTCATGATGACCCAAAACGAGATCCCTGGTGTCTGGGACCCAGGGGCTGCCCCATGACTGACATGGTTGCTGAGGGAGGGCTGGATTCACCCTTGCTGGGAGGTCAGGAAAGACTGTGTCAGGCTCTGCCCTCTGGGAGGGGGTTGTTAAGCCCAGATGGCCACAGAGGGAAATTCTGAGGGACTGTCTGGCCCTGCGCCTTTTTTTTTTTTTTTTTTTTTTTTTTTAAGATGCAGTTTCGGCCGGGCACGGTGGCTCACGCCTATAATCCCAGCACTTTGGGAGGCCGAGGCGGGCGGATCACAAGTCACAAGGTCAGGAGATCAAGACCATCCTGGCTAACATGGTGAAACCCCGTCTCTACTAAAAATACAAAAAATTAGCCGGGCGTAGTGGCGGGCACCTGTAGTCCCAGCTACTCGGGAGGCTGAGGCAGGAGAATGGCGTGAACCTGGGAGGCGGAGCTTGCAGTGAGACGAGATTGTGCCACTGCACTCCAGCCTGGGCAACAGAGCCAGACTCCGTCTCAAAAAAAAAAAAAAGATGCAGTTTCACTCTTGTTGCCCAGGCTGGAGTGCAATGATGCAATCTTGGCTCGCTGCAACCTCCGCCTCCCGGGTTCAAGCGATTCTCCTGCCTTAGCCTCTCAAGTAGCTGGGATTACAGGTGCCTAACACCATACCCAGCTAATTTTTTGTGTTTTTCATAGAGATGGGGTTTCACCACGTTGGCCAGGCTGGTCTTGAATTCATGACCTTAGGTGATCCGCCCGCCTCGGCCTCCCAAAGTGCTGGGATTACAGGTGTGAGCCACCGCGCCCGGCCAAGGATCTGGGCCATTTAAGTGGAGTCTTGAAGGATGAGTAGGCGTTAGGCACAGACGCACAGAGGCAGGCAAAGCCACAGGCTGTTGGTTTAGGCAAAAATTGAGACTGGCTGGATAAAGTGGTCTTGGGGGACCATTACCAGAGAGGAGGCGCTGGAGGTCTGCAAGGCCTTGTCCTGCCCCTCCAGGGGTAGAGGTTCCAGGAGGAGCTGACTCTTTCTCCTGGAAGCCTCACAGAACCGCAGACCCCACGGACGGCTTGGTGTTGCCAACATGAGGCTTCTAAGGCTTCTGCGGGGAGATGGGTTGGTGGGGAGAAGCTGGGGGTGGGAGTGGACAGGACAGGGTGTGGGGACAGCTTTGGGAGCTATGCTAGGCAAGGACAAGGGGCAACTCTTGGGGGGAGTCACCCAGAGGGATCTTGAATGGTGCTGAAGGCCCCCGACAGCCCTCCTGCTATAGCCACTGTAGCTCTGCCTGCACCTGGGCCTTCGCTCTGCTGTCGTCTCACCGGCAGGAGTCTGGCTAAAGGGGCATCCCTCAGCCCTACTCCCTCATCAGTGTTCCCAGTACCCACTCCCTGGCACTTCCACTCCTAGAGGGAGGAGGCTGAGCAGGCAGAGAATGGGACGTGTCCCCTCAGAGGAGCCTCGAGCCCAGTTCCAGTCAGCGGCCCACTCAGTGAGGTGCTCAAGTACCCACGTCCCCCGCCAGCTGCCAGGGTTCCCTCTCCTCCCTCCGTCCCTCCCCCCATCTGGGGAGCCCAGCGGTACTGAGGGGGCGGAACGAGGCGGGGCCACCGAGCGGTTATAGCTGGGCCTGCAGGGGACCCACGGCTCGCTTCCAGCCTCCTGCGCTCCGGTACCTGGGCGTCCCAACTCCACTGCGCGCCCAAACCCAGCCGAGCCGGTTCGTGGCCCGCCCCGCCGGGCGGCCGTCGACGCGAGCGCCCTGGCGCGGCGCCCAGGGGAGCGGGGGGCTCCCGCGAGCCGGCCGCGGCTGGCACTGCTGCTGCTTCTGCTCCTGCTGCCGCTGCCCTCCGGCGCGTGGTACAAGCACGTGGCGAGTCCCCGCTACCACACGGTGGGCCGCGCCGCTGGCCTGCTCATGGGGCTGCGTCGCTCACCCTATCTGTGGCGCCGCGCGCTGCGCGCGGCCGCCGGGCCCCTGGCCAGGGACACCCTCTCCCCCGAACCCGCAGCCCGCGAGGCTCCACTCCTGCTGCCCTCGTGGGTTCAGGAGCTGTGGGAGACGCGACGCAGGAGCTCCCAGGCAGGGATCCCCGTCCGTGCGCCCCGGAGCCCGCGCGCCCCAGAGCCTGCGCTGGAACCGGAGTCCCTGGACTTCAGCGGAGCCGGCCAGGTACGTGAGAGGGGAAGAGGCCTGGACCGCCGCGGGCAAGGGGGTCTCGGGAGGTCTGAGCCGGAGCACGGAGCCGCGCGTTCAGGGGGCACCCTCGGGCCCTTCCATTCCCTGCTCCGCGCCCAGAAGAGCTTTCCCTGGGCAGGCTCGACCCTGGCACCCGGGGGCGGTGGTTGGAGGGCCACAGCCTCCTCCCCACGGCCTTGCTGTGTTCTCGTTAGAGACTTCGGAGAGACGTCTCCCGCCCAGCCGTGGCCCCCGCAGCAAACCGCCTTGGCCTGCCCTGCCTGGCCCCCGGACCGTTCTGACAGCGTCCCCCGCCCGCCCGTGGCGCCTCCGTGCCTGACCCAGGAGGAGTGGCCGCGCGCTTCCAGGAGCCGCTCATAGACCCCGCCTGCCGTCCGGTCAATAAAATCCGCCTGACTCCTGCGCCCCCGCATGCGACCCCTTCGTCTGCTTGTGTACTTTGCCGTCTAGCTCAGGGCGCAGACAGGCGCGCCCACGCCCTGGCAAATGTCAGGGGCCCCTCCCTCGCCGACCAGGGGAAGCGCCGGGCACTCAGCATTCATTTCAAACCTGGATCTGCCGGCACCCCCTCCCTCCCTTAGCCAAAGGCTTCCGCAGAGGATTAAGAACCCCTGGTCCCCTTCTTCTGGGTCATGCCCCGGGAGCAGGGGCCCCTCCACCTGAGCCCCACCTTGCTTCTTGCTTTTTTTTTTTTTTTTTTTGAGATGGAGTCTCTCTTTGTTGTCCAGGCTGGAGTGCAATGGCGCGATCTCGGGTTACTGCAACCTCCACTTCCCAGGTTCAAGCGATTCTCCCGCCTCAGCCTCCTGAGTAGCTGGGATTACAGGCACCCACCATGATGCCCAGCTAATTTTTGTATTTTTATAGAGACAGGGTTTCACCATGTTGGACGGGCTGGTCTTGAACTCCTGACCTCAGGTGATCCGCCCACCTCAGCCTCCCTCCCAAAGTGCTGGGATTACAGGCATGAGCCACTGCTCCCGGCCGCTCCTCTGCCTTTTTTTTTTTTTTGAGACGGAGTCTGGCTATGTCGCCCAGGCTGGAGTGCAGTGGCGCAATCTCAGCTCACTGAAAGCTCCGCCTCCCGGGTTCACGCCATTCTCCTGCCTCAGCCTCCCGAGTAGCTGGGACTACAGGCGCCCATCACCTCGCCCAGCTAATTTTTTGTATTTTTAGTTGAGACGGGGTTTCACCATGTTAGCCACGATGGTCTCGATCTCCTGACCTCGTGATCTGCCCGCCTCGGCCTCCCAAAGTGCTGGGATTACAGGTGTGAGCCACCGCACCCGGCCTGCTTCTCTGCCTTTTATCCCCCTCTGCATGCACTTCTGGTCACTGGCTCCAGCCCCCCCACATAAATGTGCCCTGCCATGTTGAACACCGAGGACCTCCATCCACCAGGCCCCCTCCAGTTCCCCTCCCAAGGGTCTGGGCCCCTCCTCCCTCCCGCTGCGTCTTCAACCCTCTCTAATCTTCCCTGGGACTCCAATGACTGTCCTGGACCCCAAACCACCAAGGTCACATGCCCTGATGCAGCCCACCCTTGGAGCCCTCCTGTGGCCATGTGGCAGGGTCCCCCCTTGGGGCCACCCAGCAAGGATTGGGGGAGAGGTGGTCCTGGGCCTGGCTCCAGGATGCCTCTGTGGAACCAGCTCCCCACCCCCAATTCTGGAAGCCCCCCTCCCCTCACTGGTAGGTCCTTTCCATCTCCAAGGTGTGTCTGTCTCCCAAATGTGGGTGCTTTTTATCTCCACCCCTTCAATTCTTTTTCTTTTCTTTTCTTTTCTTTTTTTTTGAGACAGAGTCTCCAGCCCATGCTGAAGAGGCACTATCTCGGCTCACTGCAACCTCCGCCTCTCTGCCTCCCCGGCTCAGATGATTCTCCCGCCTCAGCCTCCCCAGTAGCTGGGATTACAGGTGCCCGCTACCACGCCCAGCTAATTTTTGTATTTTTTTTTTTTTTTTTTGAGACAGAGTCTTGCACTGTTGCCCAGGCTGGAGTGCAGTGGCATGATCTCCGCTCACTGCAAGCTCCGCCTCCCGGGTTCACGCCATTCTCCTGCCTCAGCCTCCCGAGTAGCTGGGACTACAGGCGCCCACCACCACGCCCAGCTAATTTTTGTATTTTTAGTAGAGACGGGGTTTCACCATGTTGGCCAAGATGGTCTCCATCTCCTGACCTCGTGATCCGCCCGCCTTGGCCTCCCAAAGTACTGGGATTACAGGCGTGAGCCACCGTGCCCGGCCAACAGCCAATTCTTATGGAGCCCTTGGTTCCATCTAGCCCTCCCTCCGGCTCTGTGCTGGGTGAAGAGGTGGTCACACACCTCACAGGGCAACTCATTCTCCTCCTGCGAGCTCATTCCTTCCCACTCCTGCCCCTGTTCCTCACTGAACCTGACCTCTAAGAACATGGATGTCCTGACCTCGTCACCCCCACACCACGCCTCAAGGGCTCCCCACTGCCTATGGGACCCGTGCTCTGGCAGGGCTGGCCCTGCCTCCTCCCCCTTCCCCACCGCCTGCTCCAGACTGCAGATTGCAGGACAGCCCGGGACCTCCCCCGCCGAAGGAGGACTCCAGGGCCCCAGGCTGGGTTAAATGTTCTTCCTGGGGCTGCTTCAGCTCTGGCCTCCCCTTGCGCAGGCCAAGGTGCTCAAAGCTCTGTTCTCGCGGGGCTGGCGGGGGGGAGTTCAGTGATGTTCCCTGGTGCTTGCCTGGTCCAAGATGGGGAGACAGAGCCCATGAGAGGCTTCTCTGCCTCCCCCACTCCACACCCTTATTCCCCTGCAGCGCAACCAGGCCTAGGGCACCAGCCTCACCCCAGTCCCCACCCCACAGGACTGGATCGAGTGGAAGGAAGCCAGATGGGCAGGATCCTGGGGCAACTCCTCGCACGATGCAATGCCACCAGTTCCGGCCAGGTGGCGCTGCGCGGCTACTGTTCCGGGCGGTAGCGTCCGACCCGCGCCTCTAGCAACGGGCGGGGCTAGAGCCGCAGTGGGCGGGGCCACGACGGGTGGGCGGGGCCGCCCCGTCGGCGGCAGCGGTTTCCTGCCTCTCCCCACTCTTGGGTCGTCGCAGTCCCCCCGCCTTCTCTCTCTGTCTGGTCTGTGGGTCTCTGTTGGTCGCCTCCTTCTGTCGCGCTGGCTCCGCCTGCTCCACTTTCGGAATGTAAAGAGAGGCATGGTGCAGCCTGAGGGAAGAGGCCCTAGGCGCGGTCTGGTTATGCTTGAAGGGCCATTAATGTCCATTAGGAAGCCCCGCCTGCCTGAGCAGCTCTGGACCATTACCGGGAGTCGGAATAGTGGCCCCACCC
This sequence comes from Pan troglodytes, assembly GCF_028858775.2. Classification (NCBI taxonomy): domain Eukaryota; kingdom Metazoa; phylum Chordata; class Mammalia; order Primates; family Hominidae; genus Pan; species Pan troglodytes. Next base: position 4,437,213 of record NC_072416.2, on the reverse strand, counting down.
CCAGACAGGGCCCCAGGCCACGGCCACACCCCGGAGCCCCGGTCCAGGTCCAGGCTCGGGCTCCCTGATATCGCTGGGACCTTGCTGGAGGGATGCGGGTTCAAGGCCGGAAGGAAAGCTCCTGCCAAAACAGGAGTGCACGGGCGGCCCCCACCCCGGTGGATCCCCCACCGACAGCCCAGGGGAACGGCTGAGACCTGCTCTCCCTCTGCTGGATAGGACCCACGCCTGGGTAGCATGCTGGCAGGCGTGGGTTAAGGGGGTTGGGTGGAGAGTTGGGGGATCTCCCAAGCCTCTGATTGCCCCTGCCTTGACTTTCTTCCCTCCTGCTGGGGCCCTGGGAGCCCACGTCACCCCCACCCCATCTGCACCCCACAGAACCAGGAAAATAAAGTCCACCCTCCTCTCGATGCTGACCCTACTCCCTCCCGCCCACCTCCCTAGCCCTTTCTTCGAGACACCGAGCACTTTGCGGCCCCTGAACACCTTTGCCCAGGTGCTTCCCTTCGCCTTTCTCTGCCTCCAGCGCAGCACCCATACGGGCCAAGGTCAGCCTCGGACCAGGGCTGAGAGCTTCCGGAGGCTGGCTGGAGAAGAGGCCTGGGAGGGTTTGCCCCCGAGAGCTTCTAGGTCACCCTTCCTTGCCTGTTCCTCCAGGCCCCTGGACTCACTGTCCCCTCTCACTGACTCTGCACCTCCTCTCAAATCGTGACCTCTGGTTCCTCTCTGGCTGCCTCATTCCTCCTGCTCCCTGCTTTGCTAGGCCCACTTCCTTTGTTGCCCGGCCCTTTGCTACTCTGTTACCCTCCTCAGCTCCTTCATGGCTTTGGGGACTCTTTTGTTAACTCTGTAGCAGCAGTGTGTCCGGTGATATTTCCTTGGTTCCTGGCCCTGGTTGTGACCTCATGTCCCTTGTGGCCCTTCCCTCTGCCATGCTGTTCTCCATCCCATCTTTTATTTTTTTATTTCTTTTTAAATTATTTATTTATTGTTTTTGAGATGGTGTCTACCTCTGTTGCCCAGGCTGGAGTGCAGTGACGCAATCTCAGCTCACTGCAACCTCCGCCTCCTGGGTTCAAGCGATTCTCCTGCCTCAACCTCCCCAGTAGCTGGGATTACAGGTGCCCACCACCACGCCTGGCTAATTTTTTTTGTATTTTCAGTAGAGACGGGGTTTCGCCACATTGGCCAGGCTGGTCTCGAACTCCTGACCTCAGGTGATCCACCCACCTCGGCCTCCCAGAGTGTTGGGATTACAGGCGTGAGCCACTGCTCCCGGCCCCCCAGCCCATCTTAAGTCACTGGGAGTAGGAATCAGCTGAGTCCTGGGCCAGGGAAGGATGGTGTATCCCCAAGGCTGATCAGGAGTCTGCCCCACCCAGGGCGGGTAAGGTCTGCAAGCCCCCTTACCCAGGGGACCTGGGGCTGCTGGAGTCTCCCGTTCAGCCACCTCCCTCGACTCTAGTGTGGCCATGAAGCTACAGCCTGCCAGGTTTTGGGTGGACCTGGTTGGTGTGGGATGACCCCCTAAGCCGAAACAGGTGTGGTATGTGGGGTGCTTGGTGGTGGGTCACACTGCCCACAGCCATCTTCACAGACTCCAAGGGTGGCAGCACCAGGCTGTGTCCAGGGAAGCCAGCCACAGGCCAGACAGGCAGCCTCTGGACATGCAGACAGAGAGATGGAAGCGGCCGGCCGGGCGGGGGCCTGAAGCAGCCTTACCCAGGAATTGCAGGGGTTGGGGTGGCGAGCAGTCGCAGCGCCTCAGCCTAAGTGGCTTTTAGGGGCAGCTGCCGGGATATGGGCACCCAGGGGGCCATGGCCCAGAAGGCTGCCCAGAGGCGAGCCCTGTGCTTGGGTGGGGGCAGGGGAGCCCAGCCCAGGGCCCCGGAGAGAGGAGAGGGAGAGGAGGACTGCACCAAGCCTGCTTCTACGGCTCACATGGGGAATTGCCTGGGCTGGCTGTGCCTGACTCCTGGGAACCAGGTATGTGCAGGGGGCCTGGCTGGGCTGGGGAGGAGGGCAGACTGAGGAAGAGCTGGGTGGTGAAGATAGCATGGACTCCGAATCTCACATCCCTGGGCCCAAATGGAGCTGAGGAGGCTTCGTGGGTCTTTTCCCTCTCCAGGCCTGTTTGCAGGTCTGTGAAGTGGCCGGTCCCCTAGGGTTGTTCCAGGTAAAATGCACTTAGGCATAAATGATTTCACTGTGGTGGTGACTGTCCTGTTGGGGAAGGAGGGACACTCGTGCTTCAGGTAGAGGCTGAGGGACGTGGACGGCTGTGGGCAGGGGAGGGGAGGCCTGCTGCCTGCCTGTGGACACTGTGGAGCAGCGCCTGTGCACACCCAGAGCTTAGAGCCCAAATAATTCAGTGGAGTGTAGCCCATGTCAGGAGGGGGTAGCAGGGACCCTCGAGACTCATATCCTTTTGTCACCCTGCAAAGTCACAGTCCAGGCCTGGGGTGGGCTGGGACACAAGTGAGGGGGCCGGCCCGGCCAAGGGAAAGAATGGCGGGAGGGCGTGGGAACCGACGCGGTGCAGATAGGCCGAACACGGCGGGTAGGCCAGGGAGTCTCCCAGCCACTGGCCCCCAGGATGCAGGGAGGGGCTGCTGCGTGTCACTTTTAAAGCCCTTTTTGCCTCCTGGGCCCTCCTGAGACTCTGCCCTGGGCCAGGGAGTCTCCCAGCCACTGGCTGGGAGGGATCCAGATGAGACACAGCAGAGAGGAGACAAGCAAGGGGGTCCGGGAGGGCTTCCCGGGGAGGGTGGGGAGGGCTGTGGCCCTTGTTCTTACCCTTTGGCCCCTTTGTCGGGGTCCCTTGGCCTGGAGACCCTTTGTCCAACCCGTCGCCCACCTCAAGACCTGCCTCGATGCTGCGCATACAGTAGGTATCCAATAAATGTTCCTGGGATAGAAGGCAAAGGCGCTGGCACCAAGGCGGCTGCCCAGAGTAGGGGCGAGACAGAGGGGTCCCGGTGGTTAGGGGGTCCCCTAGCCCTGCCGCCTCCCCCTGCCCCGCCTCGGGCTGGCCGGGCGCGGAGGTAGGGGCCTGGCCGGGACGGCTGGGACTGGAGGCGGGGGCGGCCGGGCGGCGGGGGCGGGGAAGGGGCGGGCGCGGAGGCGGTGCCGCAGCCCGAGCTGGAGCCCGAGCCGGATCCCGAGGCGACGGGAGCCGAACAGGAGCCGCCGCCGAAGCCACCGCCGGGTGCCTAGCGCCGCCGCCGCCCCCGAGCTCCCCCGCGCCCCTGCCCGCGGGCGGCCGGTGGGCAGCGGGCGCCATGGCCGCGCCGGAGCCGCTGCGGCCGCGCCTGTGCCGCTTGGTGCGCGGAGAGCAGGGCTACGGCTTCCACCTGCACGGCGAGAAGGGCCGCCGCGGGCAGTTCATCCGGCGCGTGGAACCCGGTTCCCCCGCCGAGGCCGCCGCGCTGCGCGCTGGGGACCGCCTGGTCGAGGTCAACGGCGTCAACGTGGAGGGCGAGACGCACCACCAGGTGGGGGCCAGCGCTCGCCCCCGGCCCGCCGCCCCCTCCCCGAGCGCGTCCCCCTGGGGCGAGCAGGGGTCGCACGGGGGCCCGAGGGGGCTCCCGCGGGGAGGACGCGGACGTTGTCGGGAGGCAGCGGCCCGGCGCCTTCGGAGTCCCGGCGCAGGAAGCTCAGTCCTGCACGGGGGTGGGGGCGGGGGGGGGCATCCTGGCAGGGAGGGGCCCGCACTGCGGCTCCTGGCCGCTGGCCTCGCCCTTTGGTCGCGTTTTGGCCTCAGTGTGCCATGAAGGAGGGTGTTGGGCAGCCTGGAGCCCCTCCGGAAAGGTGAAGACCTGGGTGCTTTTGCCCGGGTGTGTGTGTACACGTGTGCGTGTGAACACAGCTGGGCGTGTGTATGCAGGTCCCTTTGGGGTCAGCCATGTGTGCATGCGCCTGCCTGTGCGTACCCAGGAGGGGTCGCAGTAAAGGCATCAGTGTGTCTGCACCTGTGTGTGCTGTAGTGTGTGTGTGAGTATACAGGTCTGCACGTGTGCCTGTGTGTGTACAGGTCTGGACTCCTGGGCGTATGGGAGCTGGGCTCTGTGTGTGTGCACGCCTGCCTAGTGTACTCATCACTGTCTGCAGGCCGGTGAGTCTTTGTGTCTGTACTCTAGTGTGTCCCAGCTGGTGTGTCTGGGACCGGGCTGAGGTGGCCATTGGTGGCAACCACATTCCTTAGCTACAAAGGCACTACTCCTCCTCAGAGGCTGCCTAGCCTGGCTGGGGTTACTGGCCGAAGCCTCCTGCCTCCTGGCTAAGGAGAACAGAGCCTTTTCTCTGTGGGTTCTGACCCCTGAGGTGTGTCTGTCTCCCACAGGCCAGGGACTCCCTCCAGACCCTGGTTGGGGTCCAGCGTCCACACACCCCTTGTCCTCCAGGTCCCCTGTCCCTCACAGCACCGATGAATCCATAACCTGTCTACATGGCTGGTCCTGGAACCTAGAGATTAGCAGGTTGGTTCAGCTGGACCTGGAGCTGGTCTCCTGTTTAGCTGGTGCCTTGTCTGTCACTCTGTCGGCCGGCCCCATGCTTTCCACCCAGAGTGTCTGCTGTGTAAGGTTGTTTGCTGAAGAATGTGGGGATCAGGCCAGGGGCCTGGACCTGAGGGATTGAGGGTAGGGCTGCCAGGGCTGGGGCCAGGCTGCTGTTGGATAGTCACTGCCACCCTCGCCCTGGGAACACCTGCTTTTCCAAGGCCCTGTGGGGCTGGTCTCTGAGGACTGGACACACGGACCATGGTGGACTCTCCCCACTGCCCCAGGAGGGCAAGAGGGGCAGTTACTGCCCCATTTGACAGTTGAGGAAACTGATGCCAGAGATTGAGGGTAACTTGTCTGGGACACATAGTCAAGAAGCAGCTGGGCACTGGGTTCCTCTTGTCTCACTCTGGGTCATGGGGAGAGAGGAGGGCTGGGGGAAGATGGGCCTGGCTCAGTCCCTCCTATCTGTTCACCACCCCTGCTGAGCCCGGCAGCTGGTGGGGAGCCCTGTCCACCCTCCCCCAGGCCGCAGGTGGGAGTAGGGCTGCCCCTCTTCCTGCCCGCTTCCCAGTGGGCACTGCTTTCTCTCCAGGGGTGTGCGCTGGCCCCCCGCGTGGTCCAGACACTTCACAGGCACCTGCACGCACACACCGACGGCCACCATGCCACAGCTGTCCACAGGTGCACCTGCCTCTCCCCCTCGCCGGCTGCACCTGAATCCTGCTTCCCTGGCTGTGTGTGGGTGCCCGAGCCAGGAGCCCAGCCCTTCCTCTCTCTGCAGATCCAGAGGGAATGGGCCCACGGCCATGGCCTGGAGGTAGATACAAGGCCTAGGGTCAGGAGTTTAGACTCCCGCGCTGCACGGCAGAGAATGACAGGAATGGGCACAGACACACTCAAACTGGGGCCCAGGGAGACACACCTCTCCTTCAAACCTGGACGGAGACACAGACTTTGAAACAGATGGATGCATGCGCGCACAGGGACAGGCAGACTGAAAACCTGAAGGTCCACTATGCACCATTTTTGTCACTTCCAGACAGGACTTACCCAGCGGCCCTATCCTGCAGCCCCTTCCCAGCCCCACCTGGAGAAGACCCTGGGCTAAGGGCAAGGCTCTGGGAGGACCCTGAAGCCCTCACAGCCTGGGCCTCAGTGTCCCGAGCCTGAGTGCAGAGGGAGGGAGCCGCTGGAGTCCGGGGGTGGGGGGCGGGGCCGGCAGGCCTCTTGGTGCAGCCACCCGCCCATGCAGACCAGCCGCCTGTCCGCACGCCTGGGCCAGCCCAGAGTGGTGCCACTGCCCATGTGCTGCCCGGAATGTGGGCCACTGACCCGCTCCTGTCGCCCATTCGCCCCAGGTGGTGCAAAGGATCAAGGCTGTGGAGGGGCAGACTCGGCTGCTGGTGGTGGACCAGGAGACAGATGAGGAGCTCCGCCGGCGGCAGCTGACCTGTACCGAGGAGATGGCCCAGCAAGGGCTCCCACCCGCCCACGACCCCTGGGAGCCGAAGCCAGACTGGGCACACACCGGCAGCCGCAGCTCCGAAGCTGGCAAGAAGGTATGGCAGGCTTGGCCCACAGGGACCACCCTAGCCTCTCCCAGAGGCTCTCTCAGCTTTTGACGACGATCTTTGCCTCTGGTCACCTCCAGAAGTCTTGGTCTCTTCTGCCTTTTGGGGCTCCTTTTCTGCCCCAGGGACCATCCTGTTGGCCACTGGGGGCCACTGTTTCTACCCTCAGCCTGTGTTTTAAACTGGGTAGGGTCAGGGCAGCCTGGCCTGTTCCTCTTCTCCAGGACGCTCCAGAGCCACTTGCCCTATGGAGGGGTCACTCTGACAAGCTGCCGCCTCCCCAGCCCCCAGCCTCGTGGCTGAGGAACCCTGGGAAGAGGCATTCCAGGTCTGCGTGTGCCCAGCTCTGTGCCTGTGCTGGGTGTCATCCGTGGCTCTGTCTTTGTCTCTGTTGAAGGCGCCTGCGTGCCGGGAAGGCCTGGGAGAGGGCCGGCCTTCTCCGCAGGCAGCGCCGTGGTTGGGGAAGCCTAGGAGGCCACTCTGCCAGGCCTGGCGTGGGTGGGGCTGGGAGCATGGGAGTGGAGTTGGGGGTCCAGGAGGCTCCAGGGTGAGCCCACCCCTCCCCCTAGATACAAGGGAGGGCCCTGGGACCCTGTCTGCTGTTCCTCCTGGACTCCTGCTGGGTAGTACTTCCTCCTTCCCCTGCCCTTGCTCCCAGCCAGGAGACCCAGAAAAGTACAGGCGCGGCCTGCTCCACCTCCTGCTAGGTGGCCGACTGGGAGGGGCGGCCTGGCAGGCCTTGGGGGCCAGGAGGAACAGCCTGAAGCTGTCTGTCCTATCTTCCTGGAGGCCCTGATGGCATTATCTCCATGTTCTCTCCTACCTTTTTTTTTTTTTTTTCATTTTCAAAGAGATCCCTGGCCGGCTGCGGGTGGCTCACGCCTGTAATCCCAACACTTCGGGAGGCTGAGGTGGGCGGATCACCTGAGGTCAGGAATTTTGAGACCAGCTTGACTAATGTGGTGAAACCCCCGTCTCTACTAAAAATACAAAAATCAGTTGGGCATGGTGGGGCACGCCTATAGTCCCAGCTACTTGGGAGGCTGAGGCAGGAGAGTCGCTTGAACCCGGCAGGCGGAGGTTTCAGTGAGCCGAGATCCCGCCATAGCACTCCAGCCTAGGCGACAGAGTGAGACTGTCTCAAAAAAAAAAAAAAAAAGGAAAAGAAAGAAATCCCTTCAGGGGATATGAGTCCAGGGGTTGGCCAGACCCCACTGTGAGAACCGCGCTTGGGGCAGGGGTGTGGGATCTGGAGTTCTGAGGGTGCAGGGGATATACACATTCACTTTCTCCCTTTCCCAGACGTCACTGCTGAAGCTGGCTGCCCCTAGGAGCTGAGCCCGGGGGGAGCGGCTTGGCAGGGAGACAGCATTCCCTGTGGGGAGCCCAGCCTGGGCGCAGGCCTGCCCATGGGACCTGTGGGACCCGTTTTGTTCCTGGGGCTTGAGGGCAGGCCACAGTGGTGCTCAGGGCCAAGGTGCCCAGCCCAGGGCTGGTGGGGGGGCTGGCCTTGCAGGGGGGCTGGCTGGTCCCAAGCCCCTGTCTCCAGGCTGAGGGTTGGGGCCTCCCTCTTTCCCAGGCACCTTCCCTCCCCCAGGAGGAAGCTCCCCCTCTGCCTCAGGCGTTTGTCCATTGATTTGGACACAAACGCATGGTTCACCTTCCTGTGGAAAAATCCGGCCCTCGGACTTTATCTGGAGGGTGCGGTGGCCCAGGCACCTTGCCTTGGGTGGGACCTTCCCCCTCTGCTATTTCAGGCTCTGGGGGCTGCAGGAAGCCCTAGGAGGGGCTTCCTCTGGGTGTATTTTTAGAGGAACAAAGGGTGGCCTGAGTGGCAGGTCCCTTTGTGCATGAGTCTGGCTGGGGACAGGGGCTCCAGGAGGTCAGGGGGCACCCAAGGAACAGGGTCTCCCCTTCTCTCTTCTGGCATCAAGACCTGAGGTTTCTTTTTCTTTTTCTTTCTTGGCTCACTACAACCTCCGCCGTCTGGGTTCAAGCGATTCTCTTGCCTCACCCTCCCCAGTAGCTGGGATTACAGGCGCGCACCACCACACCTGACTAATTTTTGTGTTTTTAGTAGAGACGGGGTTTCACCATGTTGCTCAAGCTGGTCTCGAACTCCTGATCTCAAGTGATCTGCCCTCCTTGACCTCCCAAAGTTCTGGGATTACAGGTGTGAGCCACTGTACCCGGCCCCCGAGGTCTGAGGTTTCATTTCTTTCTTTCTTTCTTTTTTTGAGATGGAGTTTCACTCTGTCGCCCAGGCTGGAGTGCTGTGGTGCGATCTCGGCTCACTGAAATCTCCTCCTCCTGGGTTCAAGCAATTCTTATGTCTCAGCCTGCTGAGTAGCTGGGATTACAGGCGTGTACCACCACACCTGGCTAATTTTTGTGTTTTTGGTAGAGACAGGGTTTCACCGTGTTGGCCAGGCTGGTCTCAAACTCTTGGGCTCAAGTGATCTGCCTGCCTCAGCCTCCCAAAGTGCTGGGATTACAGGTGTGAGCCCCTGCGCCTGGCTCAGGACCTGAGGTTTCTTCACCTGAGCTCCCAGCATGGGCAGGAAGAGGTGGGCCTCACCTGACCTCCACAGAGCAGGCTCAGATCCTGCCCTTCTCAGCCTGGGTTCAGGGCATGCCTCAGATGGTCAGGGAGCCCAGGAGGGCAAAGCTTACCTTGCGGGGATGGCTCCAGTGGGGGCACTGGTGGCAGAGAGGCAGAGCTCTGGAAGGGATGTGTGTAGTTTGTCTTTGGTGAAGGATGGAGAGGGCCCAACTTTGGGTGCCCCCTGGGAGCTAAGGGTGGCTCTCAGTGTCCTCTGTCCTGGCTGGGGATAGGGGAGGTGGGCAGGGGAGGACACTGATGTGGTTGGCCCCTCCTTTTGGGGGCCGTGAAGGCCTAGTTAGTGATGACTCAGCCCTGGGCCACACCAGGCTGGGGGTGGCCGCAGCTGCAGTGCAGCTGATCCTAGTAGTGACGACAGGGGACAGCCCCCAAACAGAGACGGGGTGGCCAGCGGTGCCAGGCCCTGGAGGTGGTGGCGGACCCTGAGCCCTCTGCCCCCTGCCCCTAGCCCATGTCTCCACCCCCGTCTGGAGGGCCTTGGGGGCTAAGAGCAGGTGTGAGGGGTGACAGTTCTGCGGGAGGCGGCTGTGTGGTTGGGGCGCGGTGCCTGCGGGGGCTTCCGGGCTTCCCTGGCTCTTGCTCCTCTGGAGCCTCAGCAGGACCGTCCTGTGTTCTGGGGCCGGGACTCCTCCCTGTCCCCTCAGCCCTGGGTCCTGGGGCAGGGCAGGGCCTTCCAGCAGCTTCCTTCCTTTCTTGGGACGGAAGCCTAGCTGGGTGGGGGGCGCCGGGCTGGAGCCTTCGCAGGGGAGTGGGCTCAGTCATCACCCTGCTCCCCAGAGTGACTCAGCCCCCACGTCCCCACCCATCCCCGGGGAGCCAGGGCCACAGAGGGAGGTAGATAAGTGGGGTGGCAGCCTGGGTCGGCCAGAGAGTTCAGGCCACCCCGGCCGGACGCCTGCCACTTGCTGTCACTGTGCCACTGTCATGGCGCGCTCCGGGAGTGCCACGCCACCTGCCCAGGCTCCAGGAGCCCCTCCATGGAGCCCACCCCAGAGGCTGGTACAGGTCAGGTGGGGTGGGAGGAAGGGAGGGCTAGGAGGAACCGGCAGCCGCTCAGCCTCCCGGGGTGGAAGGAGGGGACTCCGGGACCTTGATGTAAGCAGGCTGGTCGCTGAGCAACAATGAAGGCCTTTCTCTGCCAGGGCTGGTGCGTCACCATCTGGGGGGGTGCCCAGGGTACCCCCATGCCAGCCTCTTTGTCCGGACACAGGCATGGCTGGGGGACCAGGGATGGTCCAGCTCTCTGCTGGCCGCCGGCAGGGAGGGAGCCTGGAGCCCGTGGGAGCCCGAGGGCCTGGCGGGAGGCGGCAGGAAGTGTGTGCTGAGCCAGGGCAGGGAGGAGGAATGTGAGCTATGAACGCCGCCCGAGCTCCTCGGCTCTCTGGGCCCCCCTTCCCCATGAGCCCATGTGCTGCCAGCAGCCCACCCTGGCCCCTCCATTGCAGCCCCTCCACCTGAGGGTTTAGTGCTGTGCCTGGCGCCACCGGGACCCTGCTGACAATGAAGGGGTTTCGGTTTGATAGGCAGAACTTCTTGCCTTGTAGAGTGAAAGACGGCTGCTTCTGGACAGAGGCAGAGGGGTGGCCAGAATGACCCTGAGAACACTGAGGGGTCCTTGGCCTGGCCTCAGGGCCCCAGACACCCACCAGATCCTGCTTCCTGTCTGGTGCCCTGAGAAACCCTGCCCCGCAGGCCGCTGTGCAGGCGTGGGAAGGGCTGCCGGGCCAGCACTGTGGGGCTGGCCGCATGTGTGGGCTGCTGTGCGTGTTTGCAGGTGTGTGTGGACGTCTTGTGTCTGTGGCTGTGTGATGTGTCTTTGCGGCCTGGGACCATGTCACGCTCCCACCTCCTCCACTGAATTGGGCTCCTGTCCCCACACCTTCCCTCCGTCCCAGGCCAGCCTGGGGGCTGTGCTCCACCTCCCCTCCCGAACTGGACTCCTGTCCCCACGCCTTCCCTGCATCCAAGGCCAGCCTGGGGGCCCTGCTCCATCTCCCCTTCCAAACTGGGCTCCTGTCCCAACGCCTTCCCTGCGTCCCAGGCCAGGCTCGGCGCTGTGCTCCACCTCCCCTTCCGAACTGGGCTCCTGTCCCCACGCCTTCCCTGCGTCCCAGGCCAGCCTGGGGGCCGTGCTCCACCTCCCCTCCCGAACTGGGCTCCTGTCCCCACGCCTTCCCTCCGTCCCAGGCCAGCCTGGGGGCCGTGCTCCACCTCCCCTCCCGAACTGGGCTCCTGTCCCCACGCCTTCCCTGCGTCCCAGGCCAGCCTGGGGGCCGTGCTCCACCTCCCCTCCCGAACTGGGCTCCTGTCCCCACGCCTTCCCTCTGTCCCAGGCCAGCCTGGGGGCCGTGCTCCACCTCCCCTCCCGAACTGGGCTCCTGTCCCCACGCCTTCCCTCCGTCCCAGGCCAGCCTGGGGGCTGTGCTCCACCTCCCCTCCCGAACTGGGCTCCTGTCCCCACGCCTTCCCTCCGTCCCAGGCCAGCCTGGGGGCTGTGCTGTGACTGCATCCCTGAGGGGCACTTTGGTGGGCAGGTGTCAGGGTCAGCCTTGAAGCCCCACGCCTGTGCCACCAGGTGTGTCTGGGGGAGGAGCGGGTCTATGTGGTGGGGCCCTGGAGATTTTGGGGGTCTTGCACCCTCCAATTCAGCCCATGTGGCCCAGCTGAGCCCCTGCGGGGCCAGGGAGCCACAGCCTTGTCCCTGGAGTTTCTGGTGTGACGGGCTGGGTGGTGGCCATGCAGAGAGGGTTCAGAGGGTGGGCAGGAGGCTTCAGATGAGGCATCTGGCAGGCTGGACAGGAGAAGGGTGTTCCAGACCAAGGGCAGGTCCTGAGCCCAGGGGACAGAGCACTAGCTGTGTGGAGAAGGACCCCCTTGCTCCCTTGGCGGGGCGGCCCCCCCGCTGACATGGCCGTTTCCGGTCCATTGGGGTTTGGAGTGAGCTTGAAGGTGGGTGGCTGGAGGGGGTTGGGGGTGTCTGAGGCCTGGAGACCTGCCCTCCTGAGGTCTGAGCGCCCCTCTTGCCATGCCGCCCCAGCCCTGGCCTGGCCTGGCCTGTGGTCCCTCAGGGACACACAGGGAGGTAGGAGGTGAGGGAAGGGCCCTGGCAGCCCCCAGCCCGCCTGCACAGTCTCCCCTGCGCACGCCCTCAAGCTTGGCGCTCCCTGGAAACCTGAGCTGCCTCCTGCCTGCTCCGGCCACCGCCATGTTTAACTGAGCACGGGCAGCCGCTGGCCACCGCCGCCGCACCCTGGCCCACCCCCTGGCTGGGAGGTGGTCATTGGGCCTGGCCTTGCCTGCATGGTCCCCTGGCCCAGAGCCCTACTGCAGGATGCCAGAGGTAACATGGGGCAGGGCCTGGGATGGTAGCGGGGGGTCCTTCCGGGCACCAGGAGGCCCTCTGTGCCCTGTCCACGCTAAGCTCCTGCCCCAGCCCCTGCTTGCTGGGCCCACGGGGGTGGGGCGGCTCATTTTCCCGGAATGTGAAAGCAAACAGAGCCGCCACCGCAGCCAGCCTCACGGAGGCCTCTGGAGAGAAAACAAAACTGCTGGCCTAGGAGCGCCTGCCCCACGCTCTGGAGGAGAGCCCGGGGCAGGGGGACGCACAGGCAGAGCCCTCAGGGACAACCGCCCCAGGAGGCCGACGGCGACAGTTCATCCCACCTGGTGCTTCCTCCCCCCCTGCCTGTGCGCCACGCTGGCCTCGAGCCAAAGGAATTCTCCCAGCAACCCGGGAAGGCGGCTGGGCCCGTCGGGGAGGCTTCTGGGTTTGAAAACAGGCTTTGCCCAAGTTCCCACAGCTAAAACTCTGTCACAGGCAGCCTGGGTGCCCGGAGTGTTTGCCACTGAGACCTGGGCCTGCCCATGGGGGGCACGGTACCGAGTTTGGGCAGCGGGCACCACCGGGGAGTGGCCTCTGGAGGCGGGAGGCTGGAGCAAGAGACTGACCCTGTCCATTGGGCCTGCAGGATGTCAGTGGGCCCCTGAGGGAGCTGCGCCCTCGGCTCTGCCACCTGCGAAAGGGACCTCAGGGCTATGGGTTCAACCTGCATAGTGACAAGTCCCGGCCCGGCCAGTACATCCGCTCCGTGGACCCGGGCTCACCTGCCGCCCGCTCTGGCCTCCGCGCCCAGGACCGGCTCATTGAGGTACCGGCCCACCAGGGCTGCGGGGTGCCGGGTGCCCCGCACCTGTCCACACTGGGGCCCTGGGTCCTTGCAGGGAGGAGGGAGACGCTGGGAACCTGAGCTGGTGTGCCTCCTGCTGCCTCGGTGGGCGGTGGCTGTGATGAATATTTGATGCCACACCTGGCCACGCGGCGTTGGGGGCTGTCTGGGCCCATGGCGGGGCTGATACGTGCTGGTGGCGGCAGGTGAACGGGCAGAACGTGGAGGGACTGCGCCATGCTGAGGTGGTGGCCAGCATCAAGGCACGGGAGGACGAGGCCCGGCTGCTGGTTGTGGACCCCGAGACAGATGAACACTTCAAGCGGCTTCGGGTCACACCCACCGAGGAGCACGTGGAAGGTGGGCCACGGCCCAGGGCACAGGGTGGGTGCGGTGTGGTGGCTGAGCAGCCACTGACACGCTGTCCCCACAGGTCCTCTGCCGTCACCCTTCACCAATGGAACCAGCCCTGCCCAGGTAAGAGGGTGGGGTGCCCATGAGACACAGGGTGCCTCTGGGGGTACCCAGGCCCGACAGAGGCCCCCTTCTCCCTGGAGATCTGTCCTCGTGTGCTAGTGACACCCGATTCTAGCCCTGTCACCTCCCTTTAATGCCCCTGTGGGTCTCATCCTGGGTCAGTGCCACACACAAGCCACGTGGGGCGCCTGGGGTCGGGGCCACTGCCTTCTGTCCTCTCCTGGGCACCGCCTGGTAAGGAGTTGCCCTCCAGTCTCTGCCTCCTCAGGGAGCTGGCGGTGGCCTCACCCCAGGCATTGCTCACGCCGGCCATTCCTGCACCTGAACCCCCTCTGCACCATGAGCCGGCCAGGCCACCTGCCTGTCACTGCCAGGCACCCGGTGCCTGCCCCGCCGCATCTGGAGTCCACCAGAGGCCCGAGGCCCCCTGCCGAGTGGAGGAGCACACACTGGGGGGGCGTGTGCCTCTGTGCACATGTGTGCGTGTGCAGGTGTTGTGTGTGTCTGTGAAACCACAATCTGCCCTTGGTTTCCCAGCTCAATGGTGGCTCTGCGTGCTCGTCCCGAAGTGACCTGCCTGGTTCCGACAAGGACACTGAGGTATGGATGTTCTCCTCCACTCCTGAGCTCACACGTGGGGCTGCTAGAGGCCTTGGGGTGGGCGTCTGTGGAGATGTCAGCCCGGGCAGTGGGGTCTCTGTTCAGGAAGCCCTCGTGAGCCCCAGCCCCAGCCCCAGCAGGCAGCCTCTGTTGGTTGCTCCCTAGGAGGGGCCACCGTCTGGGGTGTGGGACTAGGGCTCACTCCAGACACCCCACCCACCGTGCTCACCCCAGGATGGCAGTGCCTGGAAGCGAGATCCCTTCCAGGAGAGCGGCCTCCACCTGAGCCCCACGGCGGCCGAGGCCAAGGAGAAGGCTCGAGCCACGCGAGTCAACAAGCGCGCGCCACAGATGGACTGGAACAGGAAGCGTGAAATCTTCAGCAACTTCTGAGCCCCTTCCTGCCTGTCTCGGGGCCCTGGGACTCCTCCCGCACGGACCTTGGGCCTCAGCCTGCCCCGAGCTCCCCCAGCCTCAGTGGACTGGAGGGTGGTCCTGCCATTGCCCAGAAATCAGCCCCAGCCCCGGTGAGCCCCCATCCTGCCCCTGCCCACCAGGTACTGGGGGCCTGTGGCAGCAAGATAGGGGGAGAGAGACCCAGAGATGTGAGAGAGAGACAGAGACAGAGAGAGAGAGAGAGACACAGAGAGAGAGACAGAGAGAGCGAGCGCGCGGCAGCCGCGGGGTGAGGGCCTTTGCTGCTCTGCCGGGGCCTGCTGACTGAAAGGAATTTGTGTTTTTGCTTTTTTTCCAAAAAGATCTCCAGCTCCACACATGTTTCCACTTAATACCAGAGGCCCCCCCCCTTCCCCTCCCCCTTCCCCTCCCCTTGGGACAGCTCTAAATAATTGCAATAAAACAAACCTTTCTCTGCAAACCATTTCCTCCCCGCCCCCTCCCCTCAGCAGCGGCCGTCCTGAGTGGGAGTCCCTGGGACTTCCCAGTGGCCAAGCTGGGGCGCCCAGCCTGTTCGTGGGGACCTCGGGTAAGGCCAGGGAGGCCTGATGTGGCCGTAGGAGCTGCCCCTCCCCACCTGCCCTGGTGTGGGGGTCCCTAGGCCACGCCCTGCTCCCCACCCAGCTACCCTGTGCGCCTGTGCCCTGCTGGGGGCCTGGGCTCTCCGAGGGGCCTGAGGATGGAGGCCCCACGTCCCCGAGGAGGGCAGCCTCTGGACAGGCCCCTCATTCCGCGCGGCAGCTCCCAGGCCTGGGGAACGTAGGTGTGTGAGAGCGGCACCCGGGAAGGATGCCTGGCCTCTGGCTCAGCCCTGCTTGGCGGGCTCCCCCGTGGACACCCTGTTGACTTTGCACTTCCCTCCCGGGCCCCGCACCCCTGAACCGACCACCGATCGACCAGCACCGCTGTTGCCTCGTAAGCCATAGCGCATGCGCGCTCTCAGAATAAACAGGCCCTGCCTGGGACCCACACGCCTCTGTCTTTTCTGAGCCTCCTCCCCGTGGGGTGAGAGGAGCGGAGGGATGAGGCTGTTTCAGGGAGCCCCCTCCCCGAGTCTCAGCAGCTGGAAACGGTCTCGTTCCTGAGCCCGTGCCCTGCATCCATCTGCTCCCAGCCCTGCTCCATCTCCCCCACTGACCCCCATGGGACCCCCTGCTGTGTGGCACATCCTGGGCCCATGCCCATCTCTCTTATTTGGCAGACTCAGCCTCCCACCTTGACCTTCCCTGTGAAGCCATCTGGCCCCACACAACACCCACACGGGCTACCCTTTGCCCAATTCACCCTGCGACCTCTAGCAGTCACAGGTCAAGCTTTGTACCCTGTGGCGCCCTGCCTGGGTCCCCAGTGTCCCTTTCAAGGCCGGGTAGCTCTGTAAACAGGGGTGGGACCCTGGCAGAGGCTGGGCTTTGAGGGCATGAAAGTTCAGGAGCTGGCGGTGTCCGGGCTGGGAAGCTGGGGGGCCGGCGATGGATAGCATGAGGGGCCAGGGTCCTCAGCCAGCTGCCCGGGGGCTGCTTGCTTCCCCAGCGGACTTCCAACAGCTGGCTGCAGCTGGCTCTCCCCACTTCCTCCCTCCCAGGTTCATGCACACCCCCTCCCCCTCCCTGAGTACATAGCAAAGATTGTCACATCCCCAGCCGGCCTCCCAGGCAGCCCTGCTCCAGACACGCGAGCACGGGTGTGTACGAACACACCCTTGTATGCGATTCCCAGGCTCTCTGCCCCCTCAGGGACAGACATCAGCCAGATCCCATCTGCAAACACACCAAAGCTTTATTCAACAGGCGTGGCTTCCTGAAGCGTAAAGCCGCTTCACAGACGGTGGCCACAGCGGCACCTCGGCCAGAGCCACGCGGCCATCAGAGACCCTGGGCGGCCGGGCAGAGGGCTTGGTTGAGGCAGGTGTGGCAGCGAGGGCGCACGGGCAGACAGGTCTGCTGGCCGAAGCCCACCAAGAGTCCATTGATCTCGTGCCACAGCTCCCTGTGGGGGTGGGGGCTGGGTCAGTGCTGACAGAGGGAGGGCGGGGTGAGCTCTTCTCCCTAGGAAGCCCCCCACATACTCATACCTAGGCAGCCACTCCTCCAGGGCGGCGCGGGTCTCCTCTGGGGACTTGGTTGCCTTCTTGGTCCACCTCAGCCTGTTGGCGATTCTGTGCACATGCGTGTCCACTGCTGCTGGGAGGCCAAGCGGGGTGAACAGGGGCACACTCCACCAGCCTAGTCCGTGCCCCTCCCCGCCCAGAGGCGAGTCTGCCACCACCCCCGTGGCCCTCCAGTTAGACATTGGAACCGCAAAGCCCTGGCTGCAAGCCTACATGTGACCATCTCGGCTGCCCCTGAGGTGCTGGGGCAGGGGCTGAGCCCTCTGTTGGGGTGCAGGCCTCTCTCCCATCACCTGAGCCAGCCTGGGGGGCTCTGTTCTGGGCTGCCCACTCCCAATACTGGTGCTAGATGGATGTGTGGGTGGTGGGGTCTCTGCTTTGGGCAGGGCCTGGGGGTGATGACTCGGCTCTGTTCGGAGCTCTATTCCCCACAATAACAGCGACAGCTCGCTTGGACAAACGCTTGCTGGGGGCCAGACCCTGCCAGAGAGATTGGCCAGCTCAGTGAGTCCTCATGAGGTCCTACGGATGCTGAAACCGAGGCCCGGCAGGATCCCGACTCCGAAGCACCTCTCAGCCCTCAGCCTCCCCAGGAACGTGGCCCTGTCCCCGGAAGGGTCCATCCAGGCTTCCCTCTGTCTGTCTCCTGTGGCCTGAGGCTCCTCTCGGCATAAGCACTGGCTCTGGGCACCAGGCTGGGTGGCAACAGCTCTGCCTGGCAGGCCGGCATGAGGTCACTGCCTGCAGACCTAGCACCTGCCACTGCAGCGGTCAGGGACACAGCGGGAGCATGGCCTGGCCGGCCGCAGCTGCTGTCCACCTGGGTTCTGGCTCCTGCTCCCCTCAGCTGGCCACCCCAGGCGTCTGCTCACTGGGGCTCCCTTCTCCCACCCGGTGGCCCCGGCCAGCTGCAGCCCCAGCCCTGCCTCCTCCTCCAGTGTTTCCCAAAGAGAAAGCCGAGGCCTGCACCAGCTCCTTCGCTGCTGCCTGGAAAAAGGTGTCCGAGGGTGTGGGGAGACCACGAGGCCTGAGGGGTCACACCCCTGGGGCTCTGACCCTCAGTTTCCTCCTCTGTAACACGGAAGTGGCCATGCTTCAAGGCTGAGTCAGGCCACGTCACGTTGTGTGAGCCTCCTGCCCACCTGGACAGTGAATGACGAGGACTGCCTCACCCACTTTGTGGCCAGAGCTTAGAGAAGCCAAGGGCCTGGCCCAGAGTCACCCAGCCAGGAGGTGCAGAGCTGGGACCGGAGCCAGCAATCTATGGCTGTGGCTTTTTTTTTTTTTTTAAACGGAGTCTTGCTCTGTCACCCAGGCTGGATACAGACAATGGTGCGATCTCCACTCATTGCAACTTTCGCCTCTGGGTTTCAAGCGATTCTCCTGCCTCAGCCTCCCGAGGAGCTGGAATTACAGGCTCCTGCCACCACGCCTGGCTAATTTTTTTTTTTTTGGTGAGACGGAGTCACGCTTCGTCGCCCAGGCTGGAGTACACTGGCGCGATCTCGGCTCACTGCAAGCCCCACCTCCCAGGTTCACACTATTCTCCTGCCTCAGTCTCCCGAGTAGCTGGGACAACAGGCGCCTGACACAATGCCTGGCTAATTTTTTGTGTTTTTTAGTAGAGACGGGGTTTCACCATCTTAGCCTGGATGGTCTTGATCTCCTGACCTCGTGATCTGCCTGCCTCGGCCTCCCAAAGTGCTGGGATTACAGGCGTGAGCCACCACGCCTGGCCACACCCGGCTAATTTTTGTATTTTTAGTAGAGAGCGGGTTTCACCATGTTGGCCAGGCTGATCTTGAACTCCTGACCTCAGGTGATCCACATACCTCAGCCTTCCAAAGTGCTGGGATTACAGGCTTGAGCCCTTGTACCCAGCCAGCTCTGACATTTTAACTGAGAGTGTTTCTCTTTCGGGGAACCCCTAGGAGGCAGCCCTGGGGTCTCCTTGCAGGTGGTCAGGCCCACAGACACCTGGAGAGGGAGGTATTTCCACATGCCTGTCTCTTGTGCCCGCTGCTCCCAAAGCCCGTTCCCTGCCTGGCTGCGGGCAGGGACCTTCCCCCACAGCCCTGCCCAACCACAATGCAGCACCCCAGGGACACGGGCAGCTGAGGACAGCCGCCCAGATAAGCTCAAGTGTCCACTGAGAGGCTGGCAGGTGGTGACGCTGGGAGTCTCAGTGGGGAGGAGGCCCTGCCCCGGCGCACCTGGCCTGGCTCTGGCTCTTTGGGGCTGCTGTGGCTGTTCAGCCTCACCAGGTGGCCCCCTGCTCAGAATAGAGGCCCTCAGCCCTTGGTGGCCCTCTTGCCCACCAGAAAGTGCTGCAAGCCCCCCCCTCCGGCACAGGCCCCCTGCAGGAGTCCCAAAGGGGCCTGGGATGGGGGCACACAGAGGGCAGGGCCAAGCCCTGGTTTCTGGACTGGCTGGGCCCGGCTGCGTGTGGCCTTAGGAGCCCCAAATCCTCTGGACAAAGCCGAGGAGGAGGCAGCCCCACCCCAAACCCAGGGGTCTGTCTGCACCCAACTGCCAAGAAGCCTCCGGTGCTAGGAAGAGACACCAGGACCTGGGAAAAGGATTCAAGGAGGGCCCTCCCCCCAGTGCCTCCCTCCCCACCCTCCCCTCTTCTCCCTCTCAACCATCCCCTCTTCTCCCCGCAGCACCTCCCTCTCCACCCTCCCCCCATCCTCTCAGCGCCTCCCTCCGCACCCTCCTCCCCCATTCCCCCAGCGCCTCCCTCCCTACCATTCCCCTCCTGTCCCCGCAGAGCCTCCCTCCCCACCCTCCCCCTTTCTCCCCCCAGCACCTCCCTCCCCACCCCACCTGCTGAGGGGATACTCTTCCTCCTCCCTCCTCAGTCCTTACCTCCCCACTCTGCCCTCATCTCATTCCAGAACTTCCTGCTCCTGGCCCTCTCTCTTGCATCATGGTTTTACAGATGCTGTTCCTTCTGCTGGGAACACACTTCCTCCTCTTGGCCTGGCTCACCCCACCTTGCTCTGCAGCTCTCAGGTGAAGGATGACCTTGGGGGCCTTCCCAGAGGCCCTGGGCCCAAGCCAGGCCCCAAGAGCACCCTGCACAACCATCAGGGTTTCCACTCCACGAGTGGGGAATTCCTCGCTCCACATTTCTCCCGAATACAACGCAGATGGAGTCCAGCTCCGGGGCCTCTCTCAGAGCCCTGCACAGAGCAGGTGCTCAGCCCATGTGACCTCCTGCCCCAGCACCTGTCTCTGAGTGGGGCTGGCCTGGCTCCACCCTGGGAGCACCTTTCTGACTCTATGGGCTGGAAGTAGAGTCACAGGTCACAAGGATGTGGGGAATCCCAAGAGCAGCCAGTGGGCTGGAGCCAGCCCCGCCCTCCTGGGGGTGTGTGCCACTCACCAATGCCTGACACAGTGCCCCAGGCCACAGCCATAGCCAGGTGTGCCATCTTGGGCCCAACGCCTGGCAGCGCCACCAGCTCGGCCACAGAGGCTGGGATGTCCCCACCGTAGTGCTGCTGCAGGATGGCGCTGGTCTGCTTGATGTATTTCACCTTGCTCTGAAAGACAGGGGTGGGTTCAGCCTTGGAGGCAAGGGCACAGCCCAACCTGGGAGGATGCAGCCCCCAGGAGACCCACAGGTGGGCCAGAGCTACCTGCACCTGCTGAGGACGTGTGCAAGCTCAGCCCCCGCCCCCCAGGAGGCGGGAACAAGCGGAGGGCAGCAGGGAGGCCCAAGGTAGGCCTGACCCCCTCCTCCCACCCGTGTGGGCCAATGATGCGTGTGTAGGCTCTGGCTTGGGTTCCCCTGCCCGTCATTCCCTGCCAGCACCCAGGCCAGGCCAAGCAGGCCAGCCGCTCCCAGGAGTGGGGCTTGGCTGCACCTGCGCCTTCAGGAAGGAGGGCTGGAGCTGGGGCTTCCCCACCAGCTGCCAGGCCTGCCGGGTGGTTCCCATCCTGTGCCTGAGTGGAGAGGACTATTTAAAACCCATCTGAGAAACTGCGGCCCACGCGGGTGCCAAGGGGAAGCGGCCCCACCCACCAAGCTGCTTTCAACAGATCCGCCCACCACCATCCAGTGCTCGGCGGGGTTGGGGAGCAGCCTCCCCAGGGCTCCCGGAGGGTGAGGGGCTCTGGACAGGAGGGGGTGACACACCGGGAGAGGCTAGCAGTAAACAAAGGGAAAGGCGGGTGGGCAGGCAGCCTTGGCGGTGAGGAAGGGTGGGCAGGCGGCGAGGCGGGGAAGCAGAGGAAGGAAGGGAGGATGCGAACAGGAAGGCCAAGGAGCTGCTGGGACTGGGCGTCAGGCCCCAGGGCCCCACGGCCTGGGAGGGGGGCTTCAGGGGGACCCCCGAGCCTGAGATGCTTGACCCTCACTTCCTGCACCGTCGCCACCCCCCTCAGCCTTCCGAGGTCTCTCTCAGGCCACTGCCACCCCTCAGCCTTCTGAGGTCTCTCTCAGGCCACTGCCACCCGGCCCCCGTTGCCACAGGCAGGGCTCACCCTCCAGAAACCGACGGGGTAGATGAGCTTGCCCAGTGTGGCGTCATCTGTCTGCAGGATGCTGTCCACCGTCAGGCCCCGCGCCCGCAGTCGCTGCATGGCGCCCGCCGTCACCTGGTCTTTGGTTTGGCTGGAGAGCATCAGTGACAGCAGCACCTGGTACCTGCGTACCTGCTTGTGCAGTGACAGGGACCGGGGTGGCGGCGGGTCCTGGGTGATTCCCTGGCCAGGCTCCGCCCCCCGTCCTCGACACACCCTGGTTTGTTGCCCTGGGCCACACTTGAGGCATCAGCCTCCCCCTGTGGGGTGGGGAGGTCTGGTTTGGGTATGTTTGGTCATCTACAACACCAGGACAATAATAGTACCTGACTCACTGGAGTAATGTGAAGCTTAAATGAATTATCTCAGTGCTTAGAATCGTATGTGGCCGGGCGCGGTGGCTCGCACCCGTCATCCCAGCACTTCGGGAGGCCAAGGCAGGCGGATCACCTGAAGTCAGGAGTTTGAGACCAGCCTGATCAACGTGGTGAAACCCTGTCTCTACTAAAAATACAAAAATTAGCTGGGTGCGGTGGTGCATGCCTGTAATCCCAGCTACTCGGGAGGCCGAGGCAGGAGAATAATTTGAACCTCGGAGGCGAAGGTTGCAGTGAGCCAAGATTTCACCACTGCACTCCAGCCTGGGCAACAAGAGCAAAACTTGGTCTCAAAAAAAAAACCCCAAACAATCGTATCTGGCCCATCACTACTGAACAGCCATTGGCCACTACTATTATGATTGCTTCGTGAATCATCACACTACCCTTTAAAACAAATGTTTTTTTTTGAGATGCAGTATCACTCTTTGACCCAGGCTGAAGTGTGGTGGTGCCATCTTGGCTCACTGCAACCTCCGCCTCCGGGGTTCAAGCGATTTTCCTGCCTCGCCCTCCTAAGTAGCTGGGGTTACAGGTGCCTGCCACCACACCTGGCTAATTTTTGTATTTTTAGTAGAGACATGGTTTCGCCACATTGGCCAGGCTGGTCTCGAACTCCTGACCTCAGGTGATCCACCCGCCTTGGCCTCCCGAAGTGCTGGGATTACAGGCCTGAACCACCATGCCTGGCCCATACTACCCATTTTACAGACAAGCAAACTGAGGCTCAGAGAGGCCTGTATCCAAGCCACCTGGTAGCAGAATAGGGATTAGAACTCAGCTTGGTCTAAGGGTTTCAGGCCCTGGGACCGTGAAGCAAAAGGAACTCTTCCTTCCTGATATCACACAAAGCCCAGGTCACGCCTGCACTGGGCAGAAGTTCCAGCACGAGGCCCTAAACCACTGGTGTCCTGACCTGCTGAGTGGCTACAGTGATGCAGGCGATGCTCTGAGGCACCGGGTGTCCATCCTCCCAAGGTGCTGTCTGCAGGGGAGGGTGCCAGCCAAAAGCCACCGGGTAGAAAGAAAACAAGTACCTTGCTAAGACGGGGGGTCATCTGGGCAGATGGGGCCCCTGCCTACCTTTGGGGGGGCACTGGAGTCATAGCAGTGCTCAGTCCCCAGATGGTCCACAGGTGCATCCTTTTTGTTCCTCATGGCACGGATGTTGACCAGCTGTTGCTGCCAGTCCTGGGGCTCCCAGACTGGCACCTTGAGGGGCTCAGCCCCCTCACCTTTCTCACTGTCCGAGCCCTCATAGGCCACACGCAGTCTCTGTGCTTTCCGCGGACGCTTCACGGGGCTGTGGCTTTTCCTCGCTTCTGCAAAAAGCACCACGCAGTCCCTCTGGTGGGGCCACAGGTGAAGGTAGGGTAGGGGTGCCATCCCGCCTGCTAGCTTACCCCTCACTCGTTCATGCCATAACTGTCCATCATCTAATACACTTGGGGTGCTCTGCCCTCTGCAGTCTGGGGTATGTGGGCCCTCCTTATGCCAGCGACCCTGACAAGGTCCACGTTAGCTCATGAGGACTCTAGCAACAGCCTGTACCAAGGTGCCCCCAATACATCTTCTATACTGCACCAGAGACAGTCTGCTAACACCCACATCAGGTTGTGTCACTCCCGTTTAAAAAATCCTGGCCGGCCGGGCGCGGTAGATCAAGCCTGTAATCCCAGCACTTTGGGAGGCCGAGGTGGGTGGATCACTTGAGGTCAGGAGTTCAAGACCAGCCTGGCCAATATGGCAAAACCCCATCTCTACTAAAAATACAAAAGTTAGCCCGGTGTGGTGGCAGGGGCCTATAGTCTCAGCTACTTGGGAGGCTGAGGCAGGAGAACTGCTTGAACCTGGGAGGCGGAGGTTGCAGTGAGCTGAGATCACAACACTCCACTACAGCCTGGGTGACAGAGCAAGACCCGATCTCAAAACAAACAAACAAAACCTCCTAATTGACTTCCGTTTGCTGTCATAATAAACTCCAAACTCTATCCTGGCATCAAAGCTCCTGCCACCCTGGCTGGCATCACCACCTGCCTGCTCCCAGCTGCACCAGTTCCTCCTGCCATAGTCTGGACTACCCCTGGGGTCCCTGGGTGCCTATGGGAATCCCCTCTGGCCAATTCTGCAGAAGTCCCAGCGGGACTAGCGCAGAGGCCCTGTCCGTGTCCCTCACTGCTCACTGCAGTGCTTGGCCCCCAGCAGGTCCTCAACGGCTGCAGGATAAATATAATAAGTGCCATGCCCTTTCCTGTTTTCCCTCAGAGGCACCCTCCCCCGAGCTGGGGGAGCAGGCTTCTGGCTGCGTGTGTCCTTGGCACCCAGCCTCTCCGAGGAAAGCAAGTTCACTGCAGGAGGGCGGGGATGGGACCCACAGAGCCTGGAGTGGAGAGTCCCGGACAGAGTGGTGGGAAAGGAAGCGTTTTCTTGCTTGGGGCGAAAGGGGGCAGCGGAGCGGAGCGCCCGAAACCCAGCCCCTGCGGACCGCAATCTTTGGGAAAAAGGCGCAAGGTGGGAACGCAGGGCCGCACGTGGGAACCGTTCGCGGCTGCCGGGTCTGCAGCCCCTGCCCGCGCAGCTGGGAGCCGCAGGAGGCGGCCCGGGACTCCAGCCTGCAGCCCCTATCCCGCCTCCTCCCACGCTCCAGCCACGGCGCGGCGCTACCTGCTGCAGCCTCTCTCCTCCGGAGAGGCCCGGGCTCCTCCCTACACCCCCGCGGCCCAGCCCCGGGTCCCAGGCTCCGGCTCCGGGTCAGCATCCTCGCGCTCAAGGCGGTCATGCCGGACTCCTGCGGACTACACATCCCGGCGGCCCATGCGGCCCCGTCACGTGATGCAAGGATCGCCGGCCTTTCCGCCAGAGGGCGGCCAGAACTACAACTCCCAGCAAGCTCCCAAGGCGGCCCTCCGCGCTATGCCGCTGCCGGAAGTGCGGGTCGCGCTTCCGGCGGCGTCCCGGGGCCAGGGGGGTGCGCCTTTCTCCGCGTCGGGGCGGCCCGGCGCGCGGTGGCGCGGCGCGGGGTAAGTGGCGGTCCCCATGGGGCAGTGGGGCAGCGGCCTAGAGAGGCGGACCCCGCAGTGTCCGGGTCCCGGGCCCTCACCCGCGCCCACTGCAACCCGACTCCGGAGCTCCGAGCATCCCTTAGTTTTAAGTCATGGCGGGTGCGAACGGGTCTCTGCTGCAGGCGGCTCCGTGACAGCTCCTGCTTCACATGGGGAGAGGAGAGACGGCAAACGTCGGGGCTCCCAGGACTTCGCGGCGGCAGTCCTAACCCGTGCACTGAGTCGGGCGGGGCGGGCGGCAGCGTCTGAGTAGAGAGCTCTCTAGACCAGGCCTGGTGTCTCCTGGGCTTTCCTAGGTGCCTGTTTGCGAGCTGGTCAGCTGGGCTGTAGTTGAGTTCTCCCAGGGAATGTGGGAGGAAAGGTTATGCCCACCAGAGACCCAGGGTCCTGACGGCTGGAGGTCCGCAGTGGGGAAGGTGGGCAGAGGTGTTGCTCAGATGTCCCCATTCCTGTTTCGTTTGCACAGAGGGGTTTTTTGGTGCGTCCTGGTCCACCATGGCCAAACCAACAAGCAAAGATTCAGGCTTGAAGGAGAAGTTTAAGATTCTGTTGGGACTGGGAACACCGAGGCCAAATCCCAGGTCTGCAGAGGGTAAACAGACGGAGTTTATCATCACCGCGGAAATACTGAGAGTGAGTGAGCTACCTGTGTCTTTGCTAGGCTAGAGGGAAGTGTGGAGAAGGCTGGGTTTTGTCTTGCACCAGGTTCTGTGGGAGATGGGTTGCTGGCAACTGTCTGCACAGGAATGCTGTCCAGTACTTGGAGGCCGACATGTCCTTCCTCAGGAGACTTCGAAAGTCAGGATCTTGGTGACCTGGTTCAGGCACACTTGAGTTACTATTCAGATGTTGATGAAAGAAAGCCCATTTTATAGATGAGGCTTGAGTATCATCATCTTCACAGGTAAGGATATGACCAGGTGTTATATGATAACATGTGAGTTCCTGGGAGAAGTAGGTTCTTTATTTTATATATTTTTTGAGACTGAGTCTTGCTCTGTTGCCTAGGCTGGAGTGCAGTGGCACAATCTCTGCTCGCTGCTACCTCTGCCTCCCAGTTTCAAGTGGTTCTCCTGCCTCAGCCTCCTGAGTAGCTGGGACTACATACACGTGCCACCACACCCATTTAATTTTTGTATTTTTAGTAGAGACGGAGTTTCACTATCTTGGCCAGGCTGGTCTTGAACTGCTGACCTCAGGTGATCTGCCCGCTTTGGCCTCCCAAAGTGCTGGGATTACAGGCATGAGCCATCGCACGTGGGCTAGGTCCTTATCTTTTATGTGTGTTTGTGTCTTTGTCACACATGCCTGGCATTGTGTTTTGCCCATGAGTAAATGCTGAATTTTTGCACTTGTAAAGTTTTCTACTTAGAAACAACTAAAACGTTCATCAACTGATGAATAAAATATAGTCCATTCTGGCTGGGTGCGGTGGCTCACGCCTGTCATCCCAGCACTTTGGGAGGCCAAGGCGGGTGGATCACCTGAGGTCAGGAGTTTGAGACCAGCCTAGCCAACATGGCGAAACCCCGTCTCTACTAAAAATACCAAAAATTAGCAGGGCATAGTGGTGGGCGCCTGTAATTCCAGCTACTCGGGGGGCTGAGACGAGAATTGCTTGAACCCGGGAGGCGGAGGTTTCAGTGAGCCGTGATCGCGCCACTGCACTCCATCCTGGGGAAGAAGAGCAAAACTCCGTCTAAAAAAAAATTGTGCAGTTTGAAATTGTATTTCATGTTATGTTTTATCTCAATACAACATTTGCAGTTGTGAAAAAAAATTGCACATTCTCAACTCCTCGGGATGGAGCGGTAAAGCCCCTCAGTAAATCTTTTTTTTTTTTTTTTTTGAGACCGAGTTTCGCTCTTGTCACCCAGGCTGGAGCTCAGGGGCGCGATCTCGGCTCACTGCAACCTCCGCCTCCTGGGTTCAAGGGATTCTCCTGCCTCACTCTCCCGAGTAGCTGGGATTATAGACGCCCACCACCACGCCCAGCAAATTTTTTGTATTTTTAGTAGAGACAGGGTTTCATCATGTTGGGCAGGCTGGTCTCAAACTCCTGACCTCTGGTGATCCACCTGCCTTGGCCTCCCAAAGTGCAGGGATTACAGGCCTGAGCCACCGCGGCTGGTCAAGTGAATCTTGATTCCAGAAAGATCTGTTTTAAGTCTCTAGTCTGGAAAATGCAGTGGGAGTCTTTAGGTGGTTTGTGACTTGCAGTTAAGGAGACCGTGGCCTGAGCACTGGCCCCTTTTTCTTTTTTCATCTCTCTCCAGGAACTGAGCATGGAATGTGGCCTCAACAATCGCATCCGGATGATAGGGCAGATTTGTGAAGTCGCAAAAACCAAGAAATTTGAAGAGGTAGGTTTATCCAGTTGAGCTACTAGAGAGAGGCACGTAGACTATTCAGAGCCTCAGTTTGCTTTTTTTAGGAGCATGGTTGACAGCTGACTGCTGATGATCTGGTTTGCACTTTTTTCTTTTTTTTTTGAGATGGAGTCTTGCTCTGTCACCCAGGCTGGCACAATCTTGGCTCACTGCAGCCTCTGCCTCCTGGGTTCAAGCAATTCTCCCGCCTCAGCCTCCCGAGTAGCTGGGATTACAGGCACGCGCCACCACACCCGGCTAATTTTTGTATTTTTAGTAGAGACGGGGTTTCGCCATGTTGGCCAGGCTGGTCTTGAACTCCTGACCTCGTGAACCATCTGCCTCAGCCTCCCAAAGTGCTGGGATTACAGGCGTGAGCCACTGCGCCCAGCCAGTTTGCACTGTTTTAGGGGAATTTAGCTTTCATCGTAGTGATGGGGAAGCTACTGGAAATGCCCCGAATACAACCTTGAGGGACCAATCAAGCGTGGAAATGGGGAGCAAAGGGATTAGGCTTTTCTAGCAACACCAGAAAGGATTTCTATGCCGAGCGGGGGTGCGGGGGCTTATGCCTGTAATCCTAGGACTTTGGGAGGCCGAGGTGGGTGGATCACGAGGTCAGGAGTTCAAGACCACTCTGGCCAACATGGCGAAACCCCGTCTGTACTAAAAGATGATGAGCCGGGCATGGTGGCACATGCCTGTAATCCCAGCTACTTGGGAGGCTGAGGCAGGAGAATCGCTTGAACCTGGGAGGCACAGGTTGCAGTGAGCCGAGATCGCCCCACTGCACTCCAGTCTGGGTGACGGAGCAAGACTCTGTCTCAAAAAAAAAAAAAAAAAAAAAAAAAGGCTGGGCGCGGTGGCTCACACCTGTAATCCCAGCACTTTGGGAGGCCGAGGCGGATGGTTCACGAGGTCAGGAGTTCGAGACCAGCCTGGCCAACATGGCGAAACCCCGTCTCTACTAAAAATACAAAAATTAGCCGGGTGTGGTGGCGCATGCCTGTAATCCCAGCTACTTGGGAGGCTGAGGCAGGAGAATCGCTTGAACCCGGGAGGCACAGGTTGCAGTGAGCCGAGATTGCCCCACTGCACTCCAGTCTGGGTGACGGAGCAAGACTCTGTCTCAAAAAAAAAAAAAAAGGAACAGTTTGTAGTGGCTGATAGAAACGCATGCTCACTGGCTCTCTCCTGTTACAAGTTCAGGCCAAGAAAAATCAAGAAAGGGTTTGTTCCACAGAGAACAATCCTAGGCACGCTGGTCTTGGTGCCATTTTGGGAGGGTGACTGGTCGGTGGTATTGGGCGACCTCACGGACATAGAAATATTTATTTTGGGCAAACATTGCCAGACTTTCCTGATGACTTGTGGACAGGACAGGAAGTGGTCATTTTGGGAGTGCAGGTTGCTGGTAGAGCACCTGAGGGCTCTGCCCTTGCCTTGCCCAGCATTTGTGTGTGGGAGAGCAGTGAGACCTGGACCTCTCATGCTCAGATCTGCTAAGAGGAGAGTGGTTGCTACCTCTGCAGCAGCTCATCTGAAACATGCTGGCCGCATGCTACCAAAGATAAGTGTAAAGAACAGGTGTTCTTAGCCGGGCGCAGTGGTTCATGCCTGTAATCCCAGCACTTTGGGAGGCCAAGGTGGATGGATCACCTGAGGTGAGGAGTTCGAGACCAGCCTGGCCAATGTGGCAAAACCCTGTTTCTACTAAAGATACAAAAATTAGCTGGGCATGGTGTCGGGCACCTGTAATCCCAGCTACTTGGGAGGCTGAGGGAGGAGAATCGCTTAAACTCAGGAGGCAGAGGTTGTGGTGAGCTGAGATTGTGCCATTGCACTGCAGCCTGGGCAACAGAGCAAGACTGTCTCAGAAAACAAAAAAAAGAACAAGCGTCCTGCATCCTGTTCTGAAAGTTGTTTGTGTGGGTACGGGGCAGCCTGTGAGTGGATAAATAGGCCTCCGAGGCTGGGATGGTCCCGGGCCCTGTGTCCACGGATCTTTGCAGCTCAGGTTGCAACGGTAAGAGTATTGTCAATGAGACAAAGGAGGTGAGAGTGCCAGTTGTCTGAATTGGTTGGGATGTTGGTCAGATGACATCTAAAAGAACACGGCCATTTTGTTATTATTTGGTTAGAGACAAGGTCTCACTCTGTCACCCAGGCCGGGGTGCAGTGTCACAATCATGGCTCACTACAGCCTCAACCTGCCGGGCTCACGTGATCCTCCTACTTTAGCCTCTCAAGTAGCTGGGACTACAGGCATGCAGCACCATGCCTGGCTAAGTTTTGTATTTTTTGTCGTGACAGAGTCTCACTGTGTTGCCCAGGCTAGTCTGAAAGTCCTGGGCTGACGTGACCCTCTCCCCTCTGCCACCCAAAGTGCTGAGATTACAGGTGTGAGCCACTGCACTTGGCCAGAACACGGCCATTTTAGTTCCCCTCCTTAGAGGAGTAAGGCCAGGAATGAGCCTGTGGTCTGAAAGCCGTGGCTGTTGGTTAATGTGGAGAAGGGAAGGTGGTGAGAGCCAGCCCCAACCCCTGCCGAGTGAGACTGATTCTGGCAGCTTTAGGGAGCAGGGATGAGCCCCTCACAGGCTGGGTGGTAGTTAGAGGAGGCAGATTTCAGAAGGCCACGCAGCGCTCTTTCTCAGCAGGTCAGGCAGGCAGCAGAGGTCGGGCAGGGGCATGGGGTCGAGGGCCCGATGCTGGTGTGTTCACCAGAGGAGAGCCACAAGCAGGGATTCTGGGTCAGGTGCAGGCCTAGGGCTTAGTGTGCACTTGTGATTCTGAGACTGTCCCATGACTTCCTGCCAGCATTCCGGCAGCTCTAGTGGGACTCCCTCCTGGTCCAGGTGAGGCCACCATTGCTGCCCTGGCTTGCTGCTGTCCTCTCAGCCCCCAGTCTGTCACCTGGTGGGAGTTAAAGGGACCTGCTGGGGTTTGAGGCAGCTCTGAGCCGTTCCCTGTACGAAGCCTGTGGTCATCTCAGGCTGCAGGAGACACAGGAGATACGAGCTTTGGAGGTGGGGCTCTCAGTCACAAGCCCCCGTTGTTCCTCCCTGTCCTCCGCTCACGGCACTGCTCCAGTTGCCGGGGCCAGGGTTCTTGGAGAGCACATCCTCACCGCTGTCCCCTCTGCTGGTGACAGCACGCAGTGGAAGCACTCTGGAAGGCGGTCGCGGATCTGTTGCAGCCGGAGCGGCCGCTGGAGGCCCGGCACGCGGTGCTGGCTCTGCTGAAGGCCATCGTGCAGGGGCAGGTAAGGCCCAGGGCGACGCTGGGATGGGTGATGTCAGGCCGCCCACTGACTTGTCCTGTCCCTGCTGGGCCGTGTTTGGACTCCTGCCTCGGTGAGTTGCTGGGCACAGGGTCTAGGGGCTGATGGGCTCTGGAGCTGGACGGCCTGTGGGGTCTCCTGGTATCATGAGGTCTGTGTGACCGTAGGCACTGCCTCCTCGCCTGTAAACAGATGGTCACTGCACCTTCCTCTTATGGGATGTTCTGGGGATCATATGAGGCAGTTCTCGCAGAGTGCTGAGATCGTACCTGGCAGCTGGTGTGGGGCTACGGTGTTGTTTTGCCCTTGCACCCTTTCGGGGCCACTCCCCTGCTCACTGCATTCCAGCTGTGCTGGTCTTGGCTGACCCTGAACACCCAGGCCTCTTGGTGTTCCTGCCTCCCCTGGTCGGCCACTTCTACTCCTTCATGTCCCAGCTGCTCAGAAGGGCCGTCCACTCTCACAGGCTCTCCTGGGTTTCCCCCACTCAGGCCTTGTCCTCAGTCTCTGAGCACAAGGCTGTCTGCCCTGCACCGAGTGCAGGGGTCGGGCAGGAGCTGTGTCATCCCCTGCTCTGCGCCACCCGCTGTGCCAGGTCCCGACACACAGCAGTTGCTCCCCATATGCCGCTCTGCGGTCGGCCGGTGCATCCGGCCCCCTGCCCTGTACAACGCTGATGCTGCAGACCTGTCTCTTGCAGGGCGCCTCTGTGGGAAGGAGAGGGGTCCAGGGCTAGAGTCCGGGTGCCCCTGCACTTCAGGGACTTCTTGGCAGCCGTGTGGGCGACACTGGCAGGCTCTGCTGATCCTGTGGCTTTTGTCTTTAGGGCGAGCGTTTGGGGGTCCTCAGAGCCCTCTTCTTTAAGGTCATCAAGGATTACCCTTCCAACGAAGACCTTCACGAAAGGCTGGAGGTTTTCAAGGCCCTCACAGACAATGGGAGACACATCACCTACTTGGAGGAAGAGCTGGGTGGGTGCCACCTTGGGTTGGAGGTTTCTCTGGTCTTGACGATCAAGTGTAACCTGGGATGGGAAGGACCTGGGGCTGGGGAGGGGCTGCCGTTCTCAGGGATGGCCTGCAGCGGGTATGCCCACCCTGCTTCATGCACCTGGGCTCACATGCGTGGCCGGAGTGCCCCCGAGGCACGTGTTAAAAATGCAGAGTCCTGGCCTTCACCCCAGACCTGCTGACTGTGAGTCTCTGGGGCTTGGGGCCTCCGAACACCTCTGCAACGGCAGGAGCTGGGCGAGTTCTGTCACTGGGAGGTGGTGCTGCTGACTTGGTCTCAGCCGGAGCGTACTGGTCCCGTCTTCCTCCTCCTTTCTCCACTTTGTGGACCTTCCTCCTGCCATCCTGCGGTGGGAGGTTTCCATTAGTTTTGGGTCTCTGTGTCATGATTCTGGGAAGTAGAGAAAGAGGAGGAAGAGATCGGTCTGACTCTGGCTCTGCTGTTCTGTCGCCCAGAAAAGGGCCTCAGTGGCTGGGCTGCCTGCAGGACAGGTGCCGGCCAGGTGCCTAACATCAGGTTTCCTGTCTGAGGTGACGTGGCCGGCAGCCAAGTGTGCACACGTCTCCTCCAAGCCGCTCTCTGCTGGGGGTGGGGAACGCCCAGGAGTCTGGTGATGTCGGCGTCTCCCAGCCTCGGGTTGGGCCCTGAGTGTACGGCATACACACTTCTGCTGCCGCCTCGGCACAGACCCTCTGTGCAGCCCCAGGGGTGGTAGATCCTAGTGTCCGTGCGTAGCCGGCCTGCCTGGGCTCCCCTGAGCCTCTTCGGGCCCAGTGCGTGGTCTGTCTGTTGCTGCCGGGGGACTGATGATGGGGTTTCTGGCAGTGACGGGTTTGGACACACTGTCCTGCGTGGGGAGGGGGAGGTGAGTGGGAGATGTAGATTTGGCGTCCTCGCAAACCGCCGCCGCTTCTCCCACAGCTGACTTTGTCCTGCAGTGGATGGATGTTGGCTTGTCCTCGGAATTCCTTCTGGTGCTGGTGAACTTGGTCAAATTCAATAGCTGTTACCTGGACGAGTACATCGCAAGGATGGTTCAGTAAGAAAAGAATTGAGATCCTGTTCTGATAATGGTCCTAAGTTCAGCTCCGCAGTGAATAAATTGAAACCACCAAAAAAATAGAGGTTGGGCTGGGCACAATGGCTCACGCCTGTAATCTCAGCACTTTGGGAGGCCGAGGCAGGCGGATCACGAGGTCAGGAGTTCGAGACCAGCCTGGCCAACATGGTGAAACCCTGTCTCTACTAAAAATACAAAAATTAGCCGGGCATGGTGGTGGGAGCCTGTAATCCCAGCCACTCAGGAGGCTGAGGCAGGAGAATTGCTTGAAACCGGAAGGCAGAGGTTGCAGTGAGCGGAGATCGTGCCACTGCACTCCAGCCTGGGTGAAAGAGCAAAACTCCATCTCAAAAAAAAAAAAAAAAAGAGAAGTACGTAGCTATCTTCTGTTTAGCTCTCATCTGATGTCTTGGTTATCTTTTTGTTGTTGTTTGTTTAGAATGTTGCATGAGCTCTGTCTCACTCATGCTGAACACCCAGCACCGAGAGCAGTGGCTGGCGCACAGCAGGCACCTGAGTGCTTGTTGGGTGGGTGGGACCCCCAGGGAGGACGAGCCATGCGTGTTATTGACGTCATAGAGTGACTAGACCACAGCCCGTGGTGGCTCGGCCATCCAGGCAGTGCTGCCGGGACTGAGCTCGGTGCTCCCTGCAGGATGATCTGTCTGCTGTGCGTCCGGACTGCGTCCTCTGTGGACATAGAGGTCAGTGCCTCCCCTCCCCAGGGCCGGCCCATTTCACCCTGGTTTCTCTGAGGCTGGGGCTTGGGGGTTGAGCCCTGTGTGCCACCTGCTGGCTGTGTAGCCCTGGGCAAGCTGCTCGGTCTCTCTGAGCCTCAGGAGTCCCCCATGTAAGTCAGGATAGCTGGGCGCCTCCATGTGGAGATGTAGCTCAGGGTGGATGACAGCATCAATGACCCACAGTGACAGGGACGTCAGGTGCTTCCCACATGCCCGCTTGCCCTGTGGCTTGGAGAGAGGGTGCCATGGCAGCGGGGAGAGGTGGCAGCGCAGGCTGAAGGAGGTGGGAAGGAAGCCTGGGTGTCCTCTCCTGTGGGGAGGAGCTGGGGTAGGACGGGCGTGAGCCGTCTCCCTCTCCACCAGGTCTCCCTGCAGGTGCTGGACGCCGTGGTCTGCTACAACTGCCTGCCGGCTGAGAGCCTCCCGCTGTTCATCGTTACCCTCTGTCGCACCATCAACGTCAAGGAGCTCTGCGAGCCTTGCTGGAAGGTGGGGTTTCTGAAACTGCTCTGGAAGGTTCCTGAGAGCACATGGATGGGACAAGGGCCATCTTGTCTCCCATGAATGGTTGTCTGATTCTTGGGGTGGCCAGACAATGGCCTGTTGAGGGACGGCCAGTGTCATTTTCCCAGGCAGTTGAGCTGAGGTCAGGGTTTTGGTGGCATTTTGAGAACCCTGCTGCCTCTGTCTTTGGGAGGAGATGGTGGCGAGCTGGCCGGACCTTGGGTGGCTATAGGGCAGCAGCCAGGCGGGGCCAGCAGCGGGACTGGGGCTGGGGGCAGGGCTTGTGCCTGCCCGCCCCTGACACGCATTGTGTCTCGCAGCTGATGCGGAACCTCCTTGGCACCCACCTGGGCCACAGCGCCATCTACAACATGTGCCACCTCATGGAGGACAGGTGAGTGTGGTGGGTGGGGCGCAGGGCAGTGGAGGCCAGCACAGCCCTCGAGGCAGCCCCAGTGTCCCTTGCCAAGCACACACTGGCTTAGAGAGTCCTTGTCCTTTCGGGCAGCTGTTCCAGAGGCTCTCACTATAGCGAGGCCCATGACTTCTAGGATGCAGCCCCTGTCCTCTCCTTCCTCTGTCAGTTCAACAGAATATCAACACCCAGCTCAGTGCCTGCCCCATGCTCGGACGTCCTCCAGCGGTGCTCCCCAACTACTTAGCCTGTTACAAGGCGAGGCTTGAGGTCTTGGCTTGACGTTGCCCTTGCCCTCACCCCCACAGCCAGGCTGTGGCCACTTTTGTTGCTTTAGCCATTAGAGATGGCTCAGCTCTGCCCACACCCTGGCCTCCCACCCATGCTGCCAGCTCCCCCTCCTGCTCTCCTGTATCCATCCGCGCCTCCTGAAGCCCACTCCATGCAGCACCCGGGTGGCCTTTTTCTGACACAGATATGTCGGTGTCACCCTTTGCCGGAAGCCAGGTGGTTCCCAGCGCCCTTGGGATGTAGGCTTCTCCTATGGAACCAGGCCCTGGGGCCAGCCCTGCCTCAGCCCTGCATCTCTCCCAGCCCTGGCTCGGCCCCTGCATCTCTCCCAGCCCTGCCTCGGCCCCTGCATCTCTCGAGCCCTGCCTCGGCCCCTGCATCTCTCCCAGCCCTGCCTCGGCCCCTGCATCTCTCCCAGCCCTGCCTCGGCCCCTGCATCTCTCCCAGCCCTGCCTCGGCCCCTGCATCTCTCCCAGCCCTGCCTCGGCCCCTGCATCTCTCCCAGCCCTGCCTCGGCCCCTGCATCTCTCCCAGCCCTGCCTCGGCCCCTGCATCTCTCCCAGCCCTGCCTCGGCCCCTGCATCTCTCCCAGCCCTGCCTCGGCCCCTGCATCTCTCCCAGCCCTGCCTCGGCCCCTGCATCTCTCCCAGCCCTGCCTCGGCCCCTGCATCTCTCCTTTCCTCCATCTTGCCTTCTCCCCTCCACCAAGGGCTTGTGCATGCCCTGATTCCTCTTGCCAGCAGGTTCTTCCACCTTTGCCGAGTTACTCTGTTTACTGAGGTCTTAGCGTGGTCACTGACTCCCCCACCTCCCTGAGTAGTTTTTGCTGTGGCTTTCCTTCTTGGCTGTGATTGGAGGAAGAGATTTTGCGTTTACCTGGGAGATTATGTGGCTGGCGCCTGTCTCCCCCAGACTG
Source organism: Pan troglodytes (assembly GCF_028858775.2). Taxonomy (NCBI): domain Eukaryota; kingdom Metazoa; phylum Chordata; class Mammalia; order Primates; family Hominidae; genus Pan; species Pan troglodytes. The sequence continues at coordinate 4,402,150 of NC_072416.2, read as the reverse complement.
CGAGGCTGTGGGCCATCCCTCTTGCCTGCTTCCTGTCCCTGGCATGACCTGTAGCTCACAGCGTGGTCAGCAGTGATGGGCTGCCGCCTGTGCGCAGGAGTGAACAAGAGTGTTACTGCTGGCCTCTGTTCCCTGCCCTTCCCCAGCGGTGCTCCTGCACCCCCCCAAGCACAGGGACCTCTGGGGCTGCTGCAGGAGCCTCGGCAACCTCACACATCCATGGCGGACCCTGGGCCAGGGCCCTGCTCACATTCCGTCTCTCTGGGGAACACTTTTAGAGCCTACATGGAGGACGCGCCCCTGCTGAGAGGAGCTGTGTTTTTTGTGGGCATGGCTCTCTGGGGAGCCCACCGGCTCTATTCTCTCAGGAACTCGCCGACATCTGTGTTGCCATCATTTTACCAGGTAAGGCGGTTTCTGTGCGCAGTGAGCTGGCAGGAACGGGAGAGCTCCCCTCACGCCTGCCCACCCATCCCACTGGGGGTCCTGCTGCGGGGGCTGCAGTGGCATTTCTAGGCCTTTCCAGGCAGTTGCTTTGCAGCTGGGGGTGAGGTTTGGGGCCCTGTGTAGGCTTTAGTCTTTTTTTTTTTTTTGAGAAGGAGTTCTGCTCTTTCTGCTTGGCTGACTGCAATCTCCGCCTCCCGGATTCAAGTGATTCTATTGCCTCAGCCTCCTGAGTAGCTGGGATTACAGGTGCCTGGTACCATGCCTGGCTAATTTTGTGTTTTTAGTGGAGACGGGGTTTCGCCATGTTGGCCAGGCTGGTCTCGAATTCCTGACCTCAAGTGATCCACCCACCTCAGACTCCCAAAGTGCTAGGATTACAGGTGTGAGCCACCATGCTTGGCCAAAGGCTTTTTTCTCTCTCTTTTTTTTTTTTTTTTTGAGACGGAGTTTTACTCTTGTTGCCCAGGCTGGAGTGCAATGGTGCGATCTCGGCTCACTGCAACCTCTGCCTCCCCAGTTCAAGCCATTCTGCCTCAGCCTCCTGAGTAGCTGGGATTACAGGTGCCTGCCACAGTGCCTGGCTAATGGTTTTTTTTTTTTTTTTTAATGAGACAGAGTTTCGCTCTTATTGCCCAGGCTGGAGTGCAATGGCGCGATCTTGGCTCAGTGCAACCTCCGCCTCCCAGGTTCAAGCCATTCTCCTGCCTCAGCCTCCTGAGTAGCTGGGATTATAGGCATGGGCCACTACACACAGCTAATTTTGTATTTTTAGTAGAGACGGGGTTTCTCCACATTGGTCAGGCTGGTCTCAAACTCCCGACCTCAGGTGATCCGCCAGCCTCAGCCTCCCAAAGTGCTGGAATTATAGGTATGAGTCACTGTGCCCGGCCAAGGCTAATGTTTTGTATTTTTATTAGAGGTGGGGTTTCACCATGTTGGTCAGGCTGGTCTTGAACTCCTGACCTCAGGTGATCCACCTGCCTTGGTCTCCCAAAGTGCTGAGATTATAGGCATGAGCCACTGCGCCCAGCCCAAAGGCTTTATTCTCAAGCAAACCTTACATCTTGCGAGTTTCACCTTCTGGAGTTGGCAGTGGAGGGGTGAACGCCGCCTCGGGGGTAGCCGTTCTCTTGCTGTTGGCGGCTCTGTTTTGTCAAGTGCTGATCTTGTCCTGTCTCTGCAATGACGCCGTGGCACAGACGCTGGTGGTACAGCTTCAGTTTCCGCAGTGCCCCGTGATGACAGCGCTTTTTGTGTCCGTCCTCGTTCTGTGCTCACAGCTCCCTGGAGGGTGGGGCGATCACGTCGTCCTGGTTTTATAGTGATGAGCTGCGGTGTGGGTCACAGGGCTTTCCTGATCCTCTGCTCTTCCTGCTACCCCCCTCCCCGTAGGGGCGGTGGGGGGATGTTGTCTTTGTGCACAGCTTGCAGCCGAACTCAGGGCAGCTTTCAGTTGCTGCTGGGCTGGCCCACCGGGTGCCCAGGATTCAGTTGCTGGTCTGTCCGAGTCAGGGACTTTGCAGGCAGGCATGGGGGTGGGGCCCGTCTGGGTCCTGACCGTGCTGGAGCATGTAGAAACCCCTCCTGGGCGCCCCACCTGCTGTTTCTGCGGCCCCTGATACACGTGTGGTGGGCACTGCGGGCTCAGGCGTGCTACTCCCGGTCCCAAGGGTGACTGGGAGGGCGTCCCACAGCAAGCAAGCAAGCAGCTCTGACCCTGTGTGCTGGCTGGGCTCTTGTTCCAGGCCATGGCATGTCCGAACGAGGTGGTGTCCTATGAGATCGTCCTGTCCATCACCAGGCTCATCAAGAAGTATAGGAAGGAGCTCCAGGTGGTGGCGTGGGACATTCTGCTGAACATCATCGAACGGCTCCTTCAGCAGCTCCAGGTGGGGTGGGGGCAGGAGCTCCGGGGAGCACCGGGACCCCAGACAGGCAGGCTCAGCCCACTCGGAAGATGGTACCTTGGGCCCCATCTCTGGGGGTCCCGCAGAGACTGCCAGAACCGTGTTCTCTGGTGATTCGCAGTGGTGCTCATCCACCTTCCACCGGAGACAGGTCTGATTTTTCCAGACGTGGTGCATCGTTTAGGCCCCAGACAGGAATATGCAGTAGGTGAGCCGGGGCTGGGCCAGTGCTGCCCACAGTCCGCAGAGTGACCTGCAGGCCGCCTTCGTGGCCCGAGTGGGCCCCGGCACAGTTCCCAGAGGGATGCTAGTGTGGCTTCCGCATGACTTTGGAGGACCGCATTAGTCGAGTCTGTTAACCACAGCTTTAAGGAGGACTCCACAGCCACACGGGCTCATCAGCACAGGGGCCCTGGGGAGGCGAGGCTAGTATCCAGCAGCCTCAGGGCTGTGCCTTTTCCTGGAGCCTGGGGCGGGTGATGTACAGGAGGCCAGGCAGCAGAAGGGAGGCCGGGACTTCGCCCGGACTTAGCAGGGACTGAAGTCCTCTCAGAGCCTGTCGCTGGGCCAGAGCATTGCCCCCGACCGCTGGTGGCAATGGCAGAGGCCATAGCCTGGGGCTTCTAAAAGAGGCTGGACCTGGGAGAGGCAAGAAAGGCTTGTAGTTGTGGCTACTCTTGGCCCTCCTGCCCGAGCTTCCTTCTTGGCCCAGCTGCATGGGCACAGCCAAGATTCCTTGGGGGGTGGGGTACGGGCAGGAACAGCAGCTGCCATCACAGCCACTGTGGCCCCTTGAGAGGATCTGGGGGGTGTCCTGGGCCACGTGGGTCAGGGTGGCCCCTGGAGAGGATCTGGGGGGTGTCTCAACCCATGAGGCCCGGAGCGGCCTCAGAGGGCTGGGGGCGTCTGTCCCCATGCGGCCCAGAGCGGCCTGAGAGGGCTGAGGGCGTCTCCATGTGGTGGGTGTGTAGCGAGGCCTCTGGTGCCAAGTCCAGGTGGGGAGTGGAAGTCAGCCTGTGTCATCGTGCCTGGTACTGCAGACCTTGGACAGCCCGGAGCTCAGGACCATCGTCCATGACCTGTTGACCACGGTGGAGGAGCTGTGTGACCAGAACGAGTTCCACGGGTCTCAGGAGAGATACTTTGAACTGGTGGAGAGATGTGCGGACCAGAGGCCTGTGAGACTCCCTCCTGGGTGGGGCCTTTGGGCTTTGGCTGGTGGGGAGGGGCCGGGTGCTGGGTGAAGTGCAGCTTTCTGAGCCTCAGAAGCCAAGGGCCAGGTGGGCGCCTGCTTTCCAGGTTTCTGCACTCGTCAGGGAAGGCTGGCGGGCACAGCACGTGTTTGCTAACAAGCTCGGGGCTAGCCCACCCATCAGTTTCCTCCCACCTGTGTGGAGCAAGCTTCCATCCGGCTCTGTAGAGTCCTGTGGCTCCCAGGCGGCCGCAGTCATTTTGCCAGGAACACTCAGCTTAGGGCCCGGGCTTTTCCATGGGTTTGGACACAAGTCTTCCCCGCTGCCAGGAGTGCCTTTGTGTCTGGGCTGTGGGCTGCAGGCTGTGAGGCGGCTGGGCTCTGACAGCAAACCAGCCTCTCGACCAGCAGCCCAGTGTGGAGAAGGAGAGCGCCCGAGGGGCAGAGGGGCAACACCGGCTCTTCTTTTGACAGGAGTCCTCCCTTCTGAACCTGATCTCCTATAGAGCGCAGTCCATCCACCCGGCCAAGGACGGCTGGATTCAGAACCTGCAGGCGCTGATGGAGAGATTCTTCAGGTAGGGGGTCCTCTGTAGCCTTGCCTGGCACCTGGAGCCTGGCCCTGTCTCTGTCTGGGGCCCACCCGGGCTGGGTCTCAGGATGCCCGATGATCAGGGCCCTCCTCTCTGCCTCTGGAGAGCCCTGGCTCTGGGTGAGCAGGTGCTAGCTTGCTTTCCAGTCCAGCAGGACAGGTCCTCTCATGACGCCACCGGGCTCCCTCTTTTGGGGGGTAGTCTGGAGAGATGCTCCCTGGGAAGCAGAGCTCTGTGCCCTGTGTGCCTGGCTGCGGGAGGACCCAGAGTCGGGCTGGCCTGCGCCAGGCAGACAGGCTGGTGTGGGGCTGTGGCCGGGCACTCTCCACCCGCCCCAGCAGGCTGCCGTCCCGCAGGAGCGAGTCCCGAGGCGCCGTGCGCATCAAGGTGCTGGACGTGCTGTCCTTTGTGCTGCTCATCAACAGGCAGTTCTATGAGGTGCGTGTCCAGGCGGCCGCAGCTGGGGGCTCAGGGCTGTTTCTCCGTGGGGCGGGCTGTCTCCGTTGTGCACGTGCTCCTGCAGAGCCGGGCTCTGCCTGGGACTTCGGTCCTGCCGGACCCTCTGCAGCCCCCAGCGTGGTCTGTTTACCCCTGTTCATTCACTGGCTTGCTCGTCCTGGGTGCCTCTGCCAGGCCTTGACACGTGGCCAAGTAGCAAGGAAGGCACAGTGCCTGCCCTCAGGGAGCTCCGGCCGGTTTTCACCCAACACAGGAGCCTCTTAAAAATTCTGTGTGAGTTCGTTTCAACCAGTCTTGCATGGGGACATTGTCTTCCGTTTCTGTCATGACGTTCACCCTGTGCACCTGCGTGATCGCCAGCCCTGCCTGGTCTCTCCTCTGCGGGCTCTCCCTCTCCACTCCCTCCTCTGGGAGCTCTGTGGCCCCAGGCCCACCTTCCTTGAGAGACATTTGTGTGCCTGCCAGTCATACCCCTTTCCCAGGAGGCGCAGCTTAGGCTCTGAGGCTGTCCCTTCCCACCGCACTCCTCCCTGCAGCCTCGCAGTCCTGCCCTCCTGAGAGCTGCCCACTCTGCTCCTCTCCCCAGCGTCCACTGTCCTTGAATTGCCCTTTGCTGGGCATTGCGATCCCGCATTCTGTCTGAGGGAGCTAAGGGCCTCCCGGAAGTTCCTCTGGGTCCTCTGGCTTCTCCCATCAGGGCTGGTCTTGTCCTGGTCTCTGTTCCTGTGGAACTTTTTACCTGCTTCTGTGAAAACTCACGCTGTCCTCAGCACAGCACGCACACACACGCGTATTCACGCATGCACAGGCACACACGTGCACATGCCCATGCGTGCACACAGCCACACACACCCTCACGCACACACGCGCAGCACCATGTGGGAGGGGTTCTCGGCTGTGACAGTGAAGGGCAGGGCCTCACCTCGGCTGCTCCTTGTGTCGTGGGCCCCGTGTCTGTGCCTGGCCACCCTGCGGTGCTCACCAGCCTTCTGAACGAGGAGCTGGACAGGATCCCTGGAAGGGGCCCTGGGGTCTCTGAGTCGCGCTCAGCGGGTGCTTGTGCTCCCTGCCCAGCTGTGCTGAAGTCCCGAGGGACATGTCCGCTGCTTGCGGGTCGGTTCCTGAGGAATTGGAAGTGTCACGAGATGTGGCCCTCGTTGGGCTGGCGCTCATTGGCCTCCCTTGTGCCTGTGCAGGAGGAGCTGATTAACTCAGTGGTCATCTCGCAGCTCTCCCACATCCCCGAGGATAAAGACCACCAGGTCCGAAAGCTGGCCACCCAGTTGCTGGTGGACCTGGCAGAGGGCTGCCACACACACCACTTCAACAGCCTGCTGGACATCATCGAGAAGGTGAGAGCCGTTGCACCCAGGGCCGGGTGCTAGGGTGCCAGAGCTCCATGGGCAGAAATGGCCTCTGGGCCCTCTGTCCTCTTCTTCGAGTGACCGGATGGCTGTGTCCGTAGGTGAGGCTCCCCTCCCTGCAGGGTGGGTGTCCCGAGGCCTGTGCAGGGCCTGCCACTGCTGGATTTGTGTCCTGACTGAAAGTCCTGGACATGGGTGTCCTGTCACACTCTGGGACAGCTGGGCTGGGCCTCCTGGACCGACGCTGGAGCCCAGACCTGGGGCTGGGGCTTTGGCCTGCCGTCCTCCCTGCCCAGCCAACAGCTTTGCTCTTTGATTTTCAGATGCATTTTGGTTTCTGCACAGTCACTCGGGTATAAAGGGCATCTTTGCTTTTGAGCAATAAAGATGAAGGCCGGGCACAGTGGCTCACGCCTGTAATCCCAGCATTTTGGGAGGCTGAGGCAGGTGGATTGCTTGAGTTCAGGAGTTCAAGACCAGCCTGGCCAACATGGTGAAATCCTGTCTCTACTAAAAATATAAAAATTAGCTGCACGTGGTGGCGGGCACCTGCAATCCCAGCTGCTCGGGAGGTTGAGGCAGGAGAATCGCTTGAACCTAGGAGGTGAAGGTTGCAGTGAGCCAAGATTCTGCCACTGCACTCCAGCCTGGACGACAGAGCAAGACTCTGTCTCAAAAAGAAAAAAAAAAAGGGCCGGGCACAGTGGCTCATGCCTGTAATCCCAGCACTTTGGGAGGCCAAGGCAGGCGGATCACGAGGTCAGGAGATCAAGACCATCCTGGCTAACACGGTGAAACCCCGTCTCTACTAAAAATACAAAAAATTAGCTGGGCGTGGTGGCGGGCGCCTGTAGTCCTAGCTACTGGGGAGGCTGAGGCAGGAGAATGGCGTGAACCTGGGAGGCGGAGCTTGTAGTGAGCTGAGATTGTGCCACCGCACTCCAGCCTGGGCGACAGAGCAAGACTCGATCTCAAAAAAAAAAAAAGGTGTTTATGGTAGAAGGTGTTCTCACAGCTACTGACTCAGAGCCATGAGCCTGTGTGTAAGTCCTGGCCTTCTCTTCAAAGGTGATGGCCCGCTCCCTCTCCCCACCCCCGGAGCTGGAAGAAAGGGATGTGGCCGCATACTCGGCCTCCTTGGAGGATGTGAAGACAGCCGTCCTGGGGCTTCTGGTCATCCTTCAGGTGGGTGTTCTGCACGAGGCCTCTGCTCCCGGGGCGCGCATGGCTAGCGTCCACCAGCTGCATCTGCGCTGTGTTGGAGTCTGTTCCCCAGCGGGACCCACACCCTCCCTGGATTTGCTGAGGGTGCGGTGGTCCCAGCAGGCAGCAGGACCTTCCTCCTGCTCTTGTGGAGGGATGGATGCGAGAGGCCCTGTTGTACGCCCTGACCAGAGCCTGTCTCTGTGCTCGTGAGTCAGGGCCGGAACCATGTACCATCCTCAGCGTGGCGCTTGCCCTCGTCACCCAGCACAGCACCTGGGAAGTAAGGGTGGCCCTCCATTCCTGCCCTGCAGTCCGTTTAATATTTGCAGCTGTTTTGTTGAGATTTAATTTACATATCATGCAATTTACCCATTCACAGTGAACAGTTCAATGGTTTTCAGTAAATTCACAGAGCTCTGCAGCCATCCCCACAGTCAGCTTGAGAACCTCCTGAGCATACCAGTAGCACACGCTCCCATCCCCCGTTGCTCCCGTACCCCCGGGTACCATCAAGCTGCTTCCTGTCTCTGTGGATTTACCTACTCTCAACATTTCATGGAAGTGGAATCACACAAAATTCATCCATAAGATGTTGGATGGTAGAACAGTTTCCTGTCTGCTGACTGGATTGTTCCACCCAGCGCCATGTGTCCAGGCCCGTCCAGGTTGTGGCAGCTGTTGGTGCTGCCCTCCTTTTCATGGCTGAGTAGTATTCCATCATCTGGAAGGAGCACATTTTGTCTGTCTGTTCCTCCATTGGTGGACATTTGGCCTGTATCCGCCTTGCAGCTGCGGTGAGTGGTGCTGCTGTGAACCTTCTCCTACGAGGGCTCCGCCGGGCCTGCATTTTCACTTTTGGGTCTGCACCTAGGAGTGAATTGTTGGGCCCTAGGTTTAGTCTGCATTTGGTGTTTCAGGGCGATACCAGGCTGTTTTCCACTGGTGCTGTGCCATTTTCCATCCACTCGAGCAGCATGTAAGGGTCCTGATTTATCTTTTTTTTTTTTTTTTGATACAGTCTCACTCTGTCGCCCAGGCTGGAGTGGAGTGCAGTGGCGCGATCTTGGCTCACTGCAACCTTCGCCTCTTGGGTTCAGGCGATTCTCCTACCTCAGCCTCCTGAGTATCTCGGATTACAGGCACCTGCCAACACGCTCGGCTAATTTTTTGTATTATTAGTAGAAACTGGGTTTCACCATGTTGGCCAGGCTGGTCTTAAACTCCTGACCTCAGGTGATCCTCCCGCCTTGGCCTCCCAAAGTGCTGGGATTACAGGTGTGAGCCACCACGCCCGGCCTGCCTCTAGTTTTCAAAGCCTCACAGCATCACTTACGTGTGACTGTCAGTGTCAGTATTGTGTAAAATATAATGTGTGAATCAGTTTGCTCAAAAGCTCATCCTTAAGATGTTGGATGGTAGAACAATTTCCTGTCATGTTTATATGTCATGGGTTTTTATTTCTTGCCATGGAAGTTGAAAGTGGTGATGATTTTTTTTTTTAATTAATTTTTTGAGACAAGATCTCACTCTGTCGCCCAGGCTGGGGTGCAGTGCTGTGACCATAGCTCAGTGCAGCCTTGAACTCCTGTGACCAAGTGATCGTCCTGCCTCGGCCTCCCAAGTAGCTGGGACCATAGGCACACGTCACCACACCTGGCTAATTTTTTCATTTTTTGTAGAGATGGGGTCTTGCTATGTTGCCCAGGCTGGCATCAACCTCCTGGCCTCAAGCAGTTCTCCCACCATAGCCTCCCAAAGTGCTGGGATTACAGGCATGAGCCACCACACCTGGCCGTGGTGTTTGATTAAAAACCAGGCATCAGTCGGGTGTAGTGGCTCATGCCCGTAATCCCAGCACTTTGGGAGGCTGAGGTGGGTGGATCACCTGAGGTTGGGAGTTCAAGACCAGCCTGACCAATGTGGAGAAACCCCGTCTCTACTAAAAATACAAAATTAGCTGGGCGTGGTGGCGCATGCCTGTAGTCCCAGCTACTCGGGAGGCTGAGGCAGGAGAATCACTTGAACCCATGAGGCAGAGGGTGCAGTAAGCCCAGATCACGCCATTGCACTCCAGCCTAGGCAACAAGAATGAAACAACGTCTCAAAAACAAAACGAAAAGGAAAAACAGGCATCACCTCCTTGGTGTCTCATCCACATGAGCACCATGCTCTTTACTGACTGGTTGGGAAGGGGTGTGCTGGGCTGTGGGGGCCTATGGCCTGGAAGAACTGAGAACCTTCCTGCTTCTGCAGAGGGAAGGAAAGAGGTTCTGTTGCCCTTACTTGGAACTCCAGCCCTGGAGGCCTGAGGGTCTGGGCTGCAGAACTGAGATATTTCCTAGTTGAGGCAGAGTCCTGGTTCTGGCTGTTTTCATTTCTTTATTTTTTTGAGACAGAGTCTCACCACTATGTCACCCAGGCTGGAGTGCAGCGGCACGATCTCACCTCACTGCAACCTCTGCCTCCCAGGTTCAAGCAATTCTCCTGCCTCAGCCTCCTGAGTAGCTGAGATGACGGGTGCGCACCACCACACCTGGCTAATTTTTTTTTTTTTTTGAGACAGTCTTGCTCTGTCGCCCAGGCTGGAGTGCAGTGGCGCGATCTCGGCTCACTGCAAGCTCTGCCTCCTGGGTTCACGCCATTCTCCTGCCTCAGCCTCCCAAGTAGCTGGGACTACAGGCGCCCGCCACCACACCCGGCTAATTTTTTTGTGTTTTTAGTAGAGACAGGGTTTCACCATGTTAGCCAGGATGGTCTTGATCTCCTGACCTCATGATCCACCCGCCTCGGCTTCCCAAAGTGCTGGGATTACAGGCGTGAGCCACTGTGCCCGGCCTAATTTTGTAGTTTTAGTAGAGATGGGCTTTCTCCATGTAGGTCAGGCTGGTCTTGAACTCCTAACTTCGTGATCCACCCACTTCAGCCTCCCAAAGTGCTGGGATTACAGGCGTGAGCCACCACACCTGGCCTCAGTCATTTCTTTCAATGATTTTTTAATCATTTAAAGGTGTTAATCATTTCTTTAAAAGAATAACATTGTAACCACTTACCTCCAGAGTGCTGCAAAGGGTCCCTCAGGCCAGATTTCCCCTGGCTCCTGCTGGCCTCGGCCCCAGGGTTGCTGGAGGCAACAGATGCTCTTCACACCTTGCCGCATGTGTCTGGGAGGTGCCCTTGACCTTTTGGGATGGCCTGCCTACACCTGGGATCGCCCTGCAGCGCACACTCCCCGCCCCATTCTGCCCTGTCTGCCACGCAGCTGGAGCTTCTCCATTGAATGGACTCTTCCTCACCTGTTGATGACTGCCCTGATGATGAGATGGGCACGAGGTTGGGTTTTACTTTTTGCTGCTGTGGAGAGAGAGCCCTGGTGGTCCTGGGTTTGAAGGTCGTGTGTTTTGAAGCACGCGCCCTAGAGAAGCCGCCCCGGCCCCTGCTCCGGGACAAGGGTGCTGTCTTAGGACTGCGTTTTCACCTCCTGCGCCGTGGTGAGCTGCGTCCTCTCTCTCTGCAGACCAAGCTGTACACCCTGCCTGCAAGCCACGCCACGCGTGTGTATGAGATGCTGGTCAGCCACATTCAGCTCCACTACAAGCACAGCTACACCCTGCCAATCGCGAGCAGCATCCGGCTGCAGGTATGGTGGGTGGGGTTGCGCAGCCAGTTCCTGGGGGCCCAGCCAGGTATCCCCGTCTCGGCAGGTGCGGTTCCTGGAAGCTGCAGAGACGGCCCCAGGATGGGGCCTCAGCTGACCGTCCTTCCTCTGCACCCACTGTGGCCGCAGCCTCCCCAGTCCTGGTGTCCTTCCCTCTGCCTGCAGTCCACACATCTGTGGCTTGTCGCTCTAAGCCGCACGGTGACATAGGTTGGGGCAGAGAAAAGGACGCACGGCGACTTCCGGGGCAGTGCATGGCCCTGACGCTCCTGGTGCTGCAGAATCTGTGAAGGACCTGCAGCAGAGGGCTGGGCAGGTGGGCGGCACAGGGAAGAGCTGAGAGGGCAGAGCTGAGAGGGCAGGGCAGGGCTGGAGAGGGCAGAGCTGAGAGGGCAGGGCAGGGATGGGCAGAACAGGGCTGGGCAGAACAGGGCTGGAGGAGTTTCGCTGAGTTTGCGCTATGGATGTTGGCACCAGGCTGAGCACAGGTGACTGGGATGGGAGCCCTCCCTCCTAGAGCAGGTACTCTCTGGGGCCACCCCTGTGGCCTCAGAGTTCTGTTCAGCCTGTCGATGGAAGAAGTGGCAGGACTGGGAGCTGAGGTCCGCTTTCTGGCAGTTGGGGGCGTGTGGTGCTGCCAGAGGGGCGAGGCGCCCATCCCTTCCATCCCAGGCGGGCCCAGCTGTGGTGGTGGGGACACCAGGCTCTGTGAGCTCCGAGGCAAGGGAGGGAGGAGGCTGTGGGTGCTGGGCCTCCGGTGTCACCAGGACAGAGCCTGTGTCTGTGTTGGGACGTGGGTGTGTGCACATCAGCAGGTGGCCTTTTCTGAGTGCCTGTGGTGCTGGACGTGGGTCTGAGCAGGTGGGACGCCGCCTGTCCTGGGCCTGCACGAGCTTGGCTCTGGGTTTCACCATCCTCTTCCTGACAGGCCTTTGACTTCCTGTTGCTGCTGCGGGCCGACTCACTGCACCGCCTGGGCCTGCCCAACAAGGATGGAGTCGTGCGGTTCAGCCCCTACTGCGTCTGCGACTACATGTACGCGGGACCTCCCCCACGGCCCATGAGGCTCAGGGTGTCAGAGGCGCTGGGGCCGTGGTGGCGCTGTTTGCATGTCTGAGGGATGTCCCAGGGTTGGGAAGAGCCCCGTCTGTTCTGTGCCTGCTGCGGGGACTTGGCCTCAGCTGCTTGTCTTGCTTCTGCAGGGAGCCAGAGAGAGGCTCTGAGAAGAAGACCAGCGGCCCCCTTTCTCCTCCCACAGGGCCTCCTGGCCCGGCGCCTGCAGGCCCCGCCGTGCGGCTGGGGTCCGTGCCCTACTCCCTGCTCTTCCGCGTCCTGCTGCAGTGCTTGAAGCAGGTGAGTGGGGCCGGGCCAGGAGGACAGGGAGCTGCCACCTGCCTGCTGGGCCTCCCTCCCTGTCTGGCCTGTGGAGGGCAGCCCTCCCTCAGAGCTGAGCCTTCCCCCTTCCCCGAGCAGCTGCAGGGACAGAGGCCTGCGCTGGGCAGGCTCCCCCGGCTGAGAACGGGGCTCCATAGCCCTTGCCGCTGTCCAGCCACAAAGCAGAGCCTCAGATGCTAGCTTCCGCCTCTGTCTCCAGGGTCCAGAAGGCCCTGTCCTGATGCCTCCTCTCCTCGCAGGAGTCTGACTGGAAGGTGCTGAAGCTGGTTCTGGGCAGGCTGCCTGAGTCCCTGCGCTATAAAGTGCTCATCTTTACTTCCCCTTGCAGTGTGGACCAGCTGTGCTCTGCTCTCTGCTCCATGGTACCATGGCCGGCCTGGGGTTGGGGTGGGGGACCCAGTAGGGTTTTTCCCCAAAAGACTGCGAGCCTCTGGGCAGAGCGAGTGAGACCCTTCGGGCTCGGGCTCCGTTTCCCTCAGACTCAGCTGCACTCTGGAGCGCAGACTGTGCCTTGGGCAGGGTGGAGGGACCCCTGCCCCAGCTCGCAGCTTTTGGGACTGACGTCAGAGGTCCCCAGCCAAGGGCATGTCACTGAATGTGGATGTCTCCCATCTGTGCTTTTCCTAAGTGGGGCTCCCGTGCCGTTCACCTCACATTCCTGGTGTGTTACTTGGCAGGCACTCCCACCACTCTGAAAGGGAGGCCCTTCCTGGGAGGGAGGCAAGAAGGCTCCCCAGCCCCTTTGCCCCCTTTCCTGGGCCTGCGTTCCCAGGGCCTCCCCAGCCCCTCTGGCTACCCCGTGACCTGGCCGCTGGGGAGGGGTTTCATGCCTGGATTTGGCCATCAGCTTTCAGGCCCAAAGACACTGGAGCGGCTCCGAGGCGCCCCAGAAGGCTTCTCCAGAACTGACTTGCACCTGGCCGTGGTTCCAGTGCTGACAGCATTAATCTCTTACCATAACTACCTGGACAAAACCAAACAGGTAGGAGGTCAGAGCAGGACAGGCGAGCTTGATGGGGCCTGGGATTCGAGGGCCTGGCCCAGGTAGGCCCCACATTTTTCTCATAAACGAGTTTCTGCCAGGCCAGGGATGAGTGAGTTGGCTCTGCTTCCCTGGGTGGCTGCCAGATGCCCAGAGTGGGGACATCCGATTCCCTGGTGCTTCTAGCTCTCTTTGGGGCCTGGGAGCCGTCCAGTGTTCCCTGTCCACCCCAGACAGCATCTCTGCTCTCTGTAGAGCGTTGCCTGGCTTGTCCCTGCTGTCCCATGGGGCAGGTGGCCATGCCGGTTGGTGGAGCTGGGCTGGTTCTGAGGCGCAGGGTGGGCAGGCCAGAGAGTCTGGCTTCTGCCTCCCTCCACGCCCCATCAGGTGCCGGAAACTGTCCCTTCACCTGCGATCTGCCTCACGCCCCCGTCCCAGTCGCATTCTTCCACACCTCTCTTTGACATGGCCCTCCGGGACGAGGAGCTGGTGTCCTAGAGATTCTGGCCTCCGCTCAGGGCCATGCCCGCCAGGAGATGCTGACTCTGAGGCTTGGCCCATCTGTGCCCCTGGCCTCAGCTTCTGATGGTGGCCCTGTAGGGAGCTGTTGTTGGGTTCCCATCCCTCAGGCTCAGCCCCACCCTGTTGGGCCCCTTCAGCCCCTCTGAGAGGCTCACTGGGTCCTCATGGGTCTTGCCTCAAAGCATAGCCAGCCTTGCTGGGCTGCAGGTTCTGAGGCCTTACTGGCCCTCAGTGTATCCGAGGGGTGAGGCCGGCTTTGGGAAATGGAAGCTGTTCCCGGGACACTGCCTGGCAGGTCATCTGGCCCCGGGCTCTGCCTGACTCCGCTCATCTTCTGCTGTCCTCATGGAAGACACTGCCCAGGGTTGGTGTGGGATCTGGTGGCTTTGCCACTTCAGGCAGCACTGCCCCTTGCAACACAGCCAGCCTGTGAAGGGCCCAGAACCAGGGGATGAGAGCCCAGTGTGTCTGGGTTCTGTTGGCCTGTGGGATCGTGTCGGAATGCAACTGACCGGAGCAGTCTGCTGTGCAGAGTCTGCTCGGGTAGCTCAGCACTGCTGGCTCTGCCCCACAGGCATTCAGGGACTTCCTAAGCCTCGGCTGTTCTCCCGGTGGAGCACTCGAGGTTGGCGAGGGGGAGGCGAGGCTGCCTCTGCTGCAAGCGGGTGGGGCCTGAGGTGTCCTGTCTCCTGCAGCGCGAGATGGTCTACTGCCTGGAGCAGGGCCTCATCCACCGCTGTGCCAGCCAGTGCGTCGTGGCCTTGTCCATCTGCAGCGTGGAGATGCCTGACATCATCATCAAGGCGCTGCCTGTTCTGGTGGTGAAGCTCACGCACATCTCGGCCACAGCCAGCATGGCCGTCCCACTGCTGGAGTTCCTGTCCAGTGAGTCCCCGCCCTGCCTGCGCACGCACCCGAGTGGTTCGGGCTGTGTAACCTGTGCGGGCTTCTCTGGTGCCCTCTCTCAGGACTCCTTGGGGAACCTGGGTGTCTCGCCTTCTGCTGCCTCAGGGCCTGGGCGTCTCTGCCCGGCTGCCATGAGTGCTCTCCTTCCTGGCCTTGAGGGGCGGCTCCTCTCACCCCTCTAGTGTCCATGTGAACGCCCCTCCTTGAAGAAACCTCTTCCCCCCCGAGCAGTGGCCCTCCCCTGGTTTTGGGCCTCCTCTCTGTCCAACAGAGCACACGCCGCTTCAGGGGGGCTTTGTTCGCTTCCCCCAGACTGTGACTTCAGGAGCTCAGGTGCCTGTCCCTTCCCCTCACTGCCTGTGCGCATCTGGGCAGGCCCTCAATGTTGAGATGGCAGAAGGGCACCGCTGGGCCAGCACTTGGTGTAGAGGCTGGAGAGAAGATCGTGTGTGCTTTGTGGGCCACATGCAGGTCCTGTCGGTCTTTCTGTTTTGTTTATAACCCTTTAGAAGCGTAGAAGCCTGGCCGGGCGCGGTGGCTCAGGCCTGTCATCCCAGCACTGTGGGAGGCCGAGGCGGGTGGATCACCTGAGGTCAGGAGTTCGAGACCAGCCTGGCCAACCTGGCGAAACCCTGTCTCTACTAAAAATACAAAAATTAGCCGGGTGTGGTGGCGGGTGCCTGTAGTCCCAGCTACTCAGGAGGCTAAGGCAGGAGGCAGGAGAATCTCATGAACCCAGGAGGCGGAGCTTGTAGTGAGCTGAGATCACGCCACCGCACTCCAGCCTGGGCAACAGAGCAAGACACCGTCTCAAAAAAGAAAAAAGAGAGAAGTGAGGCCGGGTGCGGTGGCTCACACCTGTAATCCCAGCACTTTGGGAGGCCGAGGCAGGCAGATCATGAGGTCAGGAGATCGAGACCATCTGGCGAACACGGTGAAACCCCGTCTCTAGTAAAAGTACAAAAAAATTAGCCAGGCGTGGTGGCGGGCGCCTGTAGTCCCAGCTACTTGGGAGGCTGAGGCAGGAGAATGGCGTGAACCCAGGGGGTGGAGCTTGCAGTGAGCCGGGATCGCGCCACTGCACTCCAGCCTGGGCGACAGAGCCAGACTCATCTCAAAAAAAAAAAAAAAAAAAAAAGAGGTGCGGAAGTCTTTCCTCACGGATCACACAAATGGTAGGCCACAGCTCGAATTGGCCCAGGAGCTGTGGTTGGCTAGCCATGGGACGGAGAGTTGAGGCCAGGGTCGGGAAAGCCACGTCCGTGTGGTCGTGGCCTTCTCTCCTCTGCAGCACCCCATCGCTGCCGTGGGCAGAGCAGCCGTGTTGGCCTTCAGAGGCGCTGCACGGGACCCCGGCTCCCCTGACCACCCTCTTCATTACCGCAGCTCTGGCCAGGCTGCCGCACCTCTACAGGAACTTTGCCGCGGAGCAGTATGCCAGTGTGTTCGCCATCTCCCTGCCGTACACCAACCCCTCCAAGTGAGTGGTCGTCCCAGGCCCTGTGCCTCCCAGCCGTGGCCCCGGCCAGGCCTTGCGGCAGAAAGCCCTGGCAGCCTTTGTCCCCAAGGCCTGAGCGCCTCGGTTTTTTGCACTTCATGCCCTGGGGATGTTTCCCTGCTGCCAGGATGGAGTGCCAGCCCCCTTCTCATCTCAGGTTTAATCAGTACATCGTGTGTCTGGCCCATCACGTCATAGCCATGTGGTTCATCAGGTGCCGCCTGCCCTTCCGGAAGGATTTCGTCCCTTTCATCACTAAGGTGGGCTCAGGGCCCGTGAAGGCTGTGTCTCTTGGTAGGCCAGGGCTTGCTTTGCCCTTGGCTGTCCATGGTAGGGCAGAGTGACAGGCAGGTAGAGGGCAGTGGGAGGGTGTTTGGGGCTGTGCCTGTGGCGCTGGGGGCTCTGCTGGGCAGCCTGCAGGGGTTTGATGTGCGGCAGGCATTGAGGGGTGGGAGCTGGGTGCTGCCGCCTTGCCCCTAGCCTGCAGCTTGTCCCTGGCCAGGGGGCACCCCGCAGGCCTGGTGAGGGCCTCCACCCCCCATTGCCACCCCTCACTGTCTGGGTGTGCTCACTCTGCCAGGGCCTGCGGTCCAATGTCCTCTTGTCTTTTGATGACACCCCCGAGAAGGACAGCTTCAGGGCCCGGAGTACTAGTCTCAACGAGAGACCCAAGAGGTACGGCCTGCGGGGGTGTGCCTGGAGTCGGTGTGGGGTGGGGAAGGACATGGGGCTGTGGCCTGGCTGACGGTGCCTCCAAGTCAGTGAGTGGAAATGGGTCCTGTGTGCCCTGGAGTATGTGAGGCAGGGCAGGACCTGCAAGGGCCGCTAACACCCCTCAGCCCCTCAGCAGGTTGGCTGTGGTGGCCTGGGTCCTGGCCGCGTGTGCCACAGGCACCTACTTGTGGAATTGGGGGTTGGGGTGCAAGCTGTAGGCGCCTGAGCCCCTCGAAGGAGCCGGCCTTGTCTGGAGCTGCCCCCTCCTCTGCAGCCCCCAGCCTGCTGCTAGCCGGGGACTCTGCTTCATCACTGCCGCCTTGCCGGATCGCAAAGAGCTGAGCCGGCCTCTGTGTTCTTGTTTGCATTTCATTTGAACGGCTTTCTCCTCCTGCCCCCCACCTTCCTGCCCGAGCTATTTTGGCTTTCCCTAGATGGGAATACGGCATTTTCCAGCGTGACCTCAACTCGGAAGCTGTTCTCTCCAGCCCCTGGGGTCCGGGGGCCAAGCTCGGCCATTATGGCCAGAGACTACTTTCTGGGGTCTTGGTCTCTTTTCCTAGTGACCTTCAGGGCCTGGCCACTGAGGCCTCAGTGCCTCCTCGGTCAGAGCTGGGCGGTGCCTGCCTTCCGCGGGTGGGTGGGATTGCCTGGCCAGCACAGCCTGGAATCTGCCGTGGGGGTGACCCACACACGTTTAATTTGCACTGACGTTTGTTTTGGTGTCATGCGTGAAGCCTTACTTGTTCTCAGTCATGTTTACCAGACGTATTATCATGCATTTTTGTTTTCTGTCTCTTCCCCGCTAACTGCCCTTTGGCATGGCTCTTTTTGCTCATCTCACCCGCGGGATCTCTCCATCCTGACCCTGTGGCCTGGGACCTTTCCTCCTCACCCCTCCACTGGCTTGTTCTCCCCTTCCCGGGAGCTGGGCTCTCTGGGGCGTTGGGGCTCCTTCCTCACCCGATAGTCTGAGGATAGCCAGACCCCCCAAACAAGGCTTGAATAACTCTCCACCCGTGAAAGAATTCAAGGAGAGCTCTGCAGCCGAGGCCTTCCGGTGCCGCAGCATCAGTGTGTCTGAACATGTGGTCCGCAGGTAGCGGGACTGTCGGGTGGGGGGCACGGACCCTGGAGCTTGGCCCCGTGAGCACCTGGGTGGCAGTGCATGGGGCTGCTTGCATGACCTCATCGTCTGCCCGTGTCCGCCCTGGCCAGCCCAGGGGGAGCCGGTGACGAGGGGTGGAAAGGTTGCATTCTGTCCCCAGGCCCCGTATGAGCACGGGCTGGCTGCACGCATCCCCAGGCCCCCTCGGGGTGCCGCTCCGAGAGAGCCAGGCGTGCCGGGCAGCAGCCTCCCCAGGCTGTCCCCAAGGGCCGCAGTGTGGGTTGGGGGAGACACCGCTCCTGGTTTTGGCCTTTTCGTATTCTCTAGAATGGACGTTTTTCTTCGGGCTTTCTTCTCAACAAGGTTTATTTTTTGTTGTGGCTGAAAGGGAACAAGGGGCATTTGTGGAGGGTGCTGGGGTGGGGCAGCCTGGGAGGGCCTGGGTGGGGGCTAGGATCCTCCAGGGCATGGGCATGGGCCTGGGCCCCAGGCCATGGTCTTAGTTCTCCCTGCAGTGTCTGGGTGCAAGTGTGGGCTCTCGGGCTCTCGGCTGTCACCTGCCTGTGGGTCATCGCTGCTGGCACTGGCAGAGGGGATACCTGTCTCCTCCTGGAAGCCCCTTGTAGGCCTAGGGGTCCCATGGCCCTCAGTCCATCCACCTCCTCACCTCAGGCCGGCCTCTGCTGGGTGGGACTTGGCCAGGGGTTGGGGTGGTAGGGGTGCTCGGTGAGGCTTAAAGCCATTTTCTAGCACATTCTGTATCATGAGCAAAATATTGCCTAGGGGCTATGAAATTTGTATCAGAATGAACCCCCATAAGCCTCTTCCCTGTCACTGGGTGTGGAGCTCAGGCAGCTGCTCGCCTGCCTGAGGGTGAGGGTGGAAGGCCACATGGGGATCCCAGACCTCTGTGTGCTTGCCGGAGGCAGCCTGCGGGCAGAATGCAATCTGGGCCTGTCTGTGTGGCCTCCGCCTCTCTGCATGACTACACCGTTTCGCCACGAGGCCGTAACCTAGTGCTCCCGTGGGCTTCGGTGAGGGGGATGTCGGTCTCTAGCCTCCTGAGTCTGCTCCGACCAGTAGGCCTGGTCTTCCCCACCCAGCGTCTCCCCGTTCTCTGGGACAATGTGGTCCACGTGATTCTCAAGCTGAGGCTCGCTGGGCCGCCCACGCCCTGTTGGGGTCTTTCCGAGCGAGGTCCTCAGCCGTGCATGCATTGAGCTTTGGCCCTTGGTGATAGGCGGCTCGGCCTGCCCTACCTGGCACCCTGACCCTGGTCACGGCCTCTCCCTCCAGCAGGATACAGACGTCCCTCACCAGTGCCAGCTTGGGGTCTGCAGATGAGAACTCGGTGGCCCAGGCTGACGATAGCCTGAAAAACCTCCACCTGGAGCTGACGGAAACCTGTCTGGACATGATGGCTCGATACGTCTTCTCCAACTTCACGGCTGTGCCGAAGAGGTCCAGGCGGCACTACAGGGCTGGGCGGGCCTGCGGGAGCTCCACGGGCGAGCTGGGTTTCACGCTCCCTGTCTTCTAGGTCTCCTGTGGGCGAGTTCCTCCTAGCGGGTGGCAGGACCAAAACCTGGCTGGTTGGGAACAAGCTTGTCACTGTGACGACAAGCGTGGGAACCGGGACCCGGTCGTTACTAGGCCTGGACTCGGGGGAGCTGCAGTCCGGCCCGGAGTCGAGGTGACTGCACCTTCCTTTCCTCCGCGCCTGCCAGCCTCGACACCGGCTGTCCTGAGCCCAGGCCCACGTGGCACCCTCGTACCAGCCTGGGGACTGAGTCCACCCTGTGCGTGGGATTCTCTTCTCAGCTCCAGCCCCGGTGTGCATGTGAGACAGACCAAGGAGGCGCCGGCCAAGCTGGAGTCCCAGGCTGGGCAGCAGGTGTCCCGTGGGGCCCGGGACCGCGTCCGTTCCATGTCGGGTGAGCCTTGGCCCCAGCCACTTCCACACAGGCACCGGGGCTCCCTCAGTTGCTGCTGCTGGTCCCAGTGTTCAGGAAGGCCCCGAGCCCAGGGGCCGGGGTGGCTGGCTTCAGGCCCGGCCCACGTCCTGACTCTGGGGTGAGGCTTCCACAGCTCACCCCAGAGCCGTGGCGTGGTGGAGTGTGGCCCACTTGCTGCAGAGGGGCCTGCTCTGGGTGCTGGTGTTTCCTGCGGGTTTTCAGCTCGGCTCAGTCCTGGAGCCCTTCTCTGCTCCAGCGAGCCGTGGTCTGACTGCAGGACAGGTTCTGGGTCCCTCCCTGTGGCCCTGGGTCCACTGAGGCCAGCACTGTGGTGGGCCCTGCCCCAAGGGCAGAGCTGCCACCGTCTCTGGCTGCCTGTGGCACTAGCTTGCCAGGCTCGGGGGGAGCATTCAGCTTGAGGCTGGTGGTTTTGCATCAGGTAAGTGGTGGTCACCAGTCCTCTGCCCTCTTCTTCAGGGGGCCATGGTCTTCGAGTTGGCGCCCTGGACGTGCCGGCTTCCCAGTTCCTGGGCAGTGCCACTTCTCCAGGACCACGGACTGCACCAGCCGTGAAACCTGAGAAGGCCTCAGCTGGCACCCGGGTTCCTATGCAGGAGAAGACGAACCTGGCGGCCTATGTGCCCCTGCTGACCCAGGGCTGGGCGGAGATCCTGGTCCGGAGGCCCACAGGTACTGGGCGGGGCTGGCTTGAGCGCCATCTTTCTGCCAGTCACCCACAGAGCTGTGGACACTCAGGGGCGATTGCAGACTTGGCCCTCTTGGGGTATTTGGGGGTAACTTTTGTTTTTTTTTTTGAGACAGAGTCTTGCTCTGTGGCCCACGCTAGAACGCAGTGGCCCAATCTCGGCTCACTGCAAGCTCCGCCTCCCGGGTTCACGCCATTCTCCTGCCTCAGCCTCCTGAGTAGCTGGGACCACAGGCGCCCCCCACCACGCCTGGCCAATTTTTTTGTATTTCTAGTAGAGATGGGGTTTCACTGTGTTAGCCAGGATGGTCTCAATCTCCTGACCTCGTGATCCGCCTGCCTTGGCCTCCCAAAGTGCTGGGATTACAGGTGTGAGCCACTGCGCCCAGCCATTTGGGGGTAACTTGTAAGTCTCCAGAGGTGAGCTGTGAGGGGCGATCCAGGTGGCTGAGGTGGGGCAGGGGCCTGTGGCGAACCAAGTGGCTTCCATGGCAGAGAGTTCCCCTCCCCGCCTGGAGGCTGCAAGTCCGAGACCAAGGTGCTCCTCGGCAGGAGGTGCTCCTCAGAGGCCTCAGTCCTTGGCATGCAGATGGTTTTTTCCCTGCGTCCTCACAGGCTCTTTCCTGGATGTCTGCGTGTGAATCTCCTCTTGGGAGGACCCTAAACCAGGCTTAGGGTCCGCTCTGGTCCCTTGCTAGCCGTAATTAGCTTTCTGAAACCCAGTCTCCAGAGACAGTCCCGTTCTGAGTTCCTGGGGTTGGGACTAAAGCATACCAACATGGGGGCACAGCTCAGCCTGTTCCCAGGGGCAGAGGGAGCCTCCGCAGAGGCCCAGAGCCCAGGGGCGCCTGGGTGTGCTGTGGCTGAGGGGTGCAAGGAGTAGGGGTTCCAGCCCTCGTGGAGGCCTTGGGTCCGGACTGTGAGGCTGTGGGCTGGAGGCTGCTGCTCTGAGGTGCCTGGCCGAGCCTGGCCTCGAGGCAGGGGCTGAGGGGGGCAGCAGGGTGGGTGGCCGTCAGAGCAGCGCTGGCTCCGACATCGTGGTCCTGAGGATTGTGGGAGGGAGCATGAGGGCAAAGCCAGGGCCCAGGCCAGGAGGCCCCTGGGGGGCCAGAGATGGGTAAGGGGAGGCGCTGGCCTCAGGCCAAAGGTGCTGCCGCCTCCGCAGGGAACACCAGCTGGCTGATGAGCCTGGAGAACCCGCTCAGCCCTTTCTCCTCGGACATCAACAACATGCCCCTGCAGGAGCTGTCCAACGCCCTCATGGCGGCTGAGCGCTTCAAGGAGCACCGGGACACAGCCCTGTACAAGTCACTGTCGGTGCCGGCAGCCAGCACGGCCAAACCCCCTCCTCTGCCTCGCTCCAACACAGGTGAGTGGCATGGCGGGCCTTGGCACGGGCTCTGCTCCCACTGGCCTGGTGCTCCTGGTGACGGCAATGTGGCTCCTCTCTGCTGAGGGCGCCCACACGGCTGGGAGTGGTCCCTGGCCTGCCTCAGCACCATTGTTCTCCGGTGTTTGGGAGGAGGCTGACCCGTGGGAGGTGTCTGCCCTGCTCAGGAAGCTGGGGCTGGCAGCTTCAGAAGCAGTAGGGGCCCTGTGGAGCCTCTGCCCAGCACGCTCCGTGGGGAGTCCAGCACTGCGGGCTCCAGGAGGCTCTGCGGCAGCCTCCCTCCCTGCCTGGGCCCAGGTTTGGACACCTGAGCCCGCCCGCGCACTCTCGGCCCCCACCCCACTCGGCACCGTGCTTCTCGCCAGGCCCTCTGGCTCTTCCCTGTGGCTGCAGATGGCACTTAGTGGCCTAGGACGTCTATTCACGGGAGGAAGGAGGCACTGCCCTCCTCAGGTCTGCCCAAGCAGCTTGTAGCTAGCGCTGGGCCCCGTGCGCGCCCCTGCCGGCCGCTGGCCCTGCCCTCTCTCCTCTGCAGGCACGGGGCCTGTGCTCTCTGCTCGACCTGTGTGTAGCCCCTCCTCCTGCTGACGTGGCCGCACACGGCCTTCCCTTGCAGTGGCCTCTTTCTCCTCCCTGTACCAGTCCAGCTGCCAAGGACAGCTGCACAGGAGCGTTTCCTGGGCAGGTATTGCCTCTCAGAGGGAAGCGGTTGGCTGCAGAGCGCCACTCTGCCTCATAGGTGCTGTGCTCGTCGCCTCATCCGCCCACCCCCATGGTCCGTCTGCCTCCATTGCCCTGGGGAGCAGGTCCCGACTCGCATGAGGACGTCTGTGCAGAATGTCTTTGGCTTGGCCAGTGGGATCCCCTTGACTTGGTCCCTTTGTGGATGAGCCCTGTTGCCACGCTGTGCAAGCACTCCCGGCCCAGCTTCAGGCCTGAGGGGTGGGGGTGGCCTAAGTCTCCATGGTGACATCAGCTGAGCTGCAGACTCTGATGTGTGGCAGCTGTTTAGGGGGAAGCCCACCCCTGGGCCTTCACTGAGCGGGCCTTGCCCTGGCCTTTGGTGGCTCCCCTGGCCTCTGGAACCCACAGATGGGGCTGCCTCAAGTCCCAGGTTGATCAAGGGCCCTGCAGACCGACCTCTGCCTGTTGCCCCCAAGCCCTGGTGGGGAGTGCTGTGACCTGCATGGTGCTCCCCTGCCAGGTCTCCACGTGCAGACGAGCTGGTTTGGAAGGGCTGCGTGGGACGGGCCCTGGGGCGGCTGACTGCGCGTGTGCAGGGCTGTGTGGGCGCCCGGGGGCTGTGATGGTCCCCTCTGTTGCTGCTTCTACTTCCTCTCCCTCCGTCCTGACGCCGGCACAGGAAATGCTGCTTTGGGACCTCCCACCCTCTCTCCTTAGCGTCCCCAGCTGTGGGTCTGGCTTGGAGTTGGAGGGTGAGCCTCTGCTCTTGGGAGCAGGCTCCCAAGTCTGTTTGCAAACAGGGAGTTCCCCCACGTCACGGAGTCTCCGCAGCTCTCCTCGGTTACGAGGGCTGGTTTCAGGCTCCCGCCCTTTTAGAGCTGAGGCCCGTCGGGCGGAGAGCGTCTTGCCCCTGCCTACCTGGAGGCACAGGGGTGGCTGCTGGTGGACACTAGGGTGGGCAGAGCCGATTGCCTGCCCAACCCCCGGGCACTCATGCAAGAGAGGCCTGTGTCGGGGTCACGTGCAGGCCTTCCCAGCGTCCTCCCTGCCCGCTCGGTGGATGGCAGCAGTAAGCAGAGCCCTGGGGAGGCTCGCAGGGCTGCTGTCCCTCTGGTCAGGAGAAGGCTGGTTCTCGGAGGCCACGTCAGGGCCAGGGCCTGGCCCAGCCCCACATCCAGCAGCCCCGTCTGTGTCCTCCCAGACTCCGCCGTGGTCATGGAGGAGGGAATTCCGGGCGAGGTTCCTGTGCCGGTGGCGCCCCCAGGGTTGGAGGACGTCGAGGCAGCGCTAGGCATGGACAGGCGCACAGACGCCTACAGCAGGGTGAGTGTGGCTCAGAGCCTGGACCCTGCTGACCTCGGGGGGCTCCTTAGGGGAGGCAGGGCTCTGCGTGGGTGTGCCTGCACCCTGGGAACTGGCTCTGAACTTGGGGGAGATGTTCTTCCACATCCCTCGTGCACAGACGGTCTGCACTTCGCAGCCGTCCACCTGGGCCGGCCCCGGCTGCTGGGCAGCCTGTGGTCTCAGGGGATGCTGATACCTCTGCTCATGCAGTGTGGGGCACAGCTGGTGGCAGTGCTGCTGCGTCAACGGGCGGGGGCCGTAGCCTGGTGCTCGGGCTGGTCTGTGGCCCTGGGACGGAGGACAGATAGGGCCTCACCACCTCCAGGTCAACCCCAGGTGGGCTCGAGGGTGCCTGCTGACGGGGGTTCTCTTTGGGATGGTCCTTTCTAGTCGTCCTCAGTCTCCAGCCAGGAGGAGAAGTCGCTCCACGCGGAGGAGCTGGTTGGCAGGGGCATCCCCATCGAGCGAGCCGTCTCCTCAGAGGGTGGCCGGCCCTCTGTGGACCTCTCCTTCCAGCCCTCGCAGCCCCTGAGCAAGTCCAGCTCCTCTCCCGAGCTGCAGACTCTGCAGGACATCCTTGGGGACCCTGGGGACAAGGCCGACGTGGGCCGGCTGAGCCCTGAGGTTAAGGCCCGGTCACAGTCAGGGACCCTGGACGGGGAAAGTGCTGCCTGGTCGGCCTCGGGCGAAGACAGTCGGGGCCAGCCCGAGGGTCCCTTGCCTTCCAGCTCCCCCCGCTCGCCCAGTGGCCTCCGGCCCCGAGGTTACACCATCTCCGACTCGGCCCCATCACGCAGGGGCAAGAGAGTAGAGAGGGATGCCTTAAAGAGCAGAGCCACAGCCTCCAATGCAGAGAAAGTGCCGGGCATCAACCCCAGGTGGGCCTCTTGCTTCCGGGCGGGGCTCCTGACACCTCTCCTGCGGGAACCTGGTGCCTCACTTGCCCCAGGCTGAGCGGGCTGGGGTGGGGTCCTTGTGGCCTGTGCCCTAGGGCTGGCTGGAACCCCTGGCAGGGCGGTGGAGTGGGAGATGGCCAGGCTCTGTGTTCCTCCCTGTGGGCTGTGGCTGCCCTGGCCAGGCCCTCACCTGGGTGCCCACCATCCCCTCCCTGTGCAGTTTCGTGTTCCTGCAGCTCTACCATTCCCCCTTCTTTGGCGACGAGTCAAACAAGCCAATCCTGCTGCCCAATGAGGTAGGCGTGGCCTCCCTCTCCTGCATCCGCTGGAGCTGTGTGGCTCGGGTGAATGGTGGGGGGCCCAGCTCTGCTGCTGGGAGCTCAGGCTTGCAGAGGGCTCTGGCCTAAGCTCCCTGTGGCAGCCTGCCGTGACCGGCCTGGGTGGGGCGGCCTCCTGTGGACGGGCGTCTGGGGCTCAGGCAGGGCTCTGTGTGCCACAGTCACAGTCCTTTGAGCGGTCGGTGCAGCTCCTCGACCAGATCCCATCATACGACACCCACAAGATCGCCGTCCTCTATGTTGGAGAAGGCCAGGTGAGGCTGCGGGGCCGGCCTAGGTGCCTGGATAGGGCCAGCTGGGCCTCAGCCTGCAGTGGGTGGGAGTCTGGGCCCCCAACGCCCCACAGAGCTCAACACTGCCGGGTCCCCTAGAGCATGAAGTGCTCATTGAGCTCCGTGCCAGGTGCTGCTCTGAGTGCTGGGGACCCCGGTGCGAGTGACAGGTTAGCGTGGGAGCACCCGGCACACCAAGGAGTGGGAAGGACTGGGCGGGTGGCACCGGTCGCAGGGCTGGGGAGGGCGCTGTTGGTCAGTGAGCTGACAGCTGAGTGGTGAGGGAGCGGGCAGGGGGAGCCTGCATAAGGGGTGGGGGCATCCCACACACCAGCAGTGGGGGCCGGGGGCACCCTGCCCAGCTTGAGCACTGGTGCTGGGCGAGCACGGGAGCCAACAGGATGGGCAGCCTCAGCGCCCTACAGGCTGCACCTTCATCCCAAGGGAAAGGGCAGGGCCTGGGCTGCTTCTGAGCAGAGGGCACGTGGCCTGACTCAGCCCAGTCTCAGTGAGTCCCTCCTGCTGTGTGGCTCGCGGAGGTGGGTGGTGATGGTTCCCGTGGGAGTGGGGTAGGCCCCTGGGGGCAGGCTGCTGAGGGGCCAGGGCCCCGGGTGTGCTTTGAGTGTGGAGCTCCCCGATTTTGCCGGCCAGGCACACACGGGGCTGAGGGAAGAGAGGGAGTCAAGGATGACACCCGATGTCTGGCCTGGGTGGCTGCTGGAATGGATGGTCTTGTCTGCCTCAGGGATCAGAGTGGGGCTCCCGGCAGAGCCTGCTGGGCACCCCCACCCTCTGCGGGGCGGGGCCCGGCCCGGGAGTGATGCCACCCTGCCTCTCCCCACAGAGCAACAGCGAGCTCGCCATCCTGTCCAACGAGCATGGCTCCTACAGGTACACGGAGTTCCTGACGGGCCTGGGCCGGCTCATCGAGCTGAAGGACTGCCAGCCGGACAAGGTGTACCTGGGAGGCCTGGACGTGTGTGGTGAGGACGGCCAGTTCACCTACTGCTGGCACGATGACATCATGCAAGGTACGGCCTGGCCCCCCCACCCGCTCCTGCTGCCCCAGGCCTCAGGGCACGGCTCCCATCCAGTCCTGCTACCCCACGCCCTGGGGCATGGCCCTGGCACCCCCACCTGCTCCAGCTCCCCACGCCTCAGGTTCCGAGCCTAACAGCGTGGGCATGGAGGCAGTGATGGGGCTGGTGGCTTTGCGTCCCAAAGCCCTGCCCCTGGGGAGAGCCGAGGGCCACTGGCCAGGCACCAGAGGACGTGGCCCCCGCAGGCCCCCAGAGCCCCTGGAGTAATCAGGAGGTGCCCCAGTGCAAGGTGCCTCAGCACTGGCCCCACAAACCCATCCGGCCCTGCTCACCCTCAGCCGTCTTCCACATCGCCACCCTGATGCCCACCAAGGACGTGGACAAGCACCGCTGCGACAAGAAGCGCCACCTGGGCAACGACTTTGTGTCCATTGTCTACAATGACTCTGGTGAGGACTTCAAGCTCGGCACCATCAAGGTGAGTGAGGGGCCGTCAGTGAGGCTGGGCCCCAGGCAGGTGCCCACTGCTGTGTCCTGGGTTGGTGGCGGGTCCTCCTCCCTGAGCTTCGGTCACGAGCAGCAGGAGGAGAGGCCGCAGTGCTCACGGCCCCATGGGCACGAGCTTCACCCCGAGCCTGCGTTGCGTCCTCTGTGCCCTGAAGCCTGTGGCGCCTGCTGCTGAGTGTGTGTCAGGAGTAACTGGCAAGTGCAGACTGGGTGTGCTGGGTGGGCACAGTGTAGTTGGTGCTTCCTGTCTGTCCGGCGCGGCCCTT
Organism: Pan troglodytes; assembly: GCF_028858775.2. Lineage (NCBI taxonomy): Eukaryota > Metazoa > Chordata > Mammalia > Primates > Hominidae > Pan > Pan troglodytes. The sequence continues at coordinate 4,374,804 of NC_072416.2, read as the reverse complement.
GGGCCCCCACCATCTCCCCAGTGGCAGCTGTCAGGCTGCTCAATTGGTTATCGCCGCGCACCACTAGGCAGCAACCAGCGTCACCCTCTTCCTGGAGGTGGGCTGGGTCGGCCAGTGTCACAGAGCACGGTCCGGGTGAGCCCCAGCATGGCGGGGAGAGCTGGCATGGCCCAGGCAGGGCAGATAGGCTGGAGGCCTCACTCCAAGGGCCCCAGGACGCTGAGGCAGCCACTGAACCAAAACCCCGGGGCTGGTAGTCAGAGTCCAGGAGGGGCAGGAGCATAGGGAGGTGGGCTCTGCTAGATGCCAAGACAACCAGTGGTGGGGGGGGGGGCACCTGGGAGGCTGAGGAGGGTGTGGTGGTGCCGAGATGGGGTGCACGGCTCACTTCATGGCTGGGCAGACGGATTCGGACGTGTGGCTGCAGACACCCTGAGGGCCCCAGTGAGTGGAGGTGCCCCAGCAATTAGAGGTGTCTTGCCTGTGGCTGCAGCATATGTGGGTGCTGGGCCCAGATGTGGAGGGGGCTTGGCCTGGGGGAGGCCAGACAAACACAGCCCCGCTGCCAGAGGGGAAAGTTCAGGGGCAGATGCTGCCCATGGAGCTGACAGGTGTCTAGCAGTGCAACCAGGCAGTAGCCGAGATCAGCCTTCAGCACACGCTGTGTGCGGGGATGACCCCTTCTCTTGTCTGGGCAGGGCCAGTTCAACTTTGTCCACGTGATCGTCACCCCGCTGGACTACGAGTGCAACCTGGTGTCCCTGCAGTGCAGGAAAGGTAGGGCCGGGTGGGGCCCTGCAGTGCAGGAAAGGTAGGGCCAGGTGGGGCCCGGCAGTGTGGCGCCAAGAGCCCTGGGCCTGGCGTGACCACCAAGTCTCCCCAGACATGGAGGGCCTTGTGGACACCAGCGTGGCCAAGATCGTGTCTGACCGCAACCTGCCCTTCGTGGCCCGCCAGATGGCCCTGCACGCAAATGTGAGTGGGGGTGGGTCCAGGCGTGAGCTGGTGGGACAGGCCCAGGTGCCACCTGATAGTGAGCTCACCCCCTGCCTACGTCTCCAGATGGCCTCACAGGTGCATCATAGCCGCTCCAACCCCACCGACATCTACCCCTCCAAGTGGATTGCCCGGCTCCGCCACATCAAGAGGCTCCGCCAGCGGGTAGGGAATATGGGGCTCCCTCAGCGGGGTGTGCTGGCTGCCCAAGCTGTGGGGCGGGTGTGTGGGCAGAGCGGTTGCCACGCCTCCCAGACTTGCTGCCCAAGCCGCCTCTGCCTTCAGATCTGCGAGGAAGCCGCCTACTCCAACCCCAGCCTGCCTCTGGTGCACCCTCCGTCCCATACCAAAGCCCCTGCACAGACTCCAGCCGAGCCCACACCTGGCTATGAGGTGGGCCAGCGGAAGCGCCTCATCTCCTCGGTGGAGGACTTCACCGAGTTTGTGTGAGGCCGGGGCCCTCCCTGCTGCGCTGGCCTTGGACGGTATTGCCTGTCAGTGAAATAAATAAATAAAGTCCTGGCCCCAGTGCACAGACACAGAGGCACAGATTGCAGTCAGACAGCTCTTTTATTGACTTTGTCTGCTTGGTGCGGGGGTTGGGGGGGTGTCGAGGCTCTAGAAGCGGCCATGCCCACAGAAGTGGTACACGGAAGCAGGCGCAGCCAGCTCCGAGGGCCTTGAGGCTGCCTGGGCCATACAGCACACGCGCGCGTGCGCACACACACACACACAGTCACCTTCCTCCACCCTGGGAGCCAGCCCCCAGGAGGAGTCTTTTCCTCTAACCACCCGGGGGTCCTCTGACATGCCTAGTCCTGCTACTCGCCCAGACCTGATGCCAGCAGGCCTGGGCGCTGCTCTCTTGCTACCTGGCCTGGGGCAAGGGAGGATGACAAGGCCTCTGGGGTGATGAGAGTGCCTGGCAGACAGCTGTGCCCCCAGCACCGGCCCAAGGCCACGCTCACATCCAAGCAGCAGCCGGGCTGCCGTAACCCCGCCACACCTACCAAGCGCAGCAGGTGTTGGGGGAGGCCAGCTCTGGGCGCAGGCCCCTCAGCCCTAGTGAAAATAGTGACATACAAAAATATACACATTTTAACACCATATAAATTACTGACACGAGACACACAGACGGTGCGGGGAGTACGGTAGGAACGGGAGAGGTAATAACTTAGGGGCAGGGTGGCGGCGGTGCAGGCTAACCCTCCCTGAAGCCAGCAGCCTTAGCAGTGGGGGACATCTGCCCAGGGGGTGGGGCCGGGCACAGCCCGCTGTACCTGAGGACTCGGGGAAATAAATTAGCATCTCAGAGGCTAGAAACGGTCCAATACTGCTGTGTCCTTCCCAAGGGAGCTGGGGAGGGGACCCTGGGTCCTGGCTGGCCACACAGCTTCTTTAAAGTGCTGAAGCCCACAGACAGACAGACGCCCCTGCCTGCTCTCTGGGGAACCTACGTGCAGCCATTCTGCCTGGCCCTCGGCCTTGACAGCGGCAGAAAGTAATACTGAGCGGTGTCCACTCCGACTCCACGGCCCACCCCCGCCAGGAAGGGGGACTAAGTGCTGCTGGGGTGGACCTTGTTCTTGGCCCGCAGGGGTGTCCTGCTGGGGCCAGTGGCCAGGTCCACACCCCGACTGGCCCGGGCAAGGCGGCTGGGCAGTGCTGGCCGCAGGCCCGGGGATGGGCCACGGGAAGATCCAGCGGGGGCCCGGCTGCTCCTGCGGCCTTGCAGGCTGTGCAGCTGCTGCTCCAGCTGGTAGACGTCCTCTGTGGCCTGGTTGAGTCGGTCAAACTGGGTGAGCAGGGCCTCGAACACGGCTTGGAGGCGGGAGGGCTCGGGCTCACACCTTGTCCCCAGCCGGCCCAGGCTCACGCTCAGCCCATCCAGCTGGCTGGAGGAGGTGGAGGGGTGCGAGGCATCGGAGCCAGCGCTGGGTGGGGGCACATCCGGGGATACCTTGGAGCCCCTGGAGGAGCGAGAGGGCAGCGGCTCCATCCCTTCAAAGCGGACTTTGTGGCGGAACTGGGGGCGGCACAGGGGCTCAGTCAGTCCGGCTGCACCCTGGGCAGAGCCCAGGGCGTGTCCCTCTCCCCCCCACTGGGCCGTACCCACCTCCTTGACCTTGCTGAGGCCCATCCAGAGGCGCAGCCTGCGCAGGAACAACTCCACCATCTCATAGTCCTGGGGCTCCCAGGCCGGCCGGTACAGCTCTCCACGCAAGGCGTGGTAGCGCCAGCGGAGAATAACGGCCCCCAGCCGTAGGGCGCCCCACAGCCGCAGCGCCCAGAGCCCCACACACAGCAGGGGTGACAGGTGCCAGGACTCGGCAGGACACAGGGTAGAGAGCCCGGTCCCAGGGCACAGCACCAACAGGGCCTGGGCCACGCTCCAGAGGGAGTCCACACAGGAAGACACGAGCTGCGGGGAAGGCGACACCAGTGAGGGCGTACAGCTGAGCTGAGCTGAGCTGAGCTAAGACGCCCTCCCCGGCCGCGCAGTCACCTACCAGGACGGCCAGCTGGGCGTAGGCTACCCCGAGCACCACCAGGCCCAAGGTGACCCCCAGGAGCTCTGGCAGAGCTCGGCATAATGTCTTGCCAAAGACGGACCACTGGCGCACAAAGCGTAGCTGCTGGGCAGCCTGCGGACGAGAAATCTGTCTGCTTGCAGCCCTGGGGTCTGTGCCCAGCCCCGCGCCCACCGGCCCAGCCCTCACCTTGACCAAAAGCAGGAAGAGCAGCGAGGCCGCCAGGCCACGGGCTGCGGAGCTCAGCTGCGCCACCTGGTCGAAGCTAGTGAAGCGGCGCGGGCGGCCGCGTACGAAACGGGTCCACTGGCGGTCGGCGGCACCCAGCTGGGCGAGGCGTACCAGTGCCGTGGCCGCCGTCAGCGCCACCAGCAGCCACCGCGCCCAGGCTCCGAGCCGCAGCACGCGCCAGCGCCCTTCCCTGTGCCAAGTACGGGCCTCGGCCACGGCGAAGTGCAGGGCGAACAGCAGCAGGCACACCTGTGGGGGGCGCGGTCAGGAGGGCGGGCGGGGCGCTGCGAAGGCGGGGCCCTGCGAGGGGTGGGACGCTGCCGGGGCGGGGCCCTGCGAGGGGCGGGACTGCGAGGGCGGGGCCCTGCGAGGGGGCGGGACGCTGCCGGGGCGGGGCCCTGCGAGGGGACAGAACTCTGCGAGGGCGGGGCCCTGCGAGGGGGCGGGACGCTGCGAGGGCGGGGCCCTGCGAGGGGGCGGGACGCTGCGAGGGGGCGGGACGCTGCGAGGGCGCGGGACGCTGCGAGGGCGGGGCCCTGCGAGGGGGCGGGACGCTGCGAGGGCGGGGCCCTGCGAGGAGTGGGACGCGGCCGGTGGGAGGGGCGGGGTCTGGCCGGGGACGGGCGTACCGAGGTGAGCAGAGGCAGCGAGAGGCCCGCGCTGAGGCGGCGCAGCGCAAAGGGGCGGACGCTGAGGGCGGCCAGGGCGCGGCCGGCCGCCGGGAACTCGAGGCGCAGCGTGACGGCGGCGTGCAGCCCCACGGCCGGGCTGTAGCGCGTGAGCTCCACGAACACAGCGCGGCTCCTGCGCAGAGGGTGCGGGTCAGTAGGAGCGGGTGGCAGGGCGGGAGCTGCGGGGACCGCGCAGTGCAGGCGTGGCTGAGGGGCTGTGGAAGCCGCCTAGGCCAGCGGGCCCGGAGGAGTGAGGGTGGGCTCCTGGCTGGTGACTGCGGCCACCCCGAGAGGGCAGGGGAGGGAGCTCCCACCTGTTGTCCAGCCAGTTGTGCAGCTGCAGGAAGCGCAGCCGGTCGCGGCTCTCCTCCAGGCTCAGGCCCAGCTCCTGCACGTAGCCGCCGCTGTCATACACGGCACAGGAGCCCCAGGACCATGCCCTGCCGGAGAGGGGTGGCGTTGGTGCCGCACCCCAGCCCTTCCGGCACCCCGGAGCCAGGCTGGTCAGGAGGCCGCGGCACTCCTGGAGAACTACTCCCTCGTCCTTGGCATAGACGCCCGGGGCCCTCGCTCTGCTCACCCCAGCAGATCCGGCGCAGAATAGGCCCATGTCCCCGAGCCATTGTGAGGACTCTCCCAGCCAACATCGTAATCGCTGGTGCTGAAGCCTCCTGCGGCCGAGCACGTGTGGACCCTGGGGCCGGGAGGGTCTGGGTAGAGTGCTGAAACACACAGAGCCCCAGGCCGGGGCCAGGGCGCCATCAAAACCCAACAGGAGTGTTTCCTGCTGGCCAGCTCGCCTGAGCTCTGGTTCAGCGCCACCCCAGAGAACCCTCCCAGCAGCCATCAATTAGACAACGTTACCATCTCTCATATACAGAGAAGGAAACTGCGGTGTTAAGAGGGCAAAGGTCACACAGCTAGGAGGCAGGGCTGATGCCAGAGCTCCGCTAAAGGCTGCTCTCTAAACAAGAGGAACGATTTAAGTCTTGGGGCACGCCCTGCCAGCTCACCTTCCTGCAGCCGCACCTGCCGCAGCCGTGGGGGCCCCAGCTCTGGGCTGGACTGGTTCCCGTGGACGTAGGGCAGCAGCACGTGGGCCATCCATGGCCAGAGCTCCTCAGACCTGCCACAGCATCAGACAGTCACACGCTCCAGCCCCTACTGCCCCATGCCCGCCTTGAGTGAGCGGCCACCAGAGACCCAGGGAACATGGCTCCCACTGCCCTGCTGGCCACGGCTAGACCTGGGCTTCTCAGCCTTATCCTGGGGATGTTCTGGGGCAGACAGTTGTCTGTCATGGGCCCGTCCTGTGCACTGCAAGACGCGGAGCTGTGTCCCTCCCCTCTGCCCACTGATGCCAGCAGCACCTACCTCCAGTTCTAGCAGCCACAAAGGTATCTACACATTTCCACATGTCCCCTAGGGTCTGGCTGGACTAAAGGCAAAACTAAAGCCCAGAAGACAGACCAGTGCACCGGATGCCCGTACCGCGTGATGGCCAGGAAGGCCCGGCTGTGCAGCTCCTGCTTGATGGCGCTTTGCAGACGGTAGGCGTGCCCATGGCATGAGGCATCCCCATAGCTGGCCAGCAGGGTCACCAGCAGAAAAAGCATGTACACCAGGAGGCTCTGGTGGACGGGGGGGCCCTGTGGTCAGCCTGGCCCCAGCCCACAGTGACAGCAGGGCTTTGGCAACGGCTGGGGCCATGGCTATGGCAGGTGTGGCTGCAGGAAGGTGAGCTGGCAGGGGACGCCCCAAGACTCTACCTGGCCAGGGTAATGGCAGCACACACCCTGCCCGGAACCCCACCTGGGGGCAGACACACAGGCCACTGCAGTGGTGCTTAGGGGCCTTCAGGGCCAGGCAGGAGTGGGCATTGGAGCTGGGCCCTGGCAGGGACTGGGGCAGCAGGTGGGGGGCGTGGGGTAGGAGGGAGACCGGGCAAAGGCTGCAGAGCATTGAACCCCTAAGGGCCTTCTCAGGTGAGGAAAGGGGGACAGAAGTGTCCTGCGTGCATGGGTGGGAGGTGGGAGACAGGAGACGGAGATGGCAGGGGCACGGGCCGCACCCAGGCTCACCCGCAGCATGCCATGTAGCCTCTTGACCTTGCGGGCTTCTTCCTTGGCCAGGAAGAGTGCAAAGCCGTGGGGGGGCCGTACGCGGGGCACACGTGCGCTCACAGGTGTCACAGCCGGGCTCTCCACCAGGGTGTCATCTTCATCCGGGTACAGCCGCTTGGCCACCAGTGAGAAGTACAGGGCTTCCAGCAAGACCTGGGGAGGGGGTGGCTTCAGAGGGGTCCCCCGTGATGGAGGCCTGTAGCCTACCCCTGGCAGCCCCCTCACCTTCAGTGGCTCCCAGCCGAGGAATGAGGCCAGGAAGCTGGCGCTGCTGGACAGGAGCCACGCAACACTCATGCCCGGGGGGAAGCTCGCACCCACCCACCCTGAGACAGCCACAGCCACAGCCACCAGGAGCAGGCTGAGCCCGTGGGCCAGGGAGGCACACCAGGCCGGCAGCAGGCGCTTCCGCAGACCCTCCACCAATCCTGGGGAAGCAGAGACAGACCTGTGAGAGGCAGCTCACAGGGAGGGGCTAGGGGCATCCCGGGGCTACGCAAGCGCACCTGTCCTGGACAGCCTCGCTGCCTGGGGCTGTTCCCAGTTCAGGCCTGGGCTGGGTGGCCCCAGCTCCCTCAGCCTCTGCAGCGCCAGCGTCTCTGTCTTCTCCCCAGGAGTGCTGGACCTGAGGGACATGGTAGGCTGTGAATTCATCCCGGCCTCCAGGAGGCAGTCGCAGCCAAGCCCATGTTAACCTGGGCGGGCAGTTTCTTGAGCCTCTTGGGTCACAGGGTCCCCCTGACAAAAAGCTGGAAGACCCTACCCCAAACGAGAGTGGGAGTGGTGCTGGGAGCCAGGGAACCAAGAGCCACTCCAGGCGCCGAAGTCAGGCGTCCGCCTGCGTCCCTCTCCCGCCCGCTTTCTGCTGATAAACCCATCGCCCACAGCCTGACCAGCTGCCCCTACAGCAGTGCACAGTCTCTCAGGGTGCAATGAGCCCCCCTCAACCCTGCAAACTATGATTGGGTCTCAACCATCCAACAAGCATCTCTACAATCTAGAGACGCCAGTGTGTCTGTCCCATGCAGGTTTATGGCCTAAAATTAACTTCTGGACAAGGAAACATATTTGAATGCCTTTCAAATCCCAACAGTGTGTAGGGCTCCCTGAGGCCAGAGATCTGCTTGTGTCTCCAGGAGCCAGTGACCACCGAGGCTGTGCCACTGCATCGGGCCACCATGCTGATATGCCCGGTCCCAGAGCTCCTAGAGAAGAGGTACAGAGGCAGCGAAGACACGTTGAGGGGGAGGACGAGACCCGAGTCCCGGGCTCTCGGGACGCTCTCCCGTACCTGCGCCCTCGTCAGCCCATCACCGAAAGAACGGCCTGACCCAGGGTCACACTGCACTGAATGCTTCCTGTTTTGCTATCTCTCGGAGGATAAAAGACACTCTTGGCTGGGCGCAGTGGCTCAAGCCTGTAATCCCAGCACTTCAGGAGGCTGAGGCAAGAAGATCACTTGAGCTCAGGAGTTGGAGACAGTGAGACCCTGTCTTTACAAAAAATTAAAAAATGACCTAGCCTCAACTTGGTCAGGCGTGGTTGCTCACGCCTGTAATCCCAGCATTTTGGGAGGCCGAGGCGGGTGGATCACAAGGTCAGGAGTTCAAGACCAGCCTGGCTAAGATGGTGAAACCTCCTCTCTACTAAAAACACACACAAAAAATTAGCCGGCTGTGGTGGCGGGCACCTGTAATCTTAGCTACTTGGGAGGCTGAGGCAGATAACTGCTTGAACGTGGGAGGCAGACTTTGCAGTGAGCCGAGATCATGCGACTGCACTCCAGTCTGGGCAACAGAGACTCCATCTCAAAAAAAATAAATAAAAATAAAAAATAACCCAGCCTCAACTATCCCTTTATAGCAACACAAATGACTCAGGGTCTAACTCAGGGAGCAGGCTCTCGCTGGCAGAGACGGAGAATGGTCAATAGGGAGGCATGGAGTGGCAGGGAATGCCAGGGCAGAGGCGCCGCCAGGACGGAGGGTGCAGGCTCAGGCGCAGGGAAGGCCGTGCTCTGCGTTGGGAAAGGAGCCACGGGACGCGCTGGAGGCTGGAGTGAGGAAGGACGCAGAGGGGTCCAGGACAAACCCAAGCCTCCGACCTGGTCAGCCCGAAGCACTGTCCGAGCAAGGGACGGCCAAGGGTTGAGGAAGCCAGGAGGGCGAGGGCCACGCGCTCTGTGTGGCTGCGGAGTCTGAGCTGCCGTCAGAAATCCCCGCAGAAGCACTGAATCTGGATTTCACAGAGCTTTGGGCCGGAGATACCTGGGGCTGGTCAGCGTGTAGTGACTACCCCTGGATTTCCCCATACTCTGTATTTTTAAAACCGACCGGCAATTTATTCATAAAGATGGCCTCATGTGATGGTTATCTGCCTTTTGTAAATCAGGAAGTTTTCCTTTTTGTTTGAGTCCAGGGGCAGTTCATACCTCTTTAGTTCTTGGTTGCTTAACAATGAGAAGCACTCAAAGGAATAACACGCAAATCAAACTAGACGTGGATGGAAAAGCAGCAGTCACGCACCACTTAGTGCCAGGGATGTGTTCTGAGAAATGCGTCATTAGGTAATTCTGTTGCTGTGCAAATGTCACAGGGCGTAGTTACCCAAACCCAGACACCGCAGCCCCTGTGCACACAGGCCCTGTGGTGTGGCCTGTGGCTCCGGGGCACCGCACCTGCACCGCATGCCACTGCACTGAATCCTGCAGGCAGCTGCAGTGCAACGGCAGGGCCGTGTGGACCTCAGCGCACCTGAGCATAGGAGGGCATGGCAGAGCCCGGGGTCACACGCGTGGGAACACGCCGTGGGTGCGCTCCGCCGCCAGCTGCCATGTGCGTGACTATGTGCGTGACTACATACAAGGTAACCTCTATATGACCATTTGTTGATAAGTTACAAAACAACCAAGAAATTGAGGAATTTTTTTTTTTTTTGAGACGGAGTTTCGCTCTTGTTGCCCAGGCTGGAGTGCAGTGGCACGATCTCGGCTCACTACAACCTTCACCTACCAGGTTCAATCGATTCTCCTGCCTCAGTCTCCCGAGTAACTGGGACTACAGGCGCCTGCCACCATGCCTGGCTAATTTTTTGTATTTTTAGTAGAGACGGGGTTTCGCCATGTTGGCCAGGCTGGTCTCCAACTGCTGACCTCAGGTCATCTGCCCACCTCGGCCTCCCAAAGTGCTGGGATTACAGGCGTGAGCCACTGTACCCAGCCAAGAAATTCTTTAAAATACAAATAATCAAAAATGGTCTCAAAAAGAAAAACATGGAGTATTTTTCTTTTTTTTGAGACGGAGTCTTGCTCTGTCGCCCAGGCTAGAGTGCGGTGGTGCAATCTTAGCTCACTGTAACCTCTGCTTCCCAGGTTCAAGCAATTCCCCTGCCTCAGCCTCCCGAGTAGATGGGACTACAGGCACCCGCCACCATGCCCGGCTAATTTTTTTGTATTTTCAGTAGAGACGGGGTTTCACCGTGTTAGCCAGGATGGTCTCCATCTCCTGACCTCGTGATTCGCCCACCTCAGCCTCCCAAAGTGCTGGGATTACAGGTGTGAGCCACCGCGCCAGGCCAAAAATGGGGTATTTAAAAACCCGCCCATAATTTCTCACTGCTCTGAGACCAAGATAAAAACGTGGCCCCGGCCAGCCTCACACAGGAGCCTTTCTGCTCCTACAAAGCCCCATGCGCCTGCTCCCTCCCTAGAGGGAAGGTTCTGGGGCCCTGGGGATCCCATGAGGCTCTTTCCACAGACAACAGAGGTTCAGAGAAGTGAAGTGGTGCAGCCACAGCCCTGCCCTGGCATTCCCCCACCCCACCCCAGGCGGGAACCACGGCTGCCTGGCCTGAGTCCCGGCCCCTCCTCTGGCAATCCCCCCTCCCCCGAGAGCCGGACACTCACAGGCTGCTGAGCAGGTCCGTTTCCATGTGGGTGTCTTGGGTAGGGGCTGGGCTGCTGACCCCCTCAGCAAGGACCTGCTGGATCAGGTCTTCATCTAGAGGTACAGGAGGCATAGGGTGGGCCCAGCTGCAAGGGTGAGCTTCAGAGCCCCCTCCTCTCACCCCAGCTCACCTGATGCTGAGAAGGATTTGGCAGGCGAGTAGGGGCTGGCCAGGGAGAAGCCGTCCTCCTCTGGGCCCAGCCCATGGCCCGCCTGGCCCCGTGCCAGCTGCCGCAGATTGCTACCCACAATGGACGGGTCACTGAGCAGGTCCGGCCAACTGAGCGTTCCCTCGCTGGAGGGCCAGCACACCAGACTGCAGGTGGCGCGGGTCAGCAAGGTGCCAGGGGATGTGTCACACACACACCCCACCCCCGTCCAGTCACGCACGGACACCCTGGGCTTCCGAGCAAACCTGCTCCCAGGTGGTGTGACCACATGCAGCCACAGACACCCAGCAAGGACACGCAGCCCGCACACCCCCGGCACCCCAGACACAGTGACCTGCACCAGGGCTCGAGGTTTCTCTAGGGAACCCACCTCTTAGAATCATCCAGAAACAAGTCACTCTTCATCTGTCCAGCAAAGGCCTGCTAAGAGGTGCACAGTGTCTTGAGTCCAAGCTGCGCCAAGGCGGCAGGACCCCCAGCCCAGCCCAGGACCCCCAGTAGAGCCCTCACCTCAGCGTGGAGGCCTGAGAACGTGAGGAAGGAGCTGTCCAGCACGGACGAGTCCAGGCAGCTGTCGATGTCCAGCACCTGCTGCCCGGCAGGTGTGGGGCTCGGGCTCCCAGCCACCTGCAGGACGAGGGCGGTGGTCAGCGGGCGGCAGCTCAGACCTGCTCAGGACAGGGATGAGAAGCCGCCACCTCAGCAGACAGGACAGAGCCCGGTGCCATCTGACAGAATGTTCTAGAATGCTAGATATATGGGACATCTGCACCGTCCGTGATGGCAGCCCCTCGCGACGTGTGCCACTGAACACTTGACAGCAGACTGGTGCAGCTAAGGAACAGACTTTTCAATTTCTTTTTTTTTTTTTTTTTTTAGATGGAGTCTCGCTGTCACCCAGGCTGGAGTGCACTGGCTCAATCTCAGCTCACTGCAACCTCCACCTCCCGCGTTCAGGCGATTGTCCTGGCTCAGCCTCCTGAGTAGCTGGGATTACAGGTGCCTGCCACCATGCCCAGCTAATTTTTTGTATTTTTAGTAGAGACGGGGTTTCACTGTGTTGGCCAGGCTGGTCTTGGAACTCCTGACCTCAAGTGATCTGCCCGCCTCGGCCTCCCAAAGTGCTGGGATTACAGGTGTGAGCCACCGCGCCTGGCCCTCTTTAATGTTTTATATAGATGGGGTCTTGCTATGTTGCCCAGGCTGGTCTCAAACTCCTGGACTCAGATCCGCCCACCTCGGCCTCCTGAAGTGTTGGGATTACAGGCATGAGCCACCACACCCGGCCCGGCCACTGGGAGGTTTCTAAGGGACTAACTCGGCCTCTTCACTTGCTACAGATGTACTGAGATTTTCTTCTGGAGTGCATTTCGGAAGCGTGCACAGCCGTGTGCTTGCTTCTTCTGAGTTATCTGGCGTGCTGCTGTGCAGTTGTCCGTGGCGTCTGCTTAGCAAAGTGCCCTCGTTCTTTCACGATTCTGGCTTCTGAGTCTTCTCTCTTTCTCCCTGGTCAGTCTAGCTAAGGCTGCTCAAGTGTGTTGACCCTTCCCGAGCAGCCTTTGGTGGACGCCTTTCCCTCTGGCTGCAGCACTGGAAAGTGGCGGCCCTGGGCATGGTGCCAAGGCCCAGGCTCCATTCCCAGTACTCCCGGGTCCCCAGCCCCAGCCCACCTTGCTCCGGGACATCCGGAAGAGAAAGAGGATGGCCAGGTAGACGGGATAGACAACCACGCTGGACACCAGGCCAACAGCGACTGTGTCGACGCTCAGCGGGCTCAGCCTGGACACACGCCCCGTGCTGTGTGGAGGAGAGGAGGCCACACAGGTGAGGCTGAGGGGCAGGAAGGGCTGGGCAGGAAGAGGCTGTCCCGACCCCTACGGCACCCACCTGTAGGCAGAGTCGCCAACAGCCCCGTACCACACGGCGTTGGCGCCCAGGAAGAGGCAGATGAGGAGAACGCAGCAGGTGGCCCTCTGGATGCGAGTGAAACGGCTACGAGGCGGCCGGTCCCATATGGAGAGCCAGATGTGCTTGTCAAAGAAGCCGCGCTGCAGCTCAGCCACCAGCAGGCGCCGGAAGCGCAACAGGGCTGCGTCGCCTAGAAGGCAGGGAGGGCCGCACTGCAGGAGGCCACGGGGCAGGACCACCCTGCCCAACCTCCCACGGAGTGGGAACATGGAACGAGGCCTTACTCGCGGCCAGCACCTCCTTCTCCACCAGGCCCCCGTTGGCCTCCGTCTCCACCGAAAGCCAGTCATTGACCAGGAAGAAGGCGCTGCGTGCCGTCTGCAGGTCCCTGACGATGATGTGCTGCAGGAACCAGGCAGGGCTGAGCCCTGCAGAGGCGCGGGAGGGAGGTCAGGCTCGCAGGGCGCCCCAATGCGGGGGCAGAGGGGCAGAGCTTGGCAGGGTCCGCACAGACCTTTGTTGTCGTGCCACACTCGGATCTTCCACACGCTACCCAGGCTATGCGGGGTGGCGATCCGGAAGATGTCCAGGCTGTTGCGGTGGAAGGCTCTGTCGCCGTCCAGGTGCCGGTGGCCACTCCGGCTGTCCACCCCATACAGCATGATGCCCACGTGGGCCGTGGTACCTTGGGGGCAAGAGGGAGGGGTGGGAGGCTCGGTCTGCTGCCCAACACGTGTGGCATCCCAGGCAAGTCATCTCAGCTTTGGCCTCCACGCACTCAAGGAGCCACACAGGCAGTCCCGGCTTTGCACGGCTCTGCCATACACGAGGAGCTGCGGTTACTGCAATTTGTCCAATAAACAGCAGGACCTCAAGGACATGATTAAGTTACATGGAAAGAACTGTAACTTGTGACATGCAAACATGGCTGCACACGCCTCAGTCCACACCACAACCAGTGACCCGCACTGCACACCTGTCCACGCCTCAGTCACGCCACAACCGGTGACCCGCACCACACACCCGTCCCTCAGTTCATGCACAGACTGCAAAGCGTGAAGCTGTGTCACCTCCTCTCCCAGTGACAGACCCAGGTGACAGTATTTTTTTTCTTTTTTTTTTTGAGATGGAGTCTTGCTGTGTCACCCAGGCTGGAGTGCAGTGGCGCAATCTCAGCTCACTGCAAGCTCCGCCTCCCGGGTTCACGCCATTCTCCTGCCTCAGTCTCCCGAGGAGCTGGGACTACAGGCACCTGCCACCACGCCGGGCTAATTTTTTTGTATTTTTTAGTAGAGACAGGGTTTCACCGTTAGCCAGGATGGTCTCGATCTCCTGACCCCGTGATTTGCCTGCCTCGGCCTCCCAAAGTGCTCGGATTACAGGTGTGAGCCACCGCGCCCGGCCGACAGTTTTTAAAAGTCAGTAATCAAAAGAAAGAACTGGGCAATGAAGATGAAAGCAGCACGGAGATAAAAAATGGGAACACGGCCAGGTGTGGTGGCTCACACCTGTCATCCCAGCACTCTGGCAGGCCGAGGCAGGAGGATCTCCTGAGGTCAGGAGTTTGCCTGGCTGACATGGTGAAAAATTAACTGGGTGTGGTGGCGTGCACCTGTACTCCCAGCTACTCAGGAGAATCGCTTAAGGGGAATGGCTTAAACCCGGGAGCTGGAAGTTGCTGTGAGCCAAGATCACGCCATTGCACTCCAGCCTGGGCAACAGAGCGAGACTCCGTCTCCAAAAAAAGAAAAACGAAAAAAAGGGAATGCCAGAAGGGCAATTCCAATGAAAGGAAAATGGAGGTATTGAAGAAACAGCCACGGGGAGGGTGCTGGCGCCTCCGTCTGAGAGACGAGCTATGCAGTCAGGATCCCGGGTGGATGCACAGTCTCCCACAGTGGTAGCGATGCTCACGTCACTTGTGGGGCCACGCTACCGTGCAGAACGTGGGCTGCCCACCCTGACTGACTGGCACCTACTTCCAGCTAGGAGCTGTCCTAGTCCTCAGGGACAGTGAGTGCTCACGAGGTCATTCCCAGGATGAACACACCAGCCCTTCACACAGCACTGCAAAAACTGCCTTGTTCTGACGCCTGCGACGAGACTCACTCCCAGAGGGTGCAACCAGCACAGCCAGTGAGAGCAGGGGAGGCCCTGCCACCCCGCTGCGCCCCTCACCTGAGCCCCGGCCCCAGCCTGTCTTGACGAGGATCTCGTACTTGAAGCGGCCCCGCTGCCCACAGAAGGGGATGGCGCGGCCTCGGCTGGCATCCAACTGGTCCAGCTTGTGCAGGATGGCGGCCATGACCATGTAGGTCACCAGGCACACAGCACATGTCAGCATGACGATGTAGTTTACATCCGCTGTCGGCTCCTGTGAGGACACAGCCGCCAGGCCCAGAAGGTCACGTGCAAGCTGTGCCTTCTCAGGATAGAGCCGAGCCCACCCAGGCCCTCCTCGACTCTGCAGAGGCTCCCAGGAGCACAGGGTCACTCACCGGAAAGACAAAGCGGACATGGCTTGGGGGCACGAAGAGGCTGGCGCCGAAGGCGGTGAGGTGGCGGGTGAGGCAGACGGCCTGGCGGGGCGAGGTCTCCTCCAGGGGCAGCAGCCCCTCTGTCCTCCACACCATGTCCTCCTCGCTGAAGTACTGACACAGGGACGTGTACAGGCCCACGGACACCTCCAGCACTGACCAGCGGAAGTGGCTGGAGAGGTTCAGATGGTAACTCCCCGCTGGGTCTCTGCTCCTGGGCAGGGAAGGGGCAGTGGACGTGAGCCCAGGCTCCGCCAGGTTGGATGTCAGGGTCCCAGAGCCCATACCCGGTCCAGTCCCCTCGCTGCCTGCCGTCCCCATAGGGCCAGTAACCCGGGCAATGCTGACCCATGATGCCCTGCCCTGCCCTGCCAGGCCGGCCCGCAGAGCTCACCCCGGGGAAATGAAGAAGGTGTAGGGCCGGTGGTCGGCACCCTGGAGTGACTCTGGGCGGATCCTCCTGCTAGCCGAGCAGTTGTGCTCATTGGGCCGGGGCTCCGAGTGCAGGTAGACTGCCAGGTAGGGCTCGGGTTCCTCAGACAGGTAGCGGCCTGGGGCAGAACGCGCAGGTCACACGCCTGCCGGGAAGCTCAACCACCCGGGGGACACCCACGATGGCCCTCCTGAGCCCACCCTCTGCCACGGGCCTGAAAGGCCATAGGAGCCTCTGCACCAGAGCTGGCACCTGCTTCTCCGTGGCCCCCAGCTCCTCTCCGGCCAGGCCCCCAGCAGCCCATGAAACAGAAAGCAAATTTCACCAGAGACACCCATGAAAGCCCTACGAGAAACGCCTTCCCCCCAAGAACAAGGCCAGGGGGCCGCGTGTGCCCCACCCGCTGCACGCACCGTCCAGCAGCGTATAGTTGAGCTGCAGATGCAGCCCGGCCGCAGGGTTGCTGCTGTCCAGGGTGACCACAGCACCGACGGAGGCCTGGGGCTGGACCACAACGGAGTTGGCGGAGCTGCGGTGGCCCCGGGCAGCCAAGTCCGAGTTGTTGGGCACCTTCACGGTGATGGCGCGCTCTGAGGCCAGCCGCTCGATGGGGATCTGGGCGCCGGCCTGTGTCTGGAATGCCATCGAGGCCACCTTGGTGGAGACGGTGTAGTTGCTGATATAGCCAAAGGGAAAGGGATTGGAGTCCACCAGAAAGATGAGCTGCACCACGTCACTGAGGTTGGCCAGGGCCCCGCTGAAAGCCTCGGGGATGGAGAAGTGGCAGCCAGGCCCTGGGGCGCCGCCATAGCACAGCAGGCTCCGCGGGTCCGAGCGCTTGCCCTGGGCCACGATCTCCTCGCCCGCCAGCATCAGGGGCTCCTCGTTGAGCACGCGGGAGCGCATGAGGATGCGCATGAGGGCAGAGGTCAGGTTGTAGGCCTGGGACGCCACCATCCGCGATGGTGACTCGGCTCCCAGCTCTGAGGGCTGTGGTGCCCGCACGTCCGAGCTGGCCAGGTGGATGAGGTCTCCTGCAGACAGGGGTGAGGTCAGTGCAGACAGGGAGGCAGAGGGAGGGTGGGGGCAGGCAAAAAGGGGGAGCCGGAGGGTGGGGGCTGGGAGAAAGGGGGAACCTGAGGGGGCAGAGAGGGAGGTGCAGGCAGAAGGAAGGGGGAAGCTGGAGAGAGAGTGGTGGAGGGGGAGGGGGAAGGGGATGGGGATGAGGATGAAGACGAGGGGGATGATGGGGAGAGGGAGGAAAAAGGAAGGAAAAGGGTAGAGAAAAGAGAAAGGGGAGAAGAAGAGGAGCAGGGGGAAAGGGAGGGGAAGGGGGATGAGGGGGATAAGGGGAAAGGGAGGGGAAGGGGGATAAGGGAGGGGGATAAGGGGAAAGGGAGGGGAAGGGGGATAAGGGAGGGGGATAAGGGAGGGGGTAAAGGGGATAAGGGAGGGGGATAAGAGGGATAAGGGAGGGGAAGGAGAATAAGGGGGATAAGGGAGGGGGATAAGAGGGATAAGGGGGATAAGAAAGATGAGGGGAATGGACAAAAGGACGGGGAGGATGGGGGGAGATGGAGAAAAGGGGAGAGAGATGGAGAAAAGGGATGGTAACAGGGAAGGGGGAGGGGGACGAGGATGGAATTGGGGGAGGGGGATGAGGATGGGAATTGAGGGGAGGGAAGGGGGACGAAGATGGGATGGGGCAAAGGCGAGGCGGTTGTGGGGAGGAGGGAGGCAGAGGAAAGGGCGGCATGGGACGGACGGGCCGTGTGGGGCGGACGGGTGGCGTGGGGCACAGGCCGCGGCACCTGTGATGTTGAGGATGCTGTCTCCGATGGCGGTGGGCGTCACGGTGCCCGCGGTGGTCTCTGCCTGCAGGATGCGCATCATGGCCTCCAGCTTGTGCAGCGTCTGCTTCAGGCATGAGCGGCATACGAGCTCCCTGCTGGGCCCCTGTGTGGAGCCAGCAGTGTCCAGCCCCGCTCCTGGCCCCACTCCTTGCACACGCCCTCGTCTCTACACGGGTCCTCACCTGGCTCCCACCCCCAGCCCTGCAGCTGGAGAGCCCACTTGACTGGACCCCCACAGCCTCCTCACTAAGCATTTTCTGTGGCTCTGCATGACCCAGGGCCTCCACCTGGGGACCACGTGATGCAGCCCACCGACCACACAAGGCACCTCTTCACATGAGAGAAGAGGAAGAGGGGAGAGAGGAAAGGGGAGTGGAGAAAAGGGGGGAGAGGAGAGGGGAGGGGAGAGAAGGGGGAGAGGAGAGGGAAGGGGGAGAGGGGAGAGAAGGGGGGAGAGAGGAGGGGAGAGAAGGGGGGAGAGGGGAGGGGAGAGAAGGGGGAGAGGAGAGGGGAGGAGAGAGAAGGGGGGAGGGGAGAGAAGCAGGGAGGGGAGAGAAGGGGGGAGAGGAGAGGGGAGGGGAGAGAAGGGGGAGAGGAGGGGAGAGAAGGGGGGAAGGGAGAGAAGGGGGAGAGGACAGGGGAGAGGGGAGGGGAGAGAAGGGGGAGAGGGGAGGGGAGAGAAGGGGGGAGAGAAGGGGGAGAGAAGGGGGAGAGGGGAGGGGAGGGGGGAGAGAAGGGGGAGAGGGGAGGGGAGGGGGAGAGAAGGGGGAGAGGGGAGGGGAGAGAAGGAGAGGGGAGGGGAGAGAAGGGGGGAGGGGAGGGGAGAGAAGGGGGGAGGGGAGGGGAGAGAAGGGGGGAGGGGAGGGGAGAGAAGGGGGGGAGGGGAGAGAAGGCAGAGAGAAGGGGGAGAGGGGAGGGGAGAGAAGGGGGGAGAGGGGAGAGGGGAGAGGGGAGAGGGGAGGGGAGAGGGGAGGGGAGAGGGGAGGGGAGAGAAGGCGGAGAAAGGGGAGGGAAGAGGAGGGGAGGGGAAGAGGGGAGGGAAGAGGAGGAGAGGGGAAGAGGGGAGGGAAGAGGAGGGGAGGGAAAGAGGAGGGGAGGAGAGGGGGGAGGAGGGGAGGAAGGGGGAGGGGAGGGGCGAGGGAAGGGGAGGCGAGGGGGGAGGGAAGGGGGAGGGGAGAGTGGAGGGCACAGAGCAGCATCTTCTTAGTCCCTCCCCACATCTGGGCCCCTCTTTACACCCTGGGTCCCCCGAGAGGCACCCTGCGTTCACACAGGACAGCAGAACGGCTGAGGCTACTGAAGCAGGTCAGAGACCAAGGAACGCCATGGCAGGAAGGAGCCCAGGCTGGAGGCTCAGCTCCTCGGCCAAGCTGCCCGTCTGCCCTGGGGGGCTGAACCCAGTGCCCTGGCAGGCATGCGGGGCGGGGTGAGCATGTGGGGCCATCCTACCATGCACTGGGCCAGCGCAGCAGCGATCTGCTGGATGTCATCCACAGTGTGGACCCGCAGGGACACCAGAGTCTCCGTGATGTTCTTGCGTATCTGGGCTCGGCGCTGCCGCTCGTGCTTGGGCTCTGCCGCCACGTCCAGGGCCTGCTCGTACTGGGGCAGGCAGGGGGCACAGCAAGCTGTCAGCAGGGCAGGAGGCCGGCAGGAGGCCAGCGGATGCCCACGACTCCCGGGGTGCAGTTACGTGCTAGATGCTGTGTGATGTGGGCACTGACCCGCAACACTGAGCTGTCTCTTCATGGGCAAAACAGGGTAAGCACATGGGCCCTCCTGGGCGGGGGCTGCATTGTGGAAAGCAGACGCCGGAGAGGGCCCGGTGGGTGTGGCTGCTGGGAGCTGAAGGTCGGGGTGCTGCTTCAGGGTCACTGGGATTTATCTCTGGGGCCTGGAATGAGCCCTCTGCAAAGCTCCAGGCAGGGGTACAAGTCTTGGTCCCCAGCACGCATGCAGCAGATGTGAGGTCCCCTCCCAGGCTGCACTCACCTCGTTCAGCACGGTGACCAGGGCCAGCGAGTACTCGATGACGTGCTGGGGATCGGCCTGCCGCAGCAGCCCCGGGAGCACACTAGCGGTGAGCCCGTGCAGCCAGACTGTGAGCCCCGTTGCACTGCCGTTAGGCTCTGGGAGGGTGATGGCCAGAGACCTAGGAGCAGAGGGGGGTGGTGAGCAGGTGGCAGTCTCGGGGGCGCCCTCCCACAGCCTGGCTCACCTGTTGAGGGCGACCACAGCGGCTCCCAGCTGGTCCTGCACCACCACGGCCAGGCCCACCTCGAAGTGTGGCCTGAAACCCGGGGGCAGCACAGCTCCGTAGCCGGAGAGGCTGCCCTTGTAGACACAGAACTCCTCGCAGTGGCCCTGGCGACAGCGCCGCAGCAGCAGGGCGTACACCAGCGGGGCGCCAGCATCCTCCGCGTCATGCCAACCTGAGGGACGGTCCCCACGGCATCACGGGAGGGCTCCGCGACGTCACAGAGTCGGGGGATCCCGCTGCTACCCCCCACGCAGGCCTGCACTCACCCGTGCATTCGAAGTGCACCTTGGTAGTGAGGGCGTGCACAGCGCCCAGTGGGAAGAGGCGGCAAGAGCCCCCCAGCGGCGGGCGGTTGGGGGACAGGCGGATGGAGGCGCAGCCCTCCTCCTCGCCAGAGCGGCCCAGCACCGTGAGCGTGAAGGTGTATCCCTCGCCGTCCCGCAGCACGCCCCGCCGCAGCACCAGTCGCATGCCTGCGCTGCCCGTGGACGTGGTGGTCTCATCCAGCACCAGCGTCTTGTTGCTGAACGTACGTGCAGCCCACCGCTGCAGGCAGAAGGGGTGGTGAGGGGGCGCAACCCTCTGCCCTGTCAGCCCCACTTCTGCCTGCAGGCCCCGTCCCCTCGGCCATGGGACCCATCCCCAGCCCGCCCACACCCCGCTCAACACTCACCCCTCGCTTGGAGCCACTGCTGCAATTGAGGCAGCGGCCCTCCAGGTACACGTAGGAGCTGCGGCTCACTTCGTACACGGCCTGTGCCTTGCAGGACACACACTCCAAGGACACAATGGGCACCCGGCCACTCCGGATCAGCACCTGGCGTGGGAGTGGGGTTACCTCCAACACAGGTCTACTTGGCCTGCTGGAAGGTCTGGAGGACCCATGGAGGATGCTGCTCCCAAACTCCAGCTTTCCCAGGGGCCTGGCCACTGCCGGTGAGCTCAACCCTCCCAGGATACTCATCCGGTTTGCCACCTTCCAACCTGGGTGGCGGAAGGGCATACACAGGGCAGAGGACACTGGGGGGTGTGTTCTGGTGTACTGGACCCAGCTGGAGCCTGGCAGGAGGCAGGCAATGCTCACTGAGGGCCCCTGGGGGGATGCGTGTGGGAACAGACGTATGTGTGGGTGTGAGGACCGCAGTTGCCACGTAGGCCTGACTCACAGACTCCTGCAGCCCTTAGCCAGGGCCTGGGTCAGGAGGCTGAGCCGGGATGGAACCTGCTCCCACACCCTCCCCTCAGACGACCCCTCTGGGCAGACCCCCAATCAGGCCAGCTGAGGAAAGCAGGGACTGGGGAACAGACGCCCACTCTGGGGCACCAGCAGGCCCCGCCTGACAGCAGCAGGAGCAGCCACCACGGGCTCAGGGTCACCAAGCCTCCTGGCCGGTCCAGAGAGGGGAGCGTGAGGGTGAGAACCGGCCCACCACATCCAGCAACAGGGACATGGGCTGGGGACAGTGGCTGCCTCTGGGGTGGGAAGGGGCTCTTCCTCACTGTTGGTATTGCTGGGGGACTGTGTAGCTTTTGCCACTAGGGTGTATGTGGCTTGAAGACTGTACGTGGAACTGTGGCAGGTTTGGAAGGAAGCAAAGCTGAAGCAGGCTGTCGTGTTACATAGAATTTGCATCAGAAACAGAGAGAGGAGAGCGTGCGGCCTCCACCAGCACTAAAACATGGAAAACAGTAGATGAGCAGGGAGGCTGGGCTGTCCAAGGCAAGTGGCCGAGGGGCGGGCGGCACCCACCGTCTGGTTGGTGGCCTCCTCCTTGCGGCCGGCCTTCCACACGGTCAGGCTGAAGGTGTACTCCACGCCAGCCGCCAGCCGCTCCCGTGGAATGGTGACCGTGCTGCTCCCGCGGGGCCCAAAGTTCAGCGCACACCCGCCAGCCTCCCTCTGCAGGCCGAGAACAAGGGGCGACGTGGCCTGAGAGCCCCATCCAGTTTTAAAGCAGAGCCCGGCCCAGGAGACAGCGCGGGAGACCCCCTCCCCGTGCTGGGATGGGGCCCACCAGGCACTGAGGACGCGCCAGGCCTGGTGGCAAGCTGGGTGTTCTCTGGGCTCATGGGTGTGGACGGGTGAGGGGCAGGGAGGACGGCCCTGCCACGCACTGACCTGTGTCGAAGCCACACAGGCCCAGTGGAAACTGAGCGGCGTCTGGTCGCCGTCCTCCAGGTTGGGGTCGTAGGACTCGCTCCCATCCAGCACCAGGTCCTGTGTGTCTGACCACACGCGGTATGAGCCACCCTCAATGATGGGCACCAGGCGCTCGGGGGCCACCGTCACATTGGCCTGGATGCTCCGTGCCAGTGGCGTGTCCCCAAATGACACGACAAATACAAAGCAGTAGTGCCCCACAGGCAGCGCCAGCCGCGGCAGCACCAGCTGAGGCCGGCTCACGTCCACGCCGGGCAGGGCCACACGCGCCGGGCGCCCCGGCCGCTGGCAGCTGGCAGTGCGGTACACCTCCCAGCGGTACTCAGTCTGGTAGGTGACGCAGTCGCGCAGGTCAACGTGGGCCTCCAGGTAGTTGCGCTGTGATCGCCGCATCAGCACCTGCAGGGGCAGGACCACGTCCACCTCCGGCTCCCGGCAGGCCAGCACCTGGACAGTCACCGTGGCCTGCGCCACGAAGAAGCTCACCAGGTTGGAGGCATTCACCTGCACGCGGTAGTCCCCAGGCCTCAGGTAGGAGTGCTCGGCCCTGGGCTCATCTGTGTCCTGCCCTGGCGACCCATCCCCAAAGTCCCAGTGGTAGGCCACGCGCCGGGGGCTGGGGCTGGTGGCGGCCTCAAACTGTGCCGAGCGGTTGGTGAAGCAGGGGCCGCTCTGCAGGGCCACATACTGGACAGCGTCCTGAACCTCCAGCACCAGCGTGCGGTTCTCACTGCCCAGGGCATTGAAGGCGCGCACCTGGATCTCCAACAGCCCCGCGGCCACGGGCGTGTAGGTGACGTCGCGGCCCGACAGGATGACCAGCGAGTCACCCTGGACCTTCTGCAGCGAGAAGTACCAGGCATAGGCGACCCGAGAGCCGCGCTGCACGCGGGCTGTGAAGTTCCTCTCAGTGCCCGTGGCGATGCCAGGCTCGCAGCAGTTGGGCACCTGCAGCCCGCTCACGGCCTCCAGCACCACGATGCGCACCTGCGCCTGGGCCCAGCTCACGTGGTTTTTGCCCTGCACGCTCACCACGTGGTCTCCGACGCGGGGGAAGCTGTGGGAGAAACGGGGCCCGGGGAGCACCTCGGGGCTGGCCCCGCCGACCTGCAGGCGGAAGGTGACAGCTGAGCCGGCAGCCAGCAGGATCTGAAAATGGACCAGCTGCCCGGGTGCCACCACCTTGCTGCTGGCCCACAGCACCAGGCCCACGATGGGCTCCTCCACCGTGAGGTTGTAAGTGGCTGAGACCCAGCTGACTGCGTTGGAGGCATTGAGCCGGATGGAGAAGGTGCCAGCATCCGGGAAGACCATGGTGACATGAGGGCCACGCTTGCTGCTGCCGCCGGGCACAGCCCAGCACCAGCTCACATTGGTGCCCGTGGCCAGCTGCCCCCAAAAGGGCACAGAGGACCCGGCCGCCACGAAGTTGCCTCCCGGCTCGCTGGCCCTGATGCTGAGGCCACTCACAGGCACCTGCACATCCACTTCCACGGTGGTGTTGGCTGAGCCCAGCGGGTTCCCTGCCGTCATGGTGACCAAGTGCAGGCCGGGTGTGGGGAAGCTGTGGGTGGTAAATGGCTCGGGGGTCTCCCAGCTCAGCCCCTCCTCCAAGGACCAAGTATATACGACACCACTGCCACCAGCCAGCTCGGCACTGAGGGTGACGCTTGTGTTGACGGCAGCTGGGTTCGGGGAGGCGGCCACCATCAGCCACCCCACAGGCTCCACGAAGTCCACGGTGCAGTCGGCCCAGGCGCTGCCCAGCATGTTGGTGGCCCGCAGCTGCACATGGTAGGTGCCGGCCTCGAGCGCGGTGAGCGAGAAGCCTTTGCCGCTGCCGGCCAGGGCCGGGCCCCTGTCCCTCCAGGCAGTCCAGCTGTAGGAGACATTGGTGCCATCCCTGACCACGGCCTGCAGCTGTACCGTGTGGTTGGTGGGGAAGTAGCGGCCACCGCCCACCACCTGCAGCCCCTCTATGAGCTGCAGGACATAGACGAAGATGCTGTCCTGGGCGGAGCCCACCTCGTTCTCAGCCGTGACGATGATATTGAAGGTGCCCACGGAGCGGAAGGTGTAAGAGATGGTAGGACCCCCAGGGATGGGCGTGCAGCGGTCACAGAGCACCCAGGAATAGCGCACATCACTGCCGGCCTCCAGCGAGGTGCTGAAGCTCACGCTCCCATTCAGGGGCACCACCGTGCGGCTGGCATTGACGACGAGCCCCCGCACGCGCCGCTTCACCGTCACATTGAGCCAGGCCTCGCTGCGGCTCACCTCATTCCAGCCGGCCACCCTAACGGTGAAGTCACCTGTGCTGTTGTAAGCGTGGGTGACCTCCGGACCCTC
Organism: Pan troglodytes; assembly: GCF_028858775.2. NCBI lineage: Eukaryota > Metazoa > Chordata > Mammalia > Primates > Hominidae > Pan > Pan troglodytes. The sequence continues at coordinate 4,350,637 of NC_072416.2, read as the reverse complement.
GAGCCGCCCACCGTCCCCCAGATCCCACACGTAGCTGGCGGGGCGCCCACGGCCCACAGCAGAGAACAGGTACGGCTGCTGCAGCTCCAGCCCAAGGGAGCCATTGACCTTGATGCTGGTGACCAGCACGGGCTCCTGCACCTCCACCAGGGCTGAGTCATTGGCAGCGGAGATGTTGTTGGACGCGGTGACTGTCACAAGATAGGAGCCTGGGTCTCGGTAGATGAACGTCACCTCAGGGCCCCCGGCACGGGCGGGGGCGGCTTCCTCGGTGCCAAAGTCCCAGGTGTAGCGGTAGGGGAACGGGGGCCAGGAACATGCCACCAGCCGGGCCTCGTCCCCGAGCTGCACAAACTGCCTCTCTGGCTGCAGGGTGACGTTGCCCACCTCTGGCTCCACGCAGATGCTGGTGAAGTAATGCGCCCTGTTCACGCGGCTGGACAGCACCAGCGCCAGGGGGAACGTGCCGCTCCGCGTGAAGTTGTGTGTCACCGTCGGGCACCCCCGCACGGTCGTGTTGGAGGAGCCATCCCCAAAGGTCCAGTCGAAGAGGTAGTGGGCCGGGTTCCCGGTGACATAGGCCGTGAGCCGCGTGTCAGGCTGCGTGGGGATGCAGGCGGCAGGCTCGACGCGCAGCACCTCCAGGACGAAGACCAGCACGTGCAGGCTCTGGGCCAGGTGGCCGGCGGGGCTGGCCGCACCCACGGTCACTGTGCAGTTCTGTGCCCGCAGGTACACATGCTCCACTGTGGCCTCCGGGCCCGACAGCACGGTGCCGTCCCCCATGTCGAAGGTCCACGTGATGTTGTCGCCCGTCTGCACCGCGGCGCTGACCACCACGGGGGCGCCCTGCTCCACGGCCAGGCTCATGTCCACGCTGAGCCCACGGAGCTCCTCAAAGACGCGCACATCTGCCTGGGCCGCCGCACCGCTCACCGTGTTGTTGACCTCCAGGCGCACGTGGTAGGTGCCCCTCGAGGCATAGGTGTGGTTGGCAGCCGGCTGGCTCTGGGTCAGGACAGGGGAGCCGTCCCCGAAGTCCCACGTGTAAAGAACACCCCCAGGCGAGGGCAGCGGGTGCGGGTAGAAGGTGACGGGCCGGCCGGCCACCAGGACGCTGTCACTCACACCCACAGCCACGGAGGGCAGGGAGGCGCGCACGCTCACAGACACCTGCTGCGTCAGGTTCTCGAAGGCATTAGATGCCAGCACGGTCAGGACGTACTCACCTGTGGGGACAGGCCCAAGTGGGGCAGCCGCGGCACCCCCACCTGCTCCCCACCCGCTCGGCAGAAGCCCCTCGCCTGAGGAGCCTGGGGTGAACGGCTGCACCTGAGGCCTGGCCTTAAGGGTCCCAGGCTCCCAAGCCACGTGCGGGACGGAGCACAGGTGCAGCAGCACTGAGGGCTGCCTGGTGAGAACGGCACCGCCTCCAAGTGCAGCTGCACTCGGGGCAGCAGAGCAGCAAAAGCCAGGCCGGGGAGGGTGGGGGGGGCAGTTCAGGGGGCCCAGCTTCCCTGTCCACTCCCCCCACGCCTGGCCCCTCCCTCACCCCAGTAGGGGCCTAAGCCATCAGCCCAGGTGAGGTCACAGTGAGGGCTGTTGGGGAGGAAGGGGGGCAGCTTGACTGGGGGACTGGGGGGGCCCCGTGCTCAGAGCCTGAAAGGCAGTGGTCCCCTCATCCCCTCATCCCTCACCTGGGGCAGCGTAGGTGTGCGTGACATTGTGCTCCACCAGCACCTGGGCCACCGAGGGGTCTGGAACCGGGAAGGACTCGTTGTACGGAGGCTGGAACTGGTGGAGAGCCTGCTCCCCATCCCCAAAGGTCCACCTGCCGGGGCGGTGGGTAGCAGTGAGTGAACCAGGACAGGGGTGCACGGTGGCGGGGCAGGGGGTGCTTGGGACCCAGCCGAGGCTCCACTCTGCAGTCACGCCCCGGGCCTCCATTCAGGGCCCACCCGGCTGTGCTGAGGCCTCTCCCGGCTCCCGTGCAGCCTCAGGGCTCCTGTGCACCCAGTACCTCCCAACAGACAGGGAAACCGAGGCTCAGAAAAGCAACCCCCTGATGTGGGGTCCCTCGGCTGAGGCTGGGACAAGAGCCTGGTGCCCACCCCAAACCGGCCCCCGAGTCACTCACAGGAAGGCCACCTCCACGGCCGAGTCCACCAGCACGCCCGCCGTCAGTGCCAGCGTGGCATTGGGGGACAGCACGGCCGGCACTGTGGAGACCCGCAGGCCCTGCATCCTGTTCATCCGCTCCACGGTGACGTTGTAGTTCACGGTGACGTTGCTCACGTGGTTGGAGGCCGTCAGCTGCAGGGACAGGCGTCAGTGGGCCCAGGTGGCAGGTGAGAGGCCTGGCCCTGCTTGGCGTCCCTCCCTCCACTCACCCACAGCCATGGCAGCGTCCTCGGGCAGCATGAAGCAGAGCAAAAGGCAGAGGTGAAGGTGGAGCCTGCCCCCGCCCCGCCCCGCCCCGCCCCATCCCCTCCCCTCCCCACCCCCGCCCACCTACTGAGAGCTTGAAGACCGCCGCGCTCTGATAAATGACATTGAAGACCACGTTCTGGAAGGTCAGGGACTGCTTGTCGTTGATGGTCCACCGGAAGACCATGTCCGAGCCGGCCTCCACCACGGGGCTGTACCTCTGCGGGGGGACTGGTGTCAGCCTGGGCTCTGTGGAGGACTCTGCCCTTAGCCTGTCGCCTCCTGGACACACCTCCCGTCGGGCTGGAGAGTCCCACGCGGGGCACAGAGGAGAGGAGGTGCCCGGGGCTCTGCATGCCATGGGAGCCAGGCCCGGGCTGGGACACTGACTGTCCGGCTCTCCAGCCAGCCATGTAGTACTACTAATGCCTCAACCTCTCTGTGCCTCAGTTTCCCCATCTGTAAAGCAAACCTAGTACCAGCTACAAAGAGTCCACCTCTCTCTGAGTCTTCTCAGACCCTCCCGGGGCTCCTGCCCCAGCTCCTCAGCCAGAGGGCTCGGAGCAGTGAGGGGAGGCACACGGGCCTCACAGGGACAGCACCTACACTGGCTTACAGAACCCAGGACGGGCTGCACAGGTCACGCCATTTCTGATGGCCCCTCCCAAGGCCCCTGGTGAAGGGGCAGGTACCCGCAAGACGGAGACAGCCCTGTCCCCCATGTACCCAGCATGGTGGCACCGCGGGCAGCCCGCAGTTTCCCATCAGGGGTTCAGACTCCAGCTCAAAAGCCACTCGCTTTAGCCAGGCGAGAACACAGCAGAGGGCGTGAGAGACTCACGGGGGCTCGTGTGAGGTCAGGGAGTGGAGTTTTAAATTCATTTCGTGAAACGAGACAGTGGAATGAGTTAGCGGAGCCGCTGTCAGAGCCGTGACTTTCCAGGAATTTAAAGCCCACCAGGTAGCCTGAGGAGCCAGCCAGCAGGACCTGCCCGGGGCCGACGTCCCCAGTAACTGGGCTGCTGCCCTCACTGGGAAGCCAGGCCTCACGCCCTGTGTGAGCATCCTGTCTGCAGGCACCTGCCTGGGGGCTGGTGGCGGAGCCTCGGCCATACTCACCACTAGGACTCCCTGCAGTACACGGGCCTCGGGGCTGGGCGTGGCGCGGAGGCCACAGATGGGCTCCTCCGCCGTCACCTGCAGGCTGAGGTTGGCCCGGCTGGCGCTGTTTTCCACCACAACATCCACCACGTGCTCCCCCTCACTGAGCCACGGCAGTGCTACCACTGAGAACAGGGTATCATTGGTCTCCCAGGGGCAGCCGGGCACGAAGGTGGCCACCAAGGCAGGGCAGGCATTCTCAAAGCGGGCGCTGACATTGCCCCCAGGCCAGCGAGCTGTGGCCGTGGCGTTGGCACCAGAGTCCACCTGGAGCACCAAGGCTGAGCCGTTGGTGGGCACGTAGAGGCGGCCGTCGCGGGGGGCAGGGTAGATGACCCGCAGCCCAGCCACTGGGGAGACCACGTCAAAGCTGCAGGACAGGTTGTGCCTGGACACGCCATTGCCCACCTCTGCCCGGACCTCATAGCGCCCAGGCAGCCGCAGCCCAGGGTTGGGCCTCAGGCCCAGCAGCACGGTGAGCTGTTCTGTGGCTGCAAGCAGCCGCAGGGCACAGGCAGGGCAGGCCCAAGTGCCCTCCAGCTGGGCTGGCAAGTGGGGCAGCCATGACGAGGCGTTGGCGGAGAGGTACGGGGACTGGGGACCAGGGTGGCCGGGAGCCGGCGAGCAGTGCAGGAGGGCGCCAGGGCCAGCGTCGTGCTGCAAGCCAACGAGGTCACCAGGGAGCATGAGGACATCCTGGCCGTGGAGGGTGACCTGTGGAGAGGGAGGCAGGGCTGCATCACGTCCTCACGGTCATGGCCCGTGGACCCCCGCACGACGGATGAGGGTGGACACGCAGGGCTCCCCGCTTCGTCAGCCACACCTCAGGGAGCCTCCCCACAGTGCTCATGACAAGGACAGGCAGGACAGTTGCAGACAGGGGGACACACGGGGAGAGGACACAGGCCAAGACCTGGCAGACAGGAAGGAGCGGCTGTGCTGGGAGAGAGGAAGAGGAGGCACAGCTTGTGCCAAGGGCCCAGGCGAGAGCTTCTCCCACTGGGAGAGGGCCAAGGGCACTGCAGAGGTCGGAGGTCAGAGGTGGCAAAGAAGTGGGAGGGGCCTGCAGGCTGGGTGTGTCTGGTGAGCAGACCCAGACCTTGGGCAGCAGACAGGAAGGTGGCCTGAGGAGATGCAGGGAACAGACCCAGGTCAGGGCCACACACCGAGTACTGCGCGGGGGGCCCCGCGGGAACGGAGAAGAGGAACTCTCTCCATAGCGCATAGGGGGCCCCGGGTAGCCCTGGCCCTGACGTGCAGCCATTGGCGCAGGCCTCGGGGTGGCAGGAGGCGTCCAGCGGCAAGCAGATGTTGGCTCCAGGGCACCAGCGTCCCCCTGGCATGCACGCGGGGGCCAGCTGGGTCCTGTTGTCCGGGGACCTGCTCTCAGGCTCGCTGCCGTTCTCCGGGGTCCCTGCGAGGAGGGGAGGGTGTTGGGGCCCTGATTCGCCCACAGGCCACCGTCAGAGATGCCCAACTGCCTGCACCAGCAAGCCTGGCCTTGCTGTGAGGACAGGTCTCCCCGCCCGGGCAGCACTCCCAGCCCAGTGCTGCGTCCCTGTCTCCGGCCAGCCGACTGACCCAGGCCGGCCCTCAGGCAGGCCCCACTCAATCCACCCCCAGGACACCCGGAATGAGCTGGTGTCTCTGGAACCCCTGCTCTGTCCACCTAAGACTGGGAACCACTCTGGTGGCCACGGGACCAGCAGACGTGAGAGCTCAGAGAGGCCACCCCGAGTCCTGCGGCGCCCACCACCCACCACCCCAGAGTCCCACCTGCTGTGCTGAGGAGCCGGTACACCTGCAGCCGCAGCTGGGCGGGCCGCCGGAGCTCCTGGGTCCCAAATTCGGCCGTGGTGAGGAAGGCTTCACGGCTCAGACGCAGGCCCGGGAATACCATGACCTGGTGGGCAGGGGGCCGCCTCAGCTCCACAGACCCCACCCCAGCCTGAAGCCCAGACTCCCCCCACCCGAACTTCCCAGGAAGAGGGGAGGGAAGGAGAGCCAGCCATCAGACCCCCACAGGCCTGGCTCCTGTCGCTCGAGAGGAAGACTCCGATGGAAACTGTCCATGGGGGGCAGGACCCCTGACCTGCCTTTCGGGAATAACTCACACACACTCAGAGAAAAGGCCTGGGGGTAATGTGAGGAGACGCTTTCCTCTCTGCACTCTGGATTTTCCCAACCATCTTCACTGGGCACAAGCAACATTAAGGCCCCCAAGTTTTTTGGCGAGACCCACAGTGGGCAGGGCAGGCAAGGCCTCCAGGGGCAGGCAGGAGGGCAGGTTGTAGAACGTGGGGGGCCGACTACCTCCACGGGCTCGTGCGGGGCTGAGAGGCTGTCCTGCTGTGCCAGAGGCATCAGGGGTCCCTGCGGGTCCCCACTGGGCGCTCCCACGAGGAGGTTCTCGGCATCCTGCACTGGGCCTGGGGTGGCGAGTGCACAGTGAGGCGCCGGGCCAGGGCCCAGGACACCAGGACGAACAGACTGGGGACCGAGCCGCCCGAGAACCCCCCCACCAGCCCCTCCTCCTCAGCCCAGGTTCCACCACGGGCGCCCGGCAGGCCCCTAACCACAGCCAGCGTCTCAGGCCCCTGCCTGGCCCCCCGCACACCTCCGGGCCGCAGCTCGCAGACGTAGCTGTGCGGCGCTGAGCACAGGTCGGTGTTACACCACCCGGTGGGCCCGAGCCGGACGCAGTGCTCGGCTGTGGCTGGGTGTGGCTCCCCAGGCAGCCAGTTCTGGCAGCTCTCCAGGCTGAAGGCCTCGCCCTGCGGTGCCGGGCCCACCTCCACCCCCTGCACAGTCGAGAAGCCGATCCACACGTCTAGGCTCCTGGAGGCGGGTGTGGGATGGCAGGGGGCTCAGGGCACTCCTCCATCCTCCCACCCTCACAGCAGCCCGCTGGGAGCCCCATCACTGTCCCCCTTTCCAGATGGGGAAACTGAGGCTCAGAGCCCGGAGAGCAGGGCCCACCAGCCCAGGCTCACAGCAGCACCCACCCACGGGGCCTGTGGGCACCGGCAGGGATCCCCGTGCAGGCCACCTCCCGTATGGCGTGCCCAGGAGTGTCCGGAGGCTGCCCCCCGCTCGCGTCCACCTCTGCATCTGCAGAGCTGACAGGAACGGCCCCACCGGCCGGTGCCACCTGCTCACCAGGGCCGGCCCAGCTCCCACCTCCCTCCTCCTGAGACTCCCCAGCCACAGGCTCTGCCCCAGTGCTTCAGAGATCTCCCAACCTATGGCCCCTCGGGGTGTGGGGGCAGGCACCTGGTGACCCGGGAGACCAGGAAGCGCTGCACGGCGGGACTGTCCACCATTGCCAGGGCGGCCCCGGCCCAGGCCCGACACTGCTCCTGCGCCTGCAGCCAGGCCGCCTTCTCCACCACCAGGCGGTAGCAGTGCCCGTTGCCAGGGAAGATCTCCGTGTCCGAGGGGCAGAGCGGGTGCACCGCTGGAGACCGGTGGGAACGAGGGTGTCAACGGTCAGTGTGGGCCCAAGATGGGGGTACTAGGCTCTGCCCCATCTGGATGGCCCTGGGGAGGAAGGGGAGTGGGCAGCAGACACTCACCTCGGGCCGGCTCCTCGCCCAGGGCCACGATGCTGTAGGCGGCCTCCAGGCCTGAACCACCGCGGTTCTGGATGCTGAGGTCGAGGCTCTCGTCACTCTGCACCGAGGACGGGCACACAAGCTCCAGGGCGGCAGGTGCCGCTTCCACCTGCACGTCTGTCCCCAGCAGGGCTGAGCTGGCCCCCAGGGCCAGCACGGCCGTCACGTGATAGCGCCCAGGCAGCACATAGCGATGCGAGGCAGCCGGCCCAGCGGCATCCACCTCGGCGGAGCCATCTCCGAAGTCCCAGCGTGTGGCAGTGACAGGGAGCGGGGCAGCGATGTGGAAGGCTGCTAGCTGGCCAGAGGCCAGGGGTCCGTGGGGCCCCACCAGGGCGGCCCCTGGGGAGGCAGGGAAGACGTGCTGGAGGAGGGTGGGGCCCCTACAGGTGGGGGCAGGAGGCGGCGGGGGGCCGGAGCAGAGGGACAGGCAGGCGAAGGAGGCACTGGAGGGCTGGGCCGCCCCACACAAGCACCAGCCCTGCTCCGAGAGGGCTGCGAGGCCCTGGCCGGTGGAGAAGCAGAAGGCGCTGCAGGCCTCTGGCTGAAGCAGGCCTTCGTGGGCAGCTGAAAAGGACACTGCTGCCACGGTGCCTGAGCTGTTGTCAGGGAGGCAGGCGACATACTCCTCACCTAGAAGAGGCAGCCACTGGACCCCAGGTTCTGCTCCTCCTGGCTCCACCCCACGCCCCCCCATCCGCCCGCCGCACTCACAGGCTCCCATGCTGTTCCCTTGGCCCGGAGGCCCCCCCCCAGAGAGGCCTTCCTGAGCCCTGCCTAGTGTCTGCAGGGCCCAGGTCCCACCTGGCTGGGAAGGACAGAGCTGGCCCCACCCACCGGCACTCACCACAGCCACTGTCCAGCAAGGGGATGCCAAGCAGAGGCTGGCCAGCCAGGGAGCCAGGCCCAGCACACGTGGCTGCCTCGGGCTGCACCACCCGCACCTGCTGCTCCTCCGCCCATCGCGGCAGCCACGCCAGGCCACAGTCACACTCAAACGGGTTCCCACTCAGGTTTCTGCGGGGCAGGGGCAGGTGTTGGGGACCAGGTCTGGTGGGAAGGGTCTATGCCAGCCCCCCACTGGCAACCAGGCCCTGGAGCCACCCTGACAGCACCGCCTCCCCTGCCCCAACCAAGCCGGCACTGGGGGGCTCCAAGCAGGCAGTGAACTGCCCCCAGGATCTGGTCTCAAGCCTGGAAGGGGACACGGACCAACTGGGAGGGCAGAAAAGATATTGGGGGCCTGGGGTCCAGCCAGGACCCCACCCAAAGAACCACAACTTACATTTCACTTAAATTAAATAAATTAGCAAATATTCCTTCTTCTAATGTAGAAATCTTGTTGTTGCTTATATCCCTGGAAGAGAGGGGGGATTCGGCAAAGCTGACGGAAGCCCCCACAGCTGAGCAGCAAGAGGCGGTGCCGCCCGCCCACCCGGAGTGAGCCCCGCATGCTGGCACGACTGGGGGACACTCACAGCTCTGCCAGCGCCGAGAGGTTCGCCAGGAGCCCAACATCCAGCGCCCGGAGCAGGTTGTGGGAGACGTCTCTGAGGAGTGAGTGGCCGTGGGTCAGGGCCAGAGCACTTAGTAGGCCAGAGGCCATCCCTGGGCCCATCCCACACATTGCCAGCATCCCCAAGCTATGGCCTCCCACCCTTGAGCTCCCCACTCCCAGAGGTCACGAGGGGCCTTTCTGATGGAAGACCCAAATGAACACTCATCTGGGGAAACCAAGCCAGGAGAGGCCTGGGGGCCTCAGCCCTCTGCACCCATCTCAGCTCTATGCCGAGTGCCACATGGACCTGTCCACCCAGGGCCAGGAAGGGCACGGACCCCCAACCCATCCCACGCAGAGCCAAGGCCCCCCATCCCCTGTCCACAGTCCCCCATAGAGCCAAGGTCTCCCAACCCTGTCCACAGCCCCCACACAGACTCGAGGGGCCCCCATCTCCTGTTCTGAACCCAACAGGGTGGTCCCACTGTGGGACCACAACCAGGTATGACTGTGTGAGAAGCAGGCTCACGACCAGGCTACCAGGGAGCACAGGGGAGCAGGCGCCACCTCGAGGCATAAACCCAGAGAAACAAGACCTCCAAGACGGCCAGGCACTGGGGCACACGCCGGTAACACAGCACCGTGGGAGCTGAGACGGAAGGATCGCCTGAGCCCAGGATTTTGAAACCACCCTGGGCAACACAGTGAGACCCCGTATCTACAAAAAATACACATTAGCCAGGCATGGCGGCATGCGCCTGGGGTCCCAAGTACTCGGGAGGTAGAGGAGAGAAAAATCACTTGAGCCCAGAGAGGTCAAGGCTACAGGGAGCTGAGATCGCATCACTGTACTCCAGCCTGGGTGAAACGGCGAGACTCTACCTCAAAAATAAATAAATACATACATAACTAATAAATAAAACATCAAAGACCAGCCGACCTAACTCCATCTAAAATACACAACTTCTACGCAAAATATAAATAAAATTAGAAAACCAACTACAATCTCAGAAAAGCACTAGCAACTCAGACGACATACTAAAGGCCAAAAATACCCTCCTGACACACAGCTAATAAAGAAAAAGCCAACTATTCCAGTTAAAAAGAAGAAAAGGAAACTGGCTGTGGTGGCTTACGCCTGTAATCCCAGTGCTTTGGGAAGGCCAGGAGTTTGAGACCAGGATGGACAGCATAGCAAGACCCCATCTCTACATGGAAAAAAAGAATCAGCCAGGCATGGTGGTGTGTAGCTGTAGTTCCAGCTACTCGGGGGGCTGAGGAGGAAGGATCGCTTGAGCCAGGGAGGTCGAGGCTGCAGTGAGCTATGATTGTGCCACCGCAGTCCAGCCTGGGCGACAGAGCAAGACCCGGTCTCGAAAGAAAAGAAAGAGAAAGCAAGGAAAGAAAGATGGCCGGGCACGGTGGCTCACTCCTGTAATGCCAGAACTTTGGGAGGCCAAGGTGGGTGGATCATGAGATCAAGAGATCGAGACCAACCTGGCCAACAGGGTGAAACCCCGTCTCTACTAAAAATGCAAAAATTAGCCGGGCATGGCGGCGGGAGCCTGTAGTGCCAGCCACTCAGGAGGCTGAGGCAGGAGAATCACGTGAACCCGGGAGGCGAAGGTTGCAGTGAGCCAAGATCACGCCACTGCAATCCAGCCTGGTGACAGAGCGAGACTCCATCTGAAAAAAAAGAAAAAGAAAAAGAAAAGAAAAGAAAGAAAGGGAGGAGAGAGAGAAGAAAAGGAGAAGGGGAAAGGGCCGGGTGCAATGGCTCCTGCCTGTAATCCCAGCACTCTGGGAGGCTGAGGCGGGCGGATCACCTGAGGTCAGGAGTTCAAGACCAGACTGACCAACACGAAGACACCCTGTCTCTACTAAAACTACAGAATTAGCCAGGCGTGGTGGCAAGCACCTGTAATTCCAGCTACTCAGGAGGCTTAGGCAGGAGAATCACTTGAACCCGGGAGGCAGAGGTTGCAGTGAGCTGAGATCGCACCCCTGCACTCCAGCACCCCATCCTGCAAGAGTGAAGCTCCATCTCAAAAAAAAAAAAAAAAAAAAAAAAAAGGACGGAGGGTGAGAGGGAGGGAGGAAAGAAAGAGAAAACTCCAAAAACAAAAAAAGAAAAACCAGGCAATTAAAAGCAGCACAATTGGTCACAGCCGTGGGAAAGACATCCCATGTCAGTAGTCAGTGAAGAAAAAGCAACAGAAACCACAGGGCGGCAGCATGTCTCTCTTTTCAGAGCTGCCCCAGTTACAAACCAGGTCCTGCAGCTGGTGATGCGGAGGTGAGAAGCCAGAGAGCTGGGGCAAACCGAGAACTCCACCTCCCCTCGGCCTCAAGCACCTCGGGGGTCACCCTGCCGCCCACCCTGGGCACCCCTCCTGGTCCCACGCACTCCCAGTAGTGCTCCTGGCACAGGGACTGTGGCTCCGCAGGTCTGCACACCACCCCCCTGCTCCCCAGGACCCCGAGGCCTCACCTCCTGCCACGGGCCTCTACTTCCCCAGGTGTCACCCTCCCCACGAGTGACCCAGCAGGTGCCTCCGCCTAGACTTGCTCTTCCCAGCAATGACCACCCGGCAGCCAGGTCCAAGCCGGGGCGGCCTCCATCCCTGAGCACCCGCCCAGCCCCTGCCGGCCCCCAGCCCTGAGCACCCGCCCAGCCCCTGCCGGCCTCCATCCCTGAGCACCCGCCCAGCCCCTGCCGGCCTCCATCCCTGAGCACCCGCCCAGCCCCTGCCGGCCTCCATCCCTGAGCACCCGCCCAGCCCCTGCCGGCCTCCATCCCTGAGCACCCGCCCAGCCCCTGCCGGCCTCCATCCCTGAGCACCCGCCCAGCCCCTGCCGGCCTCCAGCCCTGAGCACCCGCCCAGCCCCTGCCGGCCTCCAGCCCTGCTCCTCCCACAGGAGCTCCGCTCCCACAGGAGCCTACCCGGCGCAGGAGAGACGCACACACAGGCTGCCCAGTGGGGCCCGGGGCCAGGGCAAGCGCTTGAGAAGGGAACCAACAAAGAAGGGGACCAGAGGCCACCCCAGCTGAGGGGACAGAGCAGCCGAGGCCTTCTCCGTGCCAGGAAGCAGCACCAGCCACGGACGGTGGAGCCGGGCCCTCACCTGGGCTGGGCGCCCAGACAGATGAGACGCTGGGCACTGGCTCCCGGAGCTTCTCGTTCCATCTGCGGATGGAGGGCACGGTTGGGGGTGCAGTTCCCTTCCCCCAGGGGCTGCGGGACACTCAGAGAGCCTATGCCAGTGCCCTGGGCTCCGGGAGGGGAGAGGATCTGGGGGCCAGACACACAGGGAACGGCCCCTCCGGCAGGGCCACCGCTTCCCCCCAACTGAATCCTGCTTCTCTGCCGTCCCCTCCTCTACACCAAGGTAGGGACACGGGCTGAGGTGCTCCCCACTGCCCATAAGGATGGGTGGGCCCACAGCCGCGCTGCTAGGCATCCACACCATCCCCGCCGTGGAGTGGGACAGGGTGGCGGCTGGGAGACCAGCAAGTGGCCATTCTCGGGACAGGGTGAGGCAGCTGGACTCACACCCGCTGCCCAAGCACCATGCCCGAGGGGGAACACTGTGCCGTGAGGAACTGCAGTTAGACCTGAGGAGGGACTTTCCAGCGGCTGCGGCGGCAGCAGAACCAATGCTTTAGGGAGAATGAGGCACCGGGACCCGAGGCGCAGCAGCCCTAAGGGGCGAGAGGTGCTGCAGAGGCCACGGTGAACACAGGCAGGCCCCCTGGAAGGGACACAGCTGTGAAACTGCCCCGGGGAGGGGCACAGGCTCTCGAACCTGCCCCCAGGCATGGGGAGCAGCTCCCACCCAGGCCACGGGAGAAAGGAAAGAAGGAAAAGTCTGAAGATGTTTGGCCACACCTCATTTTCTGGAAAATCCATCGAGTGGCTGCTGCTGGGAGCTGACAAGCCAGGGCAGGGGTGGGGGCAGGTCAGCCGAGGACCCCAGAGCCCCCCCGCTCCCCGCCCATCCCACTGTGAACCAGGCCTGGGGGTGCCATGGACACTTCTTCCACGCCAGCAGGCAGCCCCGCCTGTCACCGGTTCTGGCCATGCACTCCCTGCGTGCCAGGCTCCAGGCTGGCTCCTTCTCCCGGCCCTCACCCCAGCCCAAGGCCCAGAAATGCAGCAAGGTCTTGGGGACCCCGCTCAGCCGAGCTCCCAGGGCCCAGTGTAGTGGAATGAAGCTGGGGCCCAGACAGGAGCCAGGTGCAGTCCCCCAGGCCCCAGGGTGTGGAAGCGTCTGCCCTGGGTAGGACTCAGGTGCCCCCTGGGTGTGGAAGCATCTGCCCTGGGCAGGACTCAGGTGTGGGCTTCAGGGACAGGGACCAGCACAGGGGTCCCCGTGGAGTCCTCACCCCACTTGCTCTCGTACTTTTCCACGTCTCCATCTGCTTTTGCCATCGCCGTTCTGGGGGAACGCCAAGGCCTAGCCAGGCAGCCTCGCGCCAGCCCCCCCACCCCGCCCCTCGGGCTTCCTCCGCACCCGCCAGGTGACATCATCGCCGCTGTCTGATGCCCTGCCCCCACGTTCTGGTTCCCTGCAAGGATGGGGGACACAGCAGGGCCCAGGCATCTGGCAGCAGGACCACCGAGCGGCCCTAAGCCCAGGCAAGAGCACAGAGCAGAGTGCAGGGTCCTCTGGGGTCCCAGGCCCTTGCTGCCCCACGCACTCCTCACCCCAGTTCCTGCTATGAGCTGGAAGGGTGGGAGCCAGGTGCACAGGGACAGCCTGATGGGTGCCCGAGGGCCAGGATGCGCTCCCAGGGAAGCTGAAGCCAAGCTTGTCGGGAGGAGTACACCCCCATGGGGGGCAGGACGGTGCCCCAGCCCTGGGACACAAGGGGCCCCCAGCGCCGACCGTCCGATCTGGAAGGCAGGAGGAGTTAGGACCATCCTAGCGTGGGACCCAGCGGGCTCCTTAGCGGCTGCTGGGGCACCACTGGGTGGAGAAGGAAGTCCCAGGTGTGTGGCCACAGTACGGGTCTTCACCCCTTCCCAGCACCCTTGCCAATCCTGCAGCAGGAGCAGCAACAGCAGAGGGTGTGGCCAGGCCTGGAGGCTGCCCCTCCACACCCCTGTCACAGGTGGGGCCACGTCCCAGGGCTGTGGGCAGCAGGGCCAGCCTGCCGGCCCGAGGTAGCTGACACGTGTCTCATGCTGCAGCGGGTCTGCCCGCCACCCGGGCGTGTGAACCCCAGGTCGGGCCCCCTCGCCCTGGAGCCTCGGCCCTTCAGGGGTGTTCCCAGCCAGGTGCTGGCTCTCCTGCCCTCCCCCTGGGCTCTGCCCACAGTTGGTGCGAGGGTGGGTGAAGCCTGAGGCTGGCAGGGCCGGGAAGTCTTGGGGCTGGGCCTTCTGCCCCACAGGCGCTTCTGGGCCGGGGGAGCCGGGGTCGGGGCATGCAACAGTGGGACTGAGGAGAACTTCCCTGGGTGTGGGGCAGCTCCCGGGGCCCTCCCAATCCACAGCAGAGGGAATGGCCCCAGACAAACCAGACCTGCCTCAGAGCCTCACACTCAGAGCTGAGTGCCCCAGGTGCCCACTCCCCAGACCAGATGCTGAGTGGGGTCTGGGGGCCGGACAGAGCCCCCAAAGAAACATCTGCACATTCCAGACGCGTGTGGTCAGTGGCGGGCGTGCGCCAGGCCCGGCACCCCCGCCCGCGCTGGCCGCCTCACTGGAAACTGGGCTGGGGGGACCGGCTCGGAGGGGCCGCCTGCGGAGCTTATGTAACCGCTCCTCCCTCGGCAGGGGCAGGACAGGACGCCAGACCCAGGGAGGCCCCGTGCCCCCTGCCAGGCCCCGTCCTCTCCTGGAGGAGCCGGTTCCCCTCCGCCCAGCAAGAGGACCCCCAGGCCCGTCCCTCCCGAGAGCAGGCCCAGGGTGAGGAAATGGGCTGCAGTGTGGGCGCTGGAGAGGACAGGGGACAGGCGGCAGTGCCACCCCCACTGCGGCCCCTTCCTCGCTGGGCCAGCCGAGCCATGACCTCATCTGTTTCCCTCTGTGCTGTGCTCCTTTCCATTTAAGGAGAGTGAGGCGGCTTCCAGGGCCGGAAATGATCCTGTTTAAATTAATGGGCTGCAGTTTGGGACGGTGCTCATTTGAAAAAAAACAGTGCAGCCCCGGGCTGGGCAGACGGCTGCTGGCTCCGCCTACCACTTCCATGGGGAGGGCCAGGGAGGCCGGCCACAACCCTGGCCCCACGAGGGGTGGGGGTTGCAGCCTCTGATAGAGGACGAGGCTGCCAGGCCCCAGGCAACAGAGCCCTGCACGAGGGTCTCTGGGTCCCAGACACGGGGTGTGAGACTAGCCGGGGAGCCCCAGGCTCAGCGGCATTCTGTCCTTACAGATCCCTCCCACGGCTGAACTGTCCCCAGGATGAGACGCCGGGGGTGACATGGGCAGCCTCGGGTCCTCCCGGGACCCACAGGCAGGCACAGGGATGGAGACTCCGGCCTCGGAGGCCGAACGAGGGAGACGAGAAAGGGGAGTCTGCGATGTCCTTGCCTACACTGATGGAAAAACACAGCCAGCTCAAAAAGGGCCGTTTGGAGACGAGCCCACCTGTGGGGTGTAGGAAGGAGAGCGCTTCATACGTATGCCACCTGCCGCTGGGGTCGGGGCCACCCTTCCAGTTCAAGGGGAGAATGAGGGCCGGCTCCTGGTGCCCCTGCACGCAGCTGACATGGAGCCAGGCGTTGCGACCCCCTTGCATCCCTCTCCACTCCCACCCTTCACAGCCTGTGTGGGCAGGTGCTGCACTGGCCCTATGCTCCTGATGGGCACACTGAGGCTGGGCACACTGAGGCTCAAGGGGCCCTCCTCCTCCCCCAACACCATCCCCCAAACACCTCCCCGGGCAGCCAGCAGGGTCCAGTGTGTCAATGGAGGAAGCCAAGTTAGGAAGCGGGTGGGGGGGGGGGCGGCAAGCAAACTGGCCATCTGCGCCCGGCTGTGCAGGCACAGCAGTGCCCTGGAGAGGGCAGCGGCACAGATCCAGCGGGGCAGCCGGAATCCCATCACCCACTCGGCTGTGGGCACAGCCAATGATGGCATGAGCCATCCTGAGGCCAGGGCCACGATGCACAGTGGACGGGCTCAGAACCCGGAGCCCCTGTACTCCCACAGCTGTGACGTTCCCTGGGCATGGGCTTGCCCCAGCGCTGGCCTCATTCCTGCCTCAACCAGAAGGAAGAGCTGGCTTCCGCCTCTGCCTGGGCACAAAGCCCTTTCCGAGGTGGCCTCACAGAAGCCAGCCTGTCTTCAGATCATGGCGCTCCTAAGGTCAGGAACGCCAGGCTGGGCCAGGGCTGGGCCTCGGGAGCTGCAGGGAGAAAAGGACCCAGCCCGCCTCAGCCCCAGATGGAGCCCTTCTCCTGCCACCAGTGCCTGGGCACCCCGGCCCCTAGGCGAGGACAGCTGCCAAGCCATGAAGAGCGAGGTGTTCTGGGAAAGGGCGTGAGCTGCATTTTCCAGCTGCGCTCACTCTGCAGGGAGACTGTGGCGCCCCCGCCGCTGTGCCCGCAGACGTGCCCGGCCTCAGCCAGCTGGAGCGCAGGCAGCAGAGTGCAGGCCAGGCCCAGACGGCAGCGGGATGTTTTCATTCCAGGGTGCTTGGCGGGCTGGGCTGCCGTGGCCACTGCAGAGCTCCGGAAAAGAACACGTGTGTCTCCCTCCAAAGTATATTCCTCGCTGGAAAGCAGATCCCAGGCAGGGTCTCCCCCACGAGCAGGGGGAGAGGCACCCCAAGGTGGGGGAGCGAGGGCAGTGG
This sequence comes from Pan troglodytes, assembly GCF_028858775.2. Taxonomy (NCBI): domain Eukaryota; kingdom Metazoa; phylum Chordata; class Mammalia; order Primates; family Hominidae; genus Pan; species Pan troglodytes. The sequence continues at coordinate 4,334,137 of NC_072416.2, read as the reverse complement.
CAGAACCACCCCATACCCTAGGGGACCCAGGGAGGGGCTTGCAGATGCGGGACCCACATTTGGCAGCGGTGCCCGGCCACTGTCACCAGATGGTGGCCAGCGCATCACCCACACGTGGGCCAGGATGGCAGAGGAGATCCACAGAGATGGCTCCAGCAGGAGGCCCTCACAGAGATGCCCTGGCCTCAGAAGAGCCAACAGAAAGCCGGGAAGGGGGACGTCGAGGCTCAAGCTTGGCACAACCTCCCCAAAGCTCCCAAAGGCTCTCGGTGCCCACCAGCGACAGCGCACACCGCCACCACCTAACAGCAAGGATGCCCGCTCAGGGCGGGCACTGAGCGGAACTCAGGCAGTGCCACTCGCCAGCTTACGTCAAAAGAACAAAAGGAGTGAGGACGGTACTCGCGGCTCTGCCAACACTTCCCAGCCCCGCACGTCTCACACACACCAGAACGCGTCAAAAGGCACCAATGGGCAAACACCCAGATGTAGGCACAAGCAGGAGTGGGCCGGGTCTTGTGAGCCCCCACAGCCACGCGGCCCTGCGCTGAAGCCACCGAGGCTGGGTGCTGAGGGGTCCATAGGAGTCCACCCGCCCAGGCTGCACTGGCTCCCGTCGTCCAGTGTCCGGTCTAAGCACAGGCACAGTGCCTGGCTCTCACCCTCAGGCTGTTACACTCTGCTCTGTGGCAGGGCAGGTCTCACAGTGCATGGAGGACAGGGGAATGCGCCCCTGGAACCCCTGAGGGAACCGACAGAGCTACTTTAACAAGTTATGATTGTTGGGGCTGCCAGTGGCTGAGCCAGGTCACTGCTACACTGCCCTGCAGGGTGCATCTAATCATGGAGCCCACTTTACAGGTGAGGAAACTGAGGCTGAGAGACTGGACCAAGGTCACACCAGAAGTGGAGGTGCTGGGACGTGAACCCAGGTCTGACTCCAGGGCGCAAATTCCCTACATCTGGGTTCCCAGCCTCCTTCCTGAAACTGAACAGGAAACTAGAGGGAAGGGACACAGCAGGGATGAGCCAGGGAGGGAGAGGTGGGAGGGGCTGGCAGCACCCAAGCAGCTGCACCTGGGCGCAGGGCCCCTCGGCCCCTCAGCCCCTCGGGGAGTGCAAGCACATCCCAGCCCGACTCGGAAGCGCCACTGCCACCTCTGTCTATAAACCAGGGCACTAGTGTGGGCCCCAGGCACCCTGTGCGGCTCCAGGGGTCTGCCCCAGAGCATGCTGATGAAATCATCTCCACCACGGCTTCTCAGAGCCTCAATTTCCTGGTCTGTAAAATGAGACCAGGAGTGGCTGCAACCCTGCAGTGCCGTGATGAGGTATGGAGAGACAAGAACACAGAGGGCTCAGCGCGGGGCCCGGCGTGGCCACGGCGGGGAGAGGGTGTGGACTCTTCCTAGACCTTTTCTTTTTGAGACAGAGTTTCACTCTGTCTCCCAGGCTGGGGTGCAATGGTGCAATCTTGCCTCACTGCAACCTCTGCCTCCCAGGTTCAAGCGATTCTCCTGCCTCAGCCCCCAAAGTAGCTGAGACTACAGGCATGCGCCACCATGCTCAGCATTTTTTTTTTTTTTTTTTGAGACAGAGTCTCGCTCTGTTGACCAGGCTAGAGTGTAATGGTGTGATATTGGCTCACTGCAACCTCCGCCTCCCAGGTTCAAGTGATTCTCCTGCCTCAGCCTCCTAATTAGCTGGGATTACAGGCGCCCACCACCACACCTCGCTAATTTTTGTATTTTTAGTAGAACGGGGTTTCACCATGTTGGTCAGGCTGGTCAAACTCCTGACCTTGTGATCCCCCCACCTTGGCCTCCCAAAGTGCTGAGATTACAGGCGTGAACCACCGCGCCCACCCTGTTTTGTTTTGTTTTTTTTTTAAAGACCGTTTCCTAGTCGCCCAGGCTGGAGTGCAGTGGCACCATCACAGCTAACTGCAGTCTCAACCTCATAGACTCAGGGAATCCTCCCCCCTCAGCCTCCCAACTAGCTGGGACTACAGGCACCACCACTAATATCTATTTATTGGTCTCGCTATGTTGCCCAGGCTGGCCTCAAACTCCTGGCCTCAAGCCATCTGCTCTCCTAAAGTGCTGGGATTACAGGCGTGAGGCACTGCGCCCGGCTGGACAGTGGTTTTGATTTCCGTTTCCCTCATGACTAATGAGGCCGACCATCTTCTCACACGCTGTTGGCCATCTGTGCGTCTTCTTTGGAGAAATCTCTGTTCAGATCCTGTGATTTTTTTTTTTTTTTTTTTTTTTTGAGACAGGGTCTTGCTCTGTGACCCAGCCTGGAGTGCAGTGGTGTGATCACAGCTCACTGCAGCCTTGATCTCCTCGGCTCAAGTGATGTCCCACCTCAGTCTCCTGAATAGCTGGGACCACAGATGCATACCACCACGCCCGGCCAATGTTCTTTTATTTTTTAGAGACCGGGGTCTCACCCTGTTGCCCAGGCTGGTGTGAAACTCCTGGGCTCAAGCGATCCACCCACCCTGGCCTCCCAAACTGCTGGGATTCCAGGCGTGAGTGACCCCTTGTCCATGTTTAAACGGGGTCCCTGTCTGTTGTTGAATCATAGTGTTCCCTGTATGATCTGGATGCAAGCCGATACTGCATGGATGACCTGCAGGTGCTCTCTGTCTCCACAGTCGCCTCTGCAGTGTGGGAGCTCGGGTGCCCTACATTCCCAACTGCTGCAGACACAACCAAAGCCTCCCCATCCCTTCCCCCACCCCTGCCGGCAATCGCGTACAGGAGTGAGCGTGTGACTTCTTGTCCACATTTTTGTCCACAAGTTTGGCGAGTTTGCACCCATGTCTAATAAAGAAACTACCGTTTCTCACGCAGGCACATTCTGAACGCCCGAGTGCGGGAGCCACGTAAGACCCGGCTCAGGGACCCCGGGTGAGGCCAGCTGGACATGCAGGATGCAGGTCCTCATCACTGCCTCCGCTCTGCTGCCAGGGCTCTTCCTAGAAGACACGGGCCTCTCCTAGGCTCTCCTGACAGAGGCCCTACCCCTGCCCCCGAGTCACCTTGCCCCTTGGGGACTCTCTCTGGGCAGCTCCCTGTGGGAGCTTTGAAACCTGGCTTCAATGTCACCTGCACTGGGGGTCCTTCCAGGCCAGCCCCCTCCCCATCATCCATCTCTGTCCTTGGAGAATCATCTGCGTGTTGGTTGAACGCGGGCTCCAGTGATAACGGAGCCCTCGAGGGTGGCCCTCCTTCCGCTGAGGGCTCATGGAGGCCTTGGTGACAATCCCTAGTCCTCGCTCTCAGGATCCAGGGACCAGAAATGGGAGCCAGGGGCCCCTCCGTGGCCTGGCCAGCCCCCCAAGGAAGCTGTGTCTCTGGCAGTTGCGCTCTAAGGCATCAGGCCTAGGGGTCGCTCCAGAATGCCTGTCTTCCCCGACGCCAATCCCAGGCAGGGGCCCCGGGGTCTGCCCCTCCTGCCCCTACACTCTCCCACACTCTCCTGTCATTCAGGGATGCGGGTGGGAAAGGGCAAGGCCCCGGGTGCTCCTATATTTTACATCAGTGAACCAAGCACCTACCAAGTCCCTCGATGTGCCCAGTCCTGGACCCCAGCATTTGCGAGACAGCAGCAGACCCAGGTGACCCCCAGCCAGGGTGAGTGGCAACCAGCACCAGAAGTGGCCTTTAGAGCAGGGGGCCCTGAGCTGATGACATCTACACCTAGGTCAGTGCCAGCCAGGACAACCTCTGGGACAATGGGATGTCGGCTCCAATGACCAATTTACAAGAAACACGAAGGACACACTCACAGCACCACGGAGGTGACACCATGGAGGTGGCACCCCCAAGACACAGCGAGAAATCCAGGCTGCAGGAGCCAGTTTCTTCAACAAATTGCACAAGGAAAAAGAGAGGAAGGGAAGCTCCTAGGCATCATCGGACACTTAAAAGACAGGCGGTGGCTCACGCCTGTAGTCCCAGCACTTTGGGAGGCCGAGGCGGGCGGATCACGAGGTCAGGAGATCCAGACCATCCTGGCTAACACGGTGAAACCCCGTCTCTACTAAAAATACAAAAAATTAGCTGGGCATGGTGGCGGGCACCAGTCCAGACTACTCGGGAGGCTGAGGCAGGAGAATGGCGTGAACCCAGGAGGCGGAGCTTGCAGTGAGCCGAGATGGCACGGCTGCACTCCAGCCTGGGCAACAGAGTGAGACTCCATCTCAAATAATAATAATAAATAAATAAATAAATAAAATGCATCACTCACACCTGTAATCCCAGCACTTCGGGAGGCCGAGGCAAGCAGATCACCTAAGGCCAAGAGTTCAAGACCAGCCTGACCAACATGGTGAAACCCCATCTCTACTAAAAATATTTTTAAAAATTAGCCGGGCGTGGTGGCACGCGCCTCTAATCCCAGCTACTCAGGAGGCTGAGGCAGGAGAATCGCTTGAACCCGGGAGGTGGAGGCTGCAGTGAGCCGAGATCACACCATTGTCCTCCAGCCTGGGTGACAGAGCCAGACTCCGTCTCAAACAAAACAAAACAAAAGACATCAGCTAGCTGGTCCAAGCACAGTGGTGTTCACAACGAATTGATCACAGCCAGGTAGAATTCTTCATTCTTTCTCCAGTCCCAATGCTTTGCTTGACCAGCCTTAAAGACACATATATATTTTTGTCTGGGCACGCTGGCTCACACCTGTAATCCCAACACTTTGGGAGGCCAAGGCAGGCGGATCACTTGAGGTCAGGAGTTTGAGACCAGCCTCACCAACGTGGAGAAACCCCGTCTCTCCTAAAAATACAAAATTAGCCAGGCATGGTGGCACATGCCTGTAATCCGAGCTACTGGAGAGGCTGAGGCAGGAGAATCACTTGAACCCGGGAGGCGGAGGTTGCCGTGAGCTGAGATCGCGCCACTGCACTCCAGCCTGGGCAACAAGAGCGAAACTCCGTCTCAAAAAACAAAAACAAAAACAAAAACGTATATATTTTTAAAAGACATTGGCCGGGTGTGGTGGCTCACACCTGTAATCCCAGCACTTTGGGAGGCCGACGTGGGCAGATCACGAGGTCAGGAGATCGAGACCATCCTGGCCAACACGGTAAAACCCCGTCTCTACTAAAAATACAAAAATTAGCTGGGCACGGTGGTGCACGCCTGTAAACCCAGCTACCAGGTACTCGGGAGGCTGAGGCAGGAGAATCGCTTGAACCAGGGAGTCGGAGGTTGCGGTGAGCTGAGATCATGCCACTGCACTGCGGCCTGCAGACAAGAGCAAGACTCCGTCTCAAAAAAAAAAAAAAAAAAAAAAAAAAAAGACGTCAACTAATTGCAGTGTGTGGACCTTATTTGGCTCTTAATTCAAACTATTAAACCAAAAATGTGAACACACCAGGCCTTCGGTGGCATGAAGGAATTGTCTGTTGTGTTAGGTGGGTCTGCAGTATTGCGATGCCCTCCAAAATGCTTGCAGATAAAAGGGTGGCTGGAATTTGGTTCAAAACATGGGTCAGGGCTGGGCGTGGTGGCTCATGCCTGTAATCCCAGCACTGTGGGAGGCCGAGGCGGGCGGATCATCTGAGGTCAGGAGTTCAAGACCAGCCTGACCAATATGGAGAAACCCTGTCTCTACTAAAAATACAAAATTAGCCAGGCATGGTGGTGCACGCCTGTAATCCCAGCTACTCGGGAGGCTGAGGCAGGAAAAGCGCTTGAACCCAGGAGGCGGAGGTTGCCATGAGCCGAGATCGTGCCATTGCACTCCAGCCTTGGCAACAAGAGTGAACTCTGTCTCAAAAAAAAAAAAAAAAAAAAAAAAAACACATGGGTCAGGAGGGAGAAGGCTCGGGGCAGGGAGGGCAGGGAGGGCAGGGCAGGCTCTGGGGTGGGGGGTCTGTGAGTCAGCCACGGCTCTGCCCACGTCTCCCCACGAAGCTTCGAGCCACACAGAGCAGCACGTTTTGCAGTATGCCATCTTTTCCAAAAGCCACCACCTCTCGGCAGCATCATTAACCCAAGGCAGGCTGTGGCCTCAGAAGCCCTGGCTGTCCTCCACCTGGAACTGGACACAGCTGTCCCTGCTGAGCTTCAGCAGCCAGGGAGCCACAAGTGGAGAGGCACCTGCGTGAGCCCCCCAGGAAGGCTACTGGTGACACCCCGACAGCAACGCTCCTGGACCCTTAAACACCTGCCAGCAGCTGTGATCTGTGTCCTTCACCTCTCCCAGCTTGACCCCTCTTCCCTGGGGAAAACCCAGCCGTCTCCCCGAGGAGGAGTTTGCAGGGTAGACAGCAAAATGGCTGGGCTGCCCCCACAGCACAGAGGGTGGCCTGGGGGGCCAGCCAGGGCCTTAACATCCTTCCTAAGGCCCTAGTTTCCCATGGGTCCCCTCACCCCACCTTCCAGAACTCTCCCAGCGGCGGCCCCAGGTGTGTACAGAACAGCACCCACCTGCCCACATGAGGTCACCCTGTGCCCTGTTGCACACTTGAGGGGCCTGGCATTCGGAATCTTGCCAGCTCAGGCTGGGACAGGCCACCAACTCCCAGGGTCCCCCTCCTCCAAACCCCAGGACCAGAGCCTAAGAGGACAACACAAGGCAGGGGCGGGGGCTCCACTGCTGTGCCAAGGGCCTGGAGAACACGGGCCTTGCCCTCTGCTCAGCAGCCACCAGCGCCCTTCTCTCCTGGACAGCTCCTGAGGGGCTGCTCTCATGGACACCATCAGGTGCTGGGAAGCAGGAACCACCAGGACCTGGACAGAGTCCCCAGTGACCGGCCTGGCAGACAGAGGAGCCCTCAGCTACAGCATCAGAAACAACGGGTGGGGTAGGTCTGATGCAATTCTGTGGGCGCTGCTGCCAGGCAGGAGGAGGCCATCTCCACAGAGACAGCCGCGAGACACACGCGTCCGCAGTCAGGGAGCGCAGGAGCAATGTGGCCCCGAGGGGCACGGGCTCCATTGGTCCAGGAGAACCCATTCTTCTCCCACCCTCGAGACCACCCAGCAAAGCCCCAAGGACACAAGGCTCCCCTAAGGAAGGGTGGCCACAGGCGGGAGTGACCCAGAAACGTTACAAAACCAAATGCCAGAACCCACCCAATGTTTAGCAAGCCTGGGGATGTGCCACGTCCCCCAGGGATCCAGCACGCACCCAAGGAGACACTGTCCCGGCGAGGAGCCTGGAGCCTGGGAAATACAAGGCATCAGACTGGTCCCAAGACTCTCCCCAGCGCTGGGGACAACTGTCTGCTTATCTTAGTCCCCTGCGCCCTTTTCAATCCAACCCTGGGTCCTGGGCACCTCGTAGTTCCAAACCCCTGCTATGCACATCCCGGCTGTGATGCCTGGGACAGATCCTGTCCTGGCTGTGATGCCTGGGACACGTCGTGTCACCTCTCCAAACCTGTTTCCTCATCTGTGAAATGCAAATCTCCACGGTCCCTATGCCTCGGATGGTCAGAGTCAGGATTCCGCATGACGACCCCCAACAGGAGCCTGGCACAGACCTGGCTCTGGGCAGCGTCTCCATAAAGGCCACCTGTTGTTTTTACCTCCCGAAAGCGAACATGACAAGGCTTTAACCCCCCACGGCAATCCCCCCTCACCCCTGTTCTCAGGATAGCCTTGGAACCCAATAGCAGAGCGCCTGAGGCCCTTCATGACCCCAGCCCACCCGCGAGCCCACCTCCCACCCTGCCCCTACCCCTCACACCTCCCGTGGCCAGCCTCCAGCCTCACGGTCTTTGCTCACACCGTTCACCCCCCTTCTTCTGGACCCACCTCATCGCCCCGTCCTAAGCATCAGCCCAATTCTTGCACATCCATCAAATCCTTGTCCAGACACCTCCTGGAACTCTTCCCTGCCGCCCCCTACAGCCATCCCCACCTCTCCGGGTACCCCGCAGCCCCAGGCCGCATCCCAATTCCTCTCCAATTAGCGACTGTTTGTCCCCCCAGCTGAGCGCGGCCTCCGCGCCCCGCCCCCGCTGGCGTCTGCAGAGCCCCCGGGTGGGACGTCTGTCTCCAGACCCGGGGTTTTTCGGCTCCCCGGGGCAGTGCCAACCGCGGCTCCAGGCGTTCCTTATTTAGCAGGGCCGCCGTGCCGCGCCGGAGCCTCGCCCTGGGAGCGTCCTGGCCCGCGTCCTGCTTCCCGTCCCGGGCCAGGGAACGCGCCCACGCCCGCCCGTCCCGCGGCCTCTCCCGGGTGCCGCTGGGCCCGCTACTCACAGCGCTGTGGCGTCCGCGGGGATGCGCAGCGCGGGACCGAGCGTCCGCAGCCCGCGGCCCGAGCAGTTGACGCGGCAGGCGGCGCCGGGCGCTGGGCCGCAGAGGCAGGGGGGCTCGCAGGGCCCGCAGCCGCGCCCGGGGCCCCCCGCCAGCGCCCCGAGCCACAGGCCCAGGCCCAGGGCCAGCGCCAGGCGGGCGGGCGCGGCGGGCAGCATCGTTAGGGCAGCGCGCGCATGGCCCCGCCGTCCCCAGGCCCGCCCGCGCGCGGAGGCCGCGGCTCAGGCGGGGCCCGCGGACGGCATGGCGGGCGCGGGGCTGGATGGGGCTGCGGCCGCGACCTGCTGCTGAGCGACGCCGGCTCGGGGCTCGGGGCCAGGCCGCGCCGGGAGCTCGGCCGCCCGCTCGGACGCCCGCTCGGACGCTGGCGCTGCAGTGCGGGCCCCGCCGCGGCTCCTCCTCCTCCTCCTCCCCGCGCGGCGCGGGGCGGGCGGGGCGTGGGGGGGGGGGCGGGGCGGGTGCAGGCTCCGCCCCTTTCACCACAGCGCGACCCGGCCAGCGATGAGGGACTGGCATCCGGAGGCTTCACCCTTCGCTCCACAGGGTCGGCAGCAGGGCGGGGCCTCCGGAAGCTCCGCCCCACGCGTTCCCGGGGCGCATGCGACGTGGGGCGGAGCGTCTGGAAGCTCCGCCCGTCGCACTGCAGAGTCGGCCGAGGCGCACGAGGTATTTTTCACGCTCCGCCCCGCTGCAGGCTAAAGTGCGTGGGCGGGAAGCGGTGGGCAGGGTGCCATCTGGCTCTGCCCTTCTCCTGTGGTGTGGGCCAGGCGGCGGGTTCCTCCTCCTGCAGCAGCCACAGGCTCCACCCTGATCCTTCTCCCGCGGCGTGGATCCTTCTCCCGCAATCTCCGTTCGCGTCCCCAGTCAGTACCCGCAGCCTCCCGACGCACCCGCTGGCTTCAAGCCTCCCTACCCCAGGTTTCCTGGCTAAGAGAGAGACAGAGGGAGAGAGGGGGAAGAGAGAGAACAGGCAATGGGAGGTTGATGGTGAGAGCTTATTGAAAGACAAGAGGGAGGAAACCCACATCCTTCATTCCCCATCCATTCATTTATTGCCTTATTTATTCCATTGAATCTTCACAGCTCTAGAAAAAGCGTGCTACAATTATTCCCTTTATTAAATGAGGTCACTGAGGCACAGACAGTTTAAGAAATTTGCCAGCAGGGCACAGTGGCTCACTCTGGTAATCCCAGAACTTTTGAGAGGGGGAGGAAGGTGGATCCCTTGAGCCCAGGAGTTGGAGACCAGCCTGGCCAACATGGCGAGACCCCGTTTCTACAAAAATTAGCCAAAATTAGCCAAACTGGCTCACGCTTGTAGTCCCAGGTACTCGAGAGGCTGAGGCCGGAGGAGCGTGTGAGCCCAGGAGGCAGTGGCTGCGCTGAGCCATGATTGTGCCACTGCACTCCAGCCTGGGCAACAGAGTAAGACCATCTCAAAAAAAAAAAAAAAAAAAAAAAAGAAAAAAAGAACTGGCTGGGAGTGGTGGCTCATGCCTGTAATCCCAGCACTTTGGGAGGCCGAGGCGGGCAGATCACAAGATCAGAAGTTCGAGACCAGCCTAGCCAACATGGTGAAACCTCATCTCTACTAAAAATACAAAAATCAGCCAGGCATGGTGGCAGGCACCTATAATCCCAGCTACTAGGGAGCCTGAGGCAGTAGAATCGCTTGAACCTGGGAGGCAGAGGTTGCAGTGAGCCGAGGTTGCGCCACTGCACTCCAGCCTGGACAACAGAGCAAGACTCCGTCTCAAAAAAAAAAGAAAGAAAGAAAGAAAGAAATTTACCAGGTCACACAGCAGGTGGATGGCAAGGCTGTGATTGTATTCCAAACCCAGCTTTTAATTGCAGTCAAATGACAGACTTAAGATTCAAGGATTCCAGTGGAGGGAAGAAACAGCCACAAGAAACTGCTGCCAAATGAGCAAAACAGATTAACCAAGTCTCAATGATTGTTTGAAGGCGGTTGTGGAATAAAATGCAATTGTTTAGAAAGGATTTGTTAAATAGAAAAGACATATGTTTAAAGAAGCAAATTAGTTACCTGGAAATGAAATTCTAAACTATTTGAAAAACTATGTGGGCCGGGCGCGGTGGCTCATGCCTGTAATCCCAGCACTTTGGGAGGCCAAGGTGGGCAGATCACAAGGTCAGGAGTTCGAGACCAGCCTGACCAACATGGTGAAACCCCGTCTCTACTAAAAATACAAAAATTAGCTGGGGGTGGTGCCACGCGCCTGTAATCCCAGCTACTCAGGAGGCTGAGACAGGAGAATCGCTTGAACCCAGGAGGTGGAGGTTGCAGTGAGCTGAGATTGTGCCATGGCACTCCAGCCTGGGCAACAAGAGTGAGACTCCATCTCAAAAAACAAAGAAACAAAAAAACAAAAACCATGTGGTGAGACAGAGCAAATAAAATGGGCCAGAGATCTTGTTTGGTTCAGGGAAGAAGACATGGGGGAAATGTTTCTTGATAAAATACAGACCTGAGGGTTTTTATTAACAGTTAATAATTGTTAGCCTAAAAGGGGGAAACTAGAAGAGGAGAAAAGAAACAAGAAAGCCAGGCCAGGCACAGTGGCTGAGCACCTGTAATCCCAGCACTTTGGGAGGCCAAGGCAGGTGGGTCACATGAGGCCAAGAGTTCGAGACCAACCTGGCCAACGTGGCAAAACCCCGTCTCTACTAAAAATACAAAAATTAGCCAGGCATGGTGGTGGGTGCCTGTAATCCCAGCTACTCGGGAGGCTGAGGCAGGAGAATCGATGGAACCCGGGAGGCGGAGGTCGCAGTGACCCGAGGTCACCCCACTGCACTCCAGCCTGGGTGACAGAGTGAGACTCCATCTCAAAAAGAAAAAAAAAAAAAAAAAGGCCAGGCACAGTGGCTCATGCCTGTAATCCCAGCACTTTGGGAGGCCGAGGCGGGTGGATCACGAGGTCAAGAGATTGAGCCATCCTGGCCAGTATGGTGAAACCCCGTGTCTACTAAAAATACAAAAATTGGCTGGGCATGGTGGCACACAGTTGTGGTCTCAGCTATTCGGGAAGCTGAGGCAGGAGAATCGCATGAACCCAGGAGGTAGAGGTTGCAGTGAGCCGAGATCCCGCCACTTCACTCCAGCCTGGGTGACAGAGTGAGACTCTGTCTCAAAAAAAAAAAAAAAAAAAAAAAAAAAAAAAAAAAAAAGACAGGAAACTGCAAACAAAGTAAGTGTGCCAGTATTGATACCAGAAAAATAAACCTAAGGCAAAAGGTGTTAAATGGGAAAAGAGTCTGTTTATCTACACATAACAGGTATAGTCTATGTAGAATATATTATGAACCGTTGTGTTCTCAAAAATAGAACATTGGCCAGGTGTGGTGACTCACGCCTGTAATCCCAGCATTTTGGGAGGCTGAGGCGGGCGGATCACCTTAGGTCGGGAGTTTGAGACCAGCCTGACCAATACGGAGAAACCCCATCTCTACTAAAAATACAAAATTAGCGGGGTGTGGTGGCGGCGCCTGTAATCCTAGCTACTCGGAAGGCTGAGGCAGGAGAATCTCTTGAACCCAAGAGGTGGAAGTTGCAGTGAGCCAAGATCACACCATTGCACTCCAGCCTGGGCAACAAGAGCAAGACTGTGTCTCAAAAAAAAAAAACAAACAAAACACACACACACACACACACACACACACACACACACACACACAAAATAGAACATCAACCCACAAAGCTAAACTGTGAAATACAAAGATTTTGAAAATCAAAGACATTGCGGGAGGGTTTATTACACCTTCCCTCGAAGTTTACAGATCAAGTAGACCCAGGAGGTTGACGCTGCAGTGAGCCATGATCACACCACTGCACTCCAGCCTGGGGAACAGGGTGAGATGCTGTCTCAAAAAGTTTACAGATCAATTTTTGTCTGGACACAGTGGTTCATGCCTGTAATCCCAGAACTTTGGGAGGCCAAGGAAGGAGGATCACTGAGGCCAGCCTGGACAACACAGAGAGACCCCATTTCTTTTTTTTGTTTGTTGTTTTTTCTTTTTTTGAGACGGAGTCTCGCTCTGCCACCCAGGCTGGAGTGCAGTGGCACGATTTCGGCTCACTGCAAGCTCTGCCTCCCGGGCGCACGCCGTTCTCCTGCCTCGCCTCCCGAGTAGCTGGGACTACAGGCGCCCACCACCACGCCCGGAGAATTTTTTGTATTTTTAGTAGAGACAGAGTTTCACCGTGTTAGCCAGGATGGTCTCGATCTCCTGACCTCGTGATCCACCCGCCTTGGCCTCCCAAAGCGCTGGGATTACAGGTGTGAGCCACCGCGCCCAGCCAAGAGACCCCATTTCTACAAAAAATACAAACAAAAAATTAGCCAGGCATAGCGGAGCTCGCCTGTGTTCCCAGTTATTTGGGAGGATGAGGTGGGAGGCTCACTTGAGCCCAGAAGGTCAAGGCTGCAGTAAGCCATGATGGCACCACTGCACTCCAGCCTACATGACAGAGTGAGATCCTGTCTAAAAAAAAAAAGAGAGAGACAGAGACAATTTTTTTTTCTTTTGAAACAGAATCTCGCTCTGTTGCCCAGGATGTTGGAGTGCAGTGGCACGATCTCAGCTCACCACAACATCTGCCTCCCAGGTTCAAGTGATTCTCGTGCCTCAGCCTCCTGAGTAGCTGAGATTACAGGCGTGCACCACCACACCTGGCTAATTTTTGTAATTTTAGTAGAGACAGGGTTTCACCATGCTGGCCAGGTTGGTCTCTAACTCCTGGCTTCAAGTGATCCACCTGCCTCGGCCTTCCAAAGTGCTGGGATTACAAGCGTGAGCCACCGTACCTGGCCAAAGAGACAATTTTTTTATGTCAGTAAAGATATAGAGACTTTGAGTAGCACAGTTAATAAGCTGTATTGTACACAAAATAGGGCTTGTTAACTATTTTGGCATTACAGATGTTAGGCAAGGTCAGAGGAAAAGCTTAAATAAGAACGTGGCCTTTGGCCGGACGCGGTGGCTCACGCCTGTAATCCCAGCACTTTGGGAGGCCGAGGTGAGTGGATCACCAGGTCAGGGGATGGAGGCCATCCTGGCCAACGTGGTGAATCCCCGTCTCTACTAAAAATACAAAAATTAGCTGGGTGTGGCGGTGTGTGCCTGTAATCCCAGCTACTCGGGAGGCTGAGGCAGGAGAATAGCTTGAACCCAGGAGGTGGAGGTTGCAGTGAGCTGAGATCCCGCCACTACGCTCCAGTCTGGCGACAAAGCTGGACTCCATCTCAAAAAAAAAAAGAAAAGAAAAGAAAAAAGAAAAAAAAGAACGTGGCCTTAAACACCACCGCCCCCTAGAGGCTCTCTTGGGTACTTTCACTTGCTCACTGCATCAAATCTTGAAACCAGATCAAAACTGAAGCTCCCACAAGCACACCCTAATTCAGGGACTCCCACCTGAGTAGAGAGGCCTGAAGAACCATCCGCAGAGGGTCACAGGACAGCTGGACACCCTGACAACCCAGATCACTGAAAGGTAAAGATGGAAATCATGGACTGGGTGCAGTGGCTCACGCCTGTAATCCCAGCACTACAGGAGGCCGAGGTGGGTGGATCACTTGAGGTCAGGAGTTCAAGACCAGCCTGGCCCACATCGCAAAACCCCATCTCTACCAAAAATACAAAAATTAGCTGGGTGTGGGGATGCACGCCTGTATTCCCAGCTACTTGGGAGGCTGAGGCAGGAGAATCGCTTGAACCCGGGATGGGGAGGTTGCAGTGTGCTGAGATCGTGCCACTGCACTCCAACCTGGGCAACAGAGTGAGACCCTGTCTCAAAAAATAAATAAATAAAAATTAGAGCATATAGAAATGAATAGGCTGGGTGGGGTGGCTCATGACTGTAATCCTAGCACTTTGGGAGGCCAAGCCAGGCGGATCACCAGAGGTCAGGAGTTCAAGACCAACCTGGCCAACATGGTGAGACCCTGTCTCTACTAAAAATACAAAAATTAGCAGAGCGTGGGGGCACATGCCTGTAATCCCGGCTTCTAGGGAGGCTGAGGCAGGAGAATTACTTGAACCCTGGAAGTGGAGGTTGCAGTGAGCAGAGATCATGCCACTGCACTCCAGCCTGGGTGACAAGCGAGACTACGTCTCAAAAAAGAAGGAAAAAAAAAAAAAAGGAAATGAATAGTAATGAGCAAACATCATAGAAAATCTATGGGGATGCAGTCAAAGTTATACATGGAGAGAAACGGATAACTTCACTTGTTTTTATTAGTTAGCATGAAGAATCAAACCAATATATAAATTAAGTATTTATTTCAACATTCTAGAAAAACACCTGTAAAATAAACCCCCCAAAAAAGATGGAAGGAAATTAGAAAGTAAAGAGCAGAAATTAGTTACTTTAAAAGAAAGAATAGGCTGGGCCTCAAAAAAAAAAAAAAAAAAAAGAAAGAAAGAGTAGAATTGATGAATAAAATCGAGCTATTTAATAGATATAGTTGCTAAGATTTTTCTAGGAAAAAATTCTGGTAAGTGTGACTGAGAGAAAAGGAGAGAGAAAAAGAAAATACGGGACATTCAGATGAAGAATGAAGGTTTATTCACAGAGATGAAAAAAGTTAAAAATTATAAAAGAAAATTATGTGCAATTGTTTGCCTACATTTTTGAAATCTATATGGGATGCTTATATGTTACAAACTGTAAAAACCAATTCTAGAAAAAATTAAAACCCCAAATAGACCAATAACAAAAGAACACATTGAAAATGTATCAAAAGCCATGTCAGGAAAAGACACTTAATCCAGATCTTTTTGTGGACAAGTTCTATCAAATGTGGAAGAATCAGATAATTGTGATTTAATTTAGACTCTTAGAAAACAAGGCTGGACGCAGTGGCTGACACCTGTAATCCCAACATCTTGGGAGGCTAAGGCGGGAGGATCCCTTGAGCCCAGGAGTTCAAGACCAGCCTGGACAATAGTGAGTCCCCCATCTCTATAAAAAAACTAAAAAATTGCTGGGAGACTGAAGTGGGAAGATTGCTTGAACCCAAGAGTTCGAGGCTACAATGAGTCGGAACCACACCACTGCACTTCAGTCTGGGTAACAGAGTGAGACCCTATCTCAAAAAAAAAAATAAAAAATAAAAAAGGGCAGGGTGTGGTGGCTCACACCTGTAATCCCAGCACTTTGGGAGGCCGAGGCAGGTGAATCACGAGGTCAGAAGATCCAGACCATCCTGGCTAACACGGTGAAACCCTGTCTCAACTAAAATACAAAAACAAAAATTAGCCGGGTGTGGTGGCGGGCACCTGTAGTCCCAGCTACTCGGGAGGCTGAGGCAGGAGAATGGTGTGAACCCGGGAGGTGGAACTTGCAGTGAGCCGAGATCGCACCATTGTACTCCAGCCTGGGCGAGAGCCAGACTCCGTCTCAAAAAAAAAAAAAAAAAAAAAAATTAGCCAGGCGTGGTGGTGGGCACCTGTAATCCCAGCACTTTGGGAGGCCGAGGCGGGTGGATCACCTGAGGTTAGGAGTTCAAGACCAGCCTGGCCAACATGGTGAAACCCTGTCTCTACTAAAATACAAAAATTAGCCGGGCGTGGTGGTGGACACTTGTAATCCCAGCTACTCGGAAGGCTGAGGCAGGAGAATTGCCTGAACCTGGGAGGCAGAGGTTGTAGTGAGCCGAGATCGAGATGGCGCCATTGCACTCCAGCCTGAGTGACACAGCAAGACTCCATCTCAAAAAAAAAAAAAAGGAGAAACGTTGCAAGGAAAGCACTTGGTGCAGTCTGGGGTAGTCAGTGATTGTTACGGTTACGCAGGGGTCTGTTTTGTTCATCGACAGGGATCCCTGCACCTGCCGTGAGGCCATGTGTGTCACTCTGAGGCTGCCGGGAGAGCCTGCAGCCAGGAGCCCTGATGCTGCCTCCTCCAATGGCTAAGCGGACGCCCTCACTCAGCTCAGGTGCAGGAAGCCAGCACTGCTGAGAGCAGGCAACTGGCTCCGTAGGAGTGAGGATACTGCTCTGACAGCCACAGAGGCGCACATGACTCACCCGTTAGCTCATCTTCTGTGTGGCAGATCACCTCTGCCGCCTTCCCGTCTGGGAGCACCTGAGTCACTGTGGTCACGTCTGCAGGCAACAGACAAAGGGTCCCCATTCGGACAGGGATGGACACCTGTTTGTCCCGACCCACCCGGTAGGGCCTCAGGGCCACCATGGTGAGCAGGCTGAAGGGGGGTGACCTCTTAGGAGGACACCAGACTGCTGCACACCTGGACACCGGAGAGAGCTTACCTGTGATGTCACCCACGTGCTGGGGTGACTCAGTGCGCCTCTCTCGGGTGGAAGTTGCGTTCGGTGCTGCCGCAGTTCCTCCAACGTCTCCATGGCAATGTTCACACGGATTTCATAGAACATAAGGTGTTTGAGCTGGAAGGGACCTCAGAGATCGGCTCCTCCTGCCCCCTCATTTCATGGAGAGGGGAGCAGGCCCAGACAGGGAATGCCACATGCCCAGGGGCACATAGCAAGCCGGCGACCCCGCGGAGGGCACAGACCGCTGAGCTCCAGAGGAGGGTCTTGGGAGGTGCCCTGGGGGCACAGGCCGTGGCGGCTTTGCCACTCCCTGGCTTGCTAAGAGCCCCTTGAAGTCCAGCCCAGCTCTCTGCTGCTCAGCCACAGAGCTCTCCCTCGAGAGCCTGGCGGGAACAGGAGTAGGCAGGACAGGGCCCTGTCCTCAGGAGGCTCCCAGGCTGCTACAGCGGCCATGCAGCCGCTGGGGAAGGGCTGGAGAGCATCCAGGGAGCCAGAAGTGGGGCAGGAGGAGCCAGGGCAGGCTCCCTTGAGGGTGGGGCTCCAGGCAGAGTCTGGAAGCCTGAGGAGGCCTCACTCGTGCCTGCGCCCCCTCTCCTGGCACACAAGGGCCAGCCCGAGGGCCCCACTCTGGGGGCAGAGTGTAGGGAAGAGGCTGGAAAATGGGGGCCAGAAAGAGACTGTCCTGATCCATGGCTCCCAGGGGTCCTTTTGGCTGGGGGCTCACAGCACACATCCTTCCAGACACCCAGGACAGTCAAGGAACTGGCAGGAGTTAGAGGGCATGGTGTAAGGATGCCAGGGGGCCGGGCCGTCAGAGGGTAACAGGAGCGAAAGTCCCAGAGCAAGGCCCCAAGGAGACCCAGGGCGCTCTCTCCCCTCGAGGACAGGAACCCGTGGAGACCTTCCCCTCCCTGGCAGAGCCAGCTCTGCACCAGAAGGGTGTGGGGCTGTAGCACCCCTCCCAGGGGAACACGGACCTCACTCTCCGCCCCCAGCTCCCAGGGCCCATCTCAAACTCGGACCCTGTCTCAGGGACCTGCCCTGGCCCACAGGACTCCTCTCTTCTCCAGGTCTGAAGATGCCAAGAATCCAGACATCCCAAGGCCTCCCTGCTGAACTTTCCCACCATGCCGGCCCCTGCCTTGCCCTCGCCGGCCCCCGCCTTGCCCTCGCTGGCCCCCGCCTTGCCCTTGCTGGCTGCCTGTTCTAGTTTTATTTGTTGTTGTTGTTGTTGTTTTTTGAGATGGAGTCTTGTTCCGTCGCCCAGGCTGGAGTGCGGTGGTGCGATCTCAGCTCACTGCAAGTTCCACCTCCCAGGTTCACACGATTCTTCTGCCTCAGCCTCCCGAGTAGCTGGGACTACAGGCGCCCGCCACCACACCCGGCTAATTTTTTGTATTTTTAGTAGAGACAGGGTTTCACTGTGTTAGCCAGGATGGTCTCGATCTCCTGACCTCGTGATCTGCCTGCCTCGGCCTCCCAAAGTGCTGCTGGGATTACAGGCATGAGCCACCGCGCCCGGCCTTTTTTTTTTTTTTTTTTTTTTTGTTGAGACCAAGTTTTGCTCTTGTCGCCCAGGCTGGAGTACGATGGCGCGATCTCGGCTCACCACAATCTCCGCCTCCTGGGTTCAAGCGATTCTCCTGCCTCAGCCTCCTGAGTAGCTGGGACTACAGGCGCCAGCCACCACACCTGGCTAATTTTGTATTTTTAGTAGAGACGGGGTTTCTCCATGTTGGCCAGGCTGGTCTCGAACTCCCGACCTCAGGTGATCTACCTGCCTCGGCCTCCCAAAGTGCTGGGGTTTAATCCATCTTTAATCCACTGCAGCATCCTACTGGTCTCTGCCCATGGGCATGGACTCTGACCCTCCCTTCCCTGCCTCCAGGCCTACAGCTTCTTTCCTGAAGGTCCTCTCTGTTCCTATTACCCCTCCCCTGGGTGACTGCAACCCCCATCAATCTCATCTCCAGGCCTACAGGCTCCACCATCCATCCCCTCCTGCCAGTCCCCAATATTCCTGTAGCACAGCGTCCTCTGTTGTTCTGCTCAAAAGCCACGCACAGCTCTCTACTTCCCGCTGTACAATTTCCAAGCTCCTAGGAATAACACTCAGGTTTCCCTTCCCAGCTGACCCCATCCTACCTTACCAGCTTGATTACCTCCCGTTTCCTCCAAGGAACTGGGCCACACTTTGGCCACCTCGGCACAAAGTGCCCATCTCCTAGCACTCTCAGCCTATGCATATTGACTCCCTCCACCTGGGGACTGTCTTTCTCTCTCGTGTCAGACTCTAGCTCAATCCTCAAAGCCCAGTGCAAACCCTCCCTCCTCCAGAAGCCTTGCCCTCACTACTGATCACACTTGCCTTAAATCTTTGTTAGCAAGGACATGTCCTCCTGAAGTGAGGCCTGTGTTTCTAAGTCACATTTCTTTCTCTTTTCTTTTCTTTCTTTCTTTTTTTTCCCCAGAGTCTCGCTCTGTCACCCAGGCTGGAATGCAACAGCACAATCTCAGCTCACTGCAACCTCCTCCTCCTGCAGTCAAGCGATTCCCCTGCCTCAGCCTCCCGAGTAGCTGGGATTATAGGCGTATGCCACCAGGCCCGGCTAATTTTTGTATTTTTAGTAGAGATGGGGTTTCACCATGTTGGCCAGGCTGGTCTCAAACTCCTGGCCTCAAGTGATCTGCCTGCTCAGCCTCCCAAAGTGCTGGGATTACAGGCGTGAGCCACCACACCTGGCCTCTTTCACCAATTTAATAACTGCTTATGGAGGCCCAGAGCTGGCTGCTGGGGACAGCAGTTGACCAAGACAAGCTGCTTCCTGTGCCCAGAGAGCTTACGCTCCAGAGGGTGAAACAGATGGCAAACACAGCAACCAAGAGACATAATGATCAAAGATTCCGAGGCCTGCTGGAAGCCAAGAGAGGGGTCTGTGATGCAGGCACCCAGAGCTCCCCATTTTCAAGAGAAACCAGAGACTTGGATTTGTATGTAAACTCTCCCAATTTTAAAGGTTGCCAGCGCAAGCCCGTTTCCTCTGCTCTCTCAAGGCTCCCCTCCCCGCCTGGCCTCCCACTTTCTCCAGCGCGCCTGCCTCCTTCTCTTCCTGGGGGCCCCATCCGCACTCCTCCCCCTGCAGGATGCCCTACTTGCACCCAACTCCTCCTGCTGCCCGCACCCTGGGGGTACCTGAGCAGCAGCTGGCAGGACGGGGTCCACTGGACTGGGAGTCCACTGCCCAGGACCCTGGGGCCAGTGCACAGCAGCTGCTGAGGCCCCCAGCTCAGACCCTGGGCCAGCCATCCTGAAAGAGGCCTTGCAGCGCGGGTGGACACCTGGAGTCCCCAGGGCTGCAGCTGCAGAAGCTAAATGCCTCTACCCGGGCCCAGTGCACACACACTGGGGGTTGGTCTGGAAGAGCTGGGGGGCCAGAGGAGTGAGACAAGGAAGGGTTCTGAGAGGGCTTCTGGGTTTGCCCCCCAGCTCTGCCAGGTTCCTGGGGATTAAGTCTACAGGGATTTCTGCCATGGGACGGTTTATGTTCTCTGGAGCTGGAGTTCCCAGGAACAAATCCTAGCTCTGCCCTTCCTAGCCTGCTGACCTTGCACAGGCTCCTTGCCTTTCTGGGCCTCAGTTTCCCCATCTGGACACTGAGGGCAGTACCCACCTTGCAGGATAACTTTGAAGAGGTCGTGTGCCTGGCACACAACAGTGCTTGCTGTAGGGCAGGCTTCCACGGCCTCTGCCAGGCCCTCTCGAGGAATCACTCTGCTGGGCAGTGCCCCTCCATCTGTGTTTTCTCAGGCCTCTGACCCGAGAGGCAGCCAATTGTTTGGACTCTGGGCACTGCCAGCTGGGAGGGCTCAGGTCTCTGAAGGGCCCAAGGTCCTGGTGACAGCTGTCAGGTCTCTGGGGACAGCCGGGTCATCTCTCCAGCTCCCAAAGAAACACCAAGAAGCCCCCGCATGCCAAGGACACCACCCCTCTGGACCACTGTGCCCCAGCTCTGACCACTGCAGTCCCATCTTCTCTGTGAGAGGGGGTGACAGAGCTCCAGTGCAGCCCAGGTTGGGGAGGTGGGTCTGCCAGGGACCAGTTTAGGATTTGGAGAATCGGCCCTGGCCACCTGAAGGTCCGAACCTGGAGGGGAAGGACAAGGGGCCAGCCACACAGCCTGGGCAGGGGCCTCTGCTTTCCACCTTTCAGACCCTGAGGGCAGAGTCCCGTGGGAGGGGACCCTCAGGGGGCCGGGGGCTGGCTGCCACAGCGACTTCCTCCTTCCCGCAGATCCCCAGGCGTGCACAGCAGGCAGAAGCTGTGGGGGAGATCGCCGTGCCCGCTGTGTCCTCCCGGTGACCAGCTGTCACCTGAGCCCAGGGCGCCTGCCCCAGCAGCCTGGTGTGTTTGCCAAGCCAGGGCTGGAGCTTCCTGGACCCGCCTACCCTGGAGGGGATGGAGCAGTGAAGGGCACCGGGCCAAGCGCTAGGCATCTGGGGCTAAGGAGACAGAAGCCCGCGGTGCCCGTCCATGCGGGCCCTCTGCCCCAGCACCCACATCTCAGGACACCCCTTCCTCCCAGGTCTGGCGGTCCAGTTTGGGGGACACCGAGCTGGGGTGGTGTGCAGCCAGCAGAGGGGATTCAGGATCCCGGGGTGACTCCTGGCCCAGGCCTGCCACCCCACAGCTGGCTCCTGGCCCCAAGGCAGCCCCGGGCAGGGGTGGTGATCGGGGGCGGGACGGGGCCCGGACCTCCTGACCCCCCAGCCCCGCCGAGCGGGGGTGTATTTGCATGTCCCCGCCCCACGCACGGCATTGGCGGCGGCGGCGGGAGGCCGGGCCTGAGTGGCTGCGCGCCCGTGGAGCGGCGGGGGCGGGGCGCGAGCGGGGCGCCCGGGATGATGATGATGATGATGCCGCCGCCGCCGCCGCCGCCAGGGGAAGGGTTCGGGTCCGGGTCGGGCTCGGCTGGCGCGGGGTGCGGGACGGCCCAGGGCACGGCGGCTGCAGCGGGAGCACACTGAGCGCCCGCCCGCCATGTCCAGGAAGAAGACCCCCAAGAGCAAAGGGGCCAGCACCCCCGCTGCCTCCACGCTGCCCACCGCCAACGGGGCCCGACCGGCGCGCTCCGGGACTGCGCTTTCCGGCCCCGACGCGCCGCCCAACGGGCCCTTGCAGCCCGGCCGGCCCTCGCTTGGCGGCGGTGTCGACTTCTACGACGTCGCCTTCAAGGTGAGCCAGGCACCCGCCCCCCAGGCCAGTGCAGCAGGTGGCGCCCGGCCTGAGCCAAGGGTTGGGGGTCGGACAGGGGGTGCAGGGCCTGCGGCCCCAGGGCGCGGAGCCCACGCGGGAGGAACCCCGTGGGGCTTGCACGGTGCATCGTGCACACACAGCTGTCCATCCCAGGTCTGGGGTATCCAACAGCTGGCAGGGCCTGTCCCCCACCCCCCAGGCGGCATGGTGGCACAAGGGGTCCCGCGACCATCAGTGCCTGCGTCCCGCGCCCCAGTGCCCTGGCCCCCGCCCGGGGTCTCACCATTTCCCGTATGCTGCCCTCCCTCAACCCAGCGGCTGCGGCTGTGGGCCTTTTTTTTTTTTTTGCTGGGGGGAAGAGGTTTGCCAGATGGATGGGGAACCCTGGGACTCCAGACCAAGGCAGAGGCTGTGTGGACTTGGCAGGGGGCTGGGAGGACCATCTTTGGGTTTGGTAGCACAGGTTTCGGGGAGAAGGCCTGACTGCTGCCCACTTGCACCTCCCCCCAACCTCAGACTTGGCCCAGGTCCCTCTTCAGATCGAGATCTGATCCTAATGGGGCAAATTCCTCTTGAGCCTTGCTGGGGTCATGTCCCTACTGGGATGTGGAGAAGCCCCCGGCAGAGGCCTCCCCAAGTCTCTTAGGAGGTACCCAGCTGCCACCCCACCTGCTCCCCTCCCAGATGCTGTCCACCGTGTGGGGGTATGGACGTTAGGGAGGGTCCGGGATGCAGGTGGCTGCCCTCACTCCCCGCTGAGACGGCCACCGTGCAGAAGGACAGAGCAGCCCCAGCCTTTCAGAGGCAGACGCTGGGTGTCCAGCCCATCGGGGTCCCTGGCCCCGCTGAGCCTGCAGGCCTGGGCTGCCTCCCTCCACTCCTCACCTGCAGCCCCCTTCTGACCAGGCCAGCTCAGGGCAGACCAGACTCCCCCCAACCCTCCTGCTTGTCCTAGGTCATGCTGGTGGGGGACTCGGGCGTGGGGAAGACCTGTCTGCTGGTGCGATTCAAGGACGGTGCTTTCCTGGCGGGGACCTTCATCTCCACCGTAGGCATTGACTTCCGGGTGAGTGGAGGCCCTGGCCTGGCCCCACATCAGAGTCCTGCCGGTACCCCTGAGCAGCAAGTTCTCTGTGATCCCCGTGGTACCGACAGGCTCGAGGCCTGGACCCCAGAAGCTGCCTGCCTCGACCTTCCAACACCTGGGCTGGTGGCTGCACCCGACAAGCATAGTTAGTTGCCCTATGCCAGGGGCTGGCATTACCCAGGGACCATATCCTGTGCCTTGGGGGAGGCGGACACTGTTGCCTACAGGGTGGTGGGTCAGAGGAAGTCAAGGGCCACGTCCACTTGGGGCCAGCAGTGCTGCCTCGGTACAGAGGCCTTACTGGGCCCTAGAAGCACGTGCTCCCTGCAGAGCCTGAGCGAGGGTTTCCAGGGCTTGCCTAGGAGAGAGGACCCTGCTCTTGGGTGAGGAGCGCCCACCCCCACCCCCACCAGCTGGAATTCCTCGTGCTGAGGTGCCGGCTTGTCCTCAGCAAATCTTAAATTTGCATTTTTCTCACCCTTTAATTAGAGCCAGTTAGAGGGAGGATGGAGGAAGGGCTGTTCCAGGGACAGGAAAAGGGGCTCCCTCCAGTCTGGGGAGCTGTTCTCTACCCCGTCTCGGGGGTTCCAAGTCCCCTCAAGTCCTCTGGGATGGAGTGACGCCTGAAGTGCCCGAGGGGGGCAGGCCAGTCCTGTCTGGTCCCCACTTCCCCACCTCCCTCTTGGCTCTCGGGCAGGTGGTAAGAGGTGAGGCCATTTGGTTCGCACTCTCGTTCAGGGTGCCAGGGAAGGCGGTGTCCTCCCCAGCCCAGCAGATGGCCCTGCCTGGTTCCCGGGAGACCCAGAAGCACTCTGACAGCAGGAGCTCAGGCTGAGGGAGGTGGCACAGGTTCCAGCTGCCCAGAGCCTCAGACTGCGGCTGAAGCTCCCCGCCCCCACCCCAACAGATGGGACTGGGGCTAGACCACTCCCTGCCTTACGTCTACTCGTTAACTGGGAGGGCCCGGCTGGGGACGCTGCCAGGCAGTTCTGGGATCTGCGGTTACTGCCTTGGGTCAGACAGGCCCAGGCCCAGCCCTGACAATCCCAGCAAGGAGTGGCTTTAATTTTTTATTCTTTTGAAGCAGGGTCTCACTCTGTCGCCCTGGCTGGAGTGCAGTGGTGATCATGGTGGACTGCAACCTCCAACTTCTGGGTTCAAGCCATCCTGAGTCTTTCAAGTTAGCAAAAAGAGCTACTGGGGAGGCTGAGGCGTTGCAGCTCGTTAGTTCCTGCACCCATGTGCAGATGAGGAAACCGAGGCAGTGTCAGTAAGAGGCCTGGTGGGGTCATGAGTTCAAATAAGTCAGCGTAAGAGGCTCTAAGCAGGAATAGTGCAGAGGCTGCGGGGAGAGGCCTGCACTTGCAGGTGTGGGTGAGGTCAAATTGGCTTCAGGGAAGCCTGCAGGGGCTGGGCTGGACCTGGGAGCTGGGAGGTCTCAGGGGACAGGAAGGCAGTGAAGCTAGTGGGGCCAGAGGCTGGGCTGGGCCCATGCCAGAGCTGGCTGGTTCTGTCTGTTTCAGAACAAAGTGGATAACTCAGCATCCCAGCCTAGGCCCAATGCCACTGAAGATGGACCTGCCCCCTGGGGACCCAGGAGTCCTACCACTCAGCTGTCCCCAGGAGTGCCCAGACCCTCATTCTTATCCAAGGACCTAGGAGCCCTACCCCTGGCCTTCCCTCATCAGCCATAAATGATGATTTACTGCTGTTACCATCATCACTGCCTTCAGTGACCAAGGGCCTTCCAAGGTGCCAGCTCTGGAACGAAGGATGCCCTTGGGAGGTGATGACACTCAGGTACACGGGTGCTCAGCAGATTGCTTCCTCCTATCCTCAGACGGTCTTTGCATGCATGCAGCCATTGGCACTCCCATTGTATGGAAGGAAACCAGCCCAGGGTCACACAGCTGGTCAGCAGCAACATAGCTGGTCTCAAATCTAAGGTGCCTGGCCATGCCTCCATGAGGGACCGCCTGCAAGGGAGGTTGATCCTGGCTTTGGGGAGCCTTTCCTGGGCTGCACGAATAACCTCCATTGTTTGAGACCCCAAACTCTGCTCACATCTTCCTTTCCCTGTCTCTGCTTGGGCTATGATCACGGTGACTCTAGCAACCCTTCATGGACATTATAGTACTCTCTGCTATTCACTTTTGGTCTAATCTGACTTCAACCCCCACTTACTGGGTCTCTCCTTTTACAACCAACACAACCGAAATCTAGGGCTTTTTTTTTTTTTTTTTTTTTTTTTTTGAGACAGAGTCTCATTCCATTCTGTCACCCAGGCTGGAGTGCAATGGTACGATCTCGGCTCACTGCAACCTCCGCCTCCCGGGTTCAAGGGATTGTCCTGCCTCAGCCTCCTGAGTAGCTGGGATTACAGGCGTGTGCCACCATGCCTGGCTAATTTTTGTATTTTTAGTAGAGACGGGGTTTCACCATGTTGGTCAGGCTGGTCTCGAACTCCTAACCTCGTGATCCGCCTGCCTCAGCCTCCCAAAGTGCTGGGATTACAGGCGTGAGCCACCATGCCCAGCCAAATCTAGGGCTGGAACATGGCTGCAGCATATAAATAGAATTGAATTCCATAGTTTTGTTAACCCTGTTTTTTGTTTGTTTGTAGTTGTTGCTGTTTTTGAGACAGAGTCTCGCTCTGTCGCCTAGGCTGGAGTGCAGTGGTGCAATCTCGGCTCACGGCAGACTCTGCCTCCCGGGTTCAAACTATTCTCCTGCCTCAGCCTCCCAAGTAGGTGGGACTACAGGCGCCCACCACCACACCCGGCTAATTTTTGTATTTTATTAGAGACAGGGTTTCACCATATTGGCCAGGCTGGTCTGGAACTCCTGACCTTGTGATCCGCCCACCTCGGCCTCCCAAAGTGCTGGGATTACAGGCGTGAGCCACCACACCCCAGCCCCTGTTTTGTTTTTGTTTTGCTTGTTTCTTAGGGTTGTTTTTCTATTTATGGTAAAGGCATTGGCTTTCCATTTGTAGCATCAATAGAATATTTCCTGTTAACAGTAACCTTATGTCATAGTAAATGGTAAAGGGATTTAAAGCAGTGGTTTTCAGCTGCCAGAGGCCTGAGTGAGTTTGGGCACACTCTGTGTGATCGGGCAGAAGGCCTGTGGGAAGTTTAGCTGAGGACAGGGCCAGGAAAGGTGATGGACAGTGGGGGTCTGTCCTGGTCACCAGGCCCCTGGGTCCTGCCCACCTGCTTGGAGCTCCCCACCCATCACACATGATGCTGCCAAGCCCTCTGGGTATTGTGGGCAAATACCTTAGGAGAGAAGCTGATGAACTTTGTTTCTTGAAATGCACAGATTCCTTGGACATCCCTGAGAGATCAATCATGAAAGTCAACTTGGTTTTCTCCCCCTCATTTGAGTTCAGAATTTAAAGTCCACACACACAGGCAGTAAGATGATATAGATAAGGACATCATCACTCGGTTTCGGATGTTAAAATGTCTAGGTGGGTTAGGGGTGATTTGAGATCACACAACCTTGTGCCACAAAGAGGAATTCCCAGGCCGGAGGGAGACATTTTATTGCCATGTTATGATCTTATCATTGAGTTGAAAGGCAATCTTGTTTCATTTTGGATTCTTTCTTATGTTTGTGTCTTATAAGGGCACTTTGAATTTCCAAGCAAATAATAATTTTGAATTAGCTTTTAATCATTGACTTCTAGCACAGTTATATGATCAGAAACATGCTGTGTGATTTGATTGCTCTCAAATATATTGAGATTTGCTGGAACAAAATAAGTCAGGTTAATTTTTGTAAATGTACCATGCATGCTTAAAATGAATGTATCTACATTTGTTCCTGAGATACAGGTTGATGGACGGATGGCTACATGGATGTGATGGAGATGGTTTACTATCGGGACCTTCCGTATCCTGCTGATGCTTTGTTGCTTAGGATATGAATGGCTGAGCGGAGGCTGTAAAACCTGGCACTCTGCTTGGGTATGAGGTTCTTCCTGCCATCCTGCCATCATTTGTTTTTTATGTTTTGTCGCCAAAAGTGACCTTGAGGAACCCTGGGAGCTCAGGAAGGAAGGAGCGCCCAGAAGCAGGGACAGGGAGCTGGTTGGGGAGGACCAGAAATCAGGTTTGTGAAGGTTCCAGAGAGGACCTGTCCTTGCGAGGAGTGTGGGGGACTGAGATGGGGGAGGGGTCATTGGAGTGATGCGGGCGCTACTTGGAATGTCCATTGTGAGGCACCACCGGGGTCATCAGGGATTGGTGGAGAGGGAGTATAAAGCCCCAGGGTTGCTAAGGGAGGGCCCAGACCGAAGAAGGTTTGGTGGATAGCAGAACCTTTTTGTCTCCCTCTAATTGCTCCTAAGCCTCACGCTCCCTTGCCCCGCGTGTCCTGTTGCTTCCCTGATCTTCTCCGTGACCTGTAGCTAAACCTTCCACCAGCGCTTGGGAACTTAATTTGAACCGGATCCTTTCCCAGACCCCTTTCTTCTTCTCCTCCTCCTCCTCCACCTCCTCCAGGTGCCCAACAGCCCCCTTCTCCTCCTTTCCCTTCCCTTACTTCCCCCCTTCCCCTCCCCTTCCCCTCCCCCTCCCCTCCCCCTCCCCTCCCCCTCCCCAACTCAGATCCGGCCCGGTCCCCATCCCCTTCCCTCCCCCCTGCCCTAAGCCACCTCCACCTCCGTCCTGGCCGCCTCAGGGCGCCTGAAAGGACCAGGACATGCGGGTGCGGTGGCTGCTCTTTTGGCTCCTCTTTTGGCTCCTGCTGGCATTTATCAGCCATCAGTCCACCTGTGTGAGTGGACAGGTGCTGTGGCTGCTCTTTCGGCTCCTCTTTTGGCTCCTGCTGGGATTTATCAGCCATCAGTCCACCTGTGTGAGTAGACGCTGGACCCGCGGGGTTTATTCCTTTTTACTGGGCTGTGTCACGCGGCATGAAATGACACAGCTCAGGCCTGTAATCCCAGCACTTTAGGGGGCCGAGGTGGGCAGATCACTTGAGTCCAGGAGTTGAAGGCTAGCCAGGGCATCATAGCGAAACCCCATCTCTACAAAAAATTCCAAAAAAGATTAGTCGGGCCTGGTGGTGCGTACCTGTTATCCCAGTTACTGGAGAGGCTGAGGTGAGAGGATCGCTTGGGCCCAGGAGCTGGACGGTGCAGTGAGCCAGGATGGCCCCGCTGCACTCTTGTCTCTAACAAACAAAACGGACCAAAACAAAGTGAAATGTCATTTGATTTGTGTCATCTGGTTTGATGACTTTTTTTTTTTTTTTTTTAAGACAGTCTCACTCTGTCACCCAGGCTGGAGTGCAGTGGCAAGATCTCGGCTCACTGCAACCTCCACTTCTGGGGTTCAAGCAATTGTCCTGCCTCAGCCTCCTGAGTAGCTCAGATTACAACGCCTGGCTAATTTTTGTATTTTTAGTAGAGACTGGGTTTCACCATGTTCGCCAGGATAGTCTCCATCTCTTGACCTCGTGATCCGCCTGCCTCGGCCTCCCAGTGCTGGGATTACAGGCATGAACCACCGCGCCTGGCCAAAATATATAACCTTAAGTGTAAGTTTAGTAACTTTGGAAAGTACATACGCCAGCATAAACCAACCCCCTTTCAAGATCTACATTATTTTATTTATTTATTTATTTTTTTGAGACAGTTTCTTCCTTGTTGCCCAAGCTGGAGTGCAATGGGGCAATATCAGCTCACCGCAACCTCTGCTTCCCAGATTCGAGCGATTCTCCTGCCTCAGCCTCCCGAGTGGCTGGGATTACAGACATGTGCCACCACTCCCAGCTAATTTTGTATTTTTAGTAGAGATAGGGTTTCTCCATGTGGGTCAGGCTGGTTTTGAACTCCCGACCTCAGGTGATCCGCCCGCCTCGGCCTCCCAAAGCGTTGGGATTACAGGCGTGAACCACCGTGCCCAGCCAAGATCTACACTATTATGTCACCCCAGAAAGTGAACTCTCACTCTTCCCAGCCAGTCTCTTTCTTATCATAGGTTAGCTTGCTTATTCTGGAATTTCGCGTATACAGATGCATGCCATGCCATAGGTACTCTTTTGTGTCTGCTTTATTCTGCTCAACACCATGTTTCTGAAATCATTACCATTGTTGTATGGTTCTCTAACTCCATCATTTCCATTTCAGACTGAGCATATGCTGAGTTCAACCTGTTGAAGGGCTATCTCTGTTTAATTCACCATCTTGAAAGAAACATTGAAAATTGAGATGTTTTCAAGAATATATAGTTAAATCCTGAGGAATCGATGTAGAAATGTTATCAGAAGCTGTCTGAACTTACTCAGGGGAAGTCTTCATCTTCACTCACATAAGAGTCTAATGGAATTAATGTCAACAATCTTAGAGAAATCCCACACTATTCATGCCATTTTCATGATCTCCACCTTGGTAATTTTTTTTTTTTTTTTTTTTTTTTTTTTTTTGAGACAGAGTCTCGCTCTGTCACCCAGGCTGAAGTGCAGTGGTGCGATCTTGGCTCACTGCAACCTCTGTCTCCCGGGTTCAAGTGATTCTTCTGCCTCAGCCTCCCAAGTAGCTGGAACTATAGGTGCGTGCCACCATGCCCTGCTAATTTTTTGTATTTTTAGTAGAGATGGGTTTCACCGTGTTAGCTAGGATGGTCTCAATCTCCTGATCTCGCGGTCCACCCACCTCGGCTTCCCAAAGTGCTGGGATTGCAGGCGTGAGCCACCATGCCCAGCCCACCTTGTTAATTTTTAAGCACTAAAATTGGATTCTTATTTGTGAATGAAGTAATCTCTTCATTGTATTTTTTTTTTTTTTTTTTTTACTTATGCTGAGCTTTAAATGACAAAGATTCATATAACCCAAGAGAGAAGTATTATTTAGAGGGATTCTTTTACCATGTGATATATAATAAATGCATCCAATGTTATACATCAATTTAAAAAACAAGTAAATAACTAAAGAAAAGATAACTACTGGCCAGGTGCAGTGGCTCACACCTGTATTCCCAGCACTTTGGGAGGCCGAGGCAGGTGGATCATGAGGTCAGGAGTTGGAGACCAGCCTGGCCAAGATGGTGAAACCCTGTTTCTACTAAAAATACAAAAATTAGCCGAGCGTGGTGGCAGGCGCCTGTAATCCCAGTTACTCAGTAGCTGAGGCAGGAGAATCGCTTGAACCCGGGAGGCGGAGGTTGCAGTGAGCTGAGATCATGCCACTGCAATCTAGCCTGGGTGACAGAGCAAGACTTTGTCTCCAAACAAAAAGAAAAGAAAAGATAAGATAATTACTTTCTACTTAGCTTGTCTTAGCCATGAGTGACGGGCTGCATGTGGCCCAGGACAGTTTTGAATGCAGTTCAACACAAATTTGTAAACTTTCTTAAAACATTAGGAGATTTTGGCCAGGTACAGTGGCTCATGCCTGTAATCCCAGCACTTTGGGAGTCTGAGGTGGGCAGATTACCTGAGGTCAGGAGTTCGAGACCACCCTGGCCAACATGGCAAAACCCCATCTCCACAAAAAATACAAAAATTTGCTGAGTGCACTGTCAGGCACCTGTACTCCCAGCTACTCAGGAGGCTGAGGCAGGAGAATCACTTGAACCTGAGAGGCAGAGGTTGCAGTGAGCCGAGAGCACACCACTGCACTCCAGCCTGGGTGACAGAGTGAGACCCCATCTCAAAAACAAACAACAAACAAAAACAAAAACAAAAACAAAAACAAAAAAAAAAATGGCCGGGCACGGTGGCTCACACCTGTAATCCCAGCACTTTGGGAGGCCGAGGCAGGCAGATCGCCTGTCGGGAGTTCAAGGCCAGACTGGCCAACATGGTGAAACCTCATCTCTACTAAAAATACAAAAATTAGTCGGGCATGGTGGCAGAGACCTGTAATCTCAGCTGCTCGGGAGGCTGAGGGAGGAGAATGGCTTGAGCCCAGGAGCTGGAGGTTGCAGTGAGCCGAGATTGCACCACTGCACTCCAGCCTGGGCGACTGAGTGGAGCGGAACTCTGTCTCAAAAAAAAAAAAAAAAAAAAAAAAAAGTTTTTTTTTTAGATCATCAGCTATTGTTAGTGTTAGTGTATGTTATGTGTGGCTCAAGACAACTTTGCTTCTTTTAATATAGGCAGGGAAGTCAACAGATTGGATATCCCTGCTTTATACCAAGAAAGACAACACCCCACATTTGCAATGCCTAAAAACACTACCAGCCATCTGAAAAACATGTGACTTCTAACTTCTGTTCTTTTTTGTAGCAGTGGAATCCCACGGTGATATCTGAGGGATGTGGTTACCTTTTGGAGGAGGTTGACGGTTTCTAAGGATGATTCTTTCTGAGTGAAATATTGTCAGTGTCATTGACCGTTTCATTATTTCAACTATTATTATTCCAGGTTATCAATACTCTGGCTGACCTTCGTCATCGTGGGACTGACTTTGGTGGAAGTCCTTGGTTACTTATCATTACTGTGTTTCTGAGAAGTTATAAATTTGTCATCTCCCTCTGCACAAGTTACCTTTCTGTGAGTATACTAACTTTCTGTAGAGGTATACTTGTAATCACAAATAAGAATAAATTATATGAAACAATTCACGTTTCTGGACTTCATTATGAATATGTGGTTTTACCCCAAAAATCAGGGAAATGATTTATTAGCATAAGAATTATGAAAATACCTGCCATTTACATTATGAAAATTAAATAGGTCGGTGTTTGTTTAATAGAATGTCAACAGAGCTTTTGGTCAAAAATAAGTTTTTTTAACCTTTGTGCTATTTGTCACAGATGGAGTATGAGGTTTTGTCACTTAAATAGGAAAGTCTTTCTAAACTCTTCTGCTTTGTAGTTCTATCGTATGGGTGGAAGGAAAGCTTCCAATCTCCTCTCTGAAGATTCACTGCAGAAATGAGCTGACAACAGACAGCTTAACAGGAAAAGAAAAACATAGAACAGGCATAAACATGGGAACCAGCTGAAAAATGAGACTGCTAGAAGGGCTGGATGGTTGATGCTTAAAGAGCGCCCTCTTCTGAGGGGAGAGGGAGATAGATGGAGATGTAGGCCATTTAGAGGGGCAGCAAATGATTTTTAGGGGAAATAAAAGAGCCCAAGAAACAAACAATTGGCCTGAGACAAAGTTCCTCTGAGGTCATAGGGACGAGGTGACAAACTGCCGGAAGGTGAAGGGCAGAACTGCACTGTGTCTCATGATGCAGAGAAAGCCCCAGAGAATCTCTTAGAACTGCCCTCCAAGAGAATCAATGAAAAGTGTGTCTGGGCAGGGTAATTTTGAATGACATCATTCAAAGTGCATGTTCCCACTTGCAACTGGAGAGAGATCAGTATGTCAAAAGTCTGTACTTGGTAAGAATTTGGCTGCTAAGTTGTGCCATAATTTGTCTTTTGAGCCTTTTTTCCTTTGGGTAAGTTGAGCTCTACATTTTGTCTTGCCATTCATGACAGTAAAAAATGTGGTCATCTGGGGGCTGAACCTCCTTCTGAACAATGATCCAAGATAAAAGTACTAATACCACAAGGCTTTTTTATATTCAAGGGAAGAGGAAGTATGTTTCAGTTTTACCACCTAGATAATTACACGTCATTTGGCACTGCCTTTCAAGATATGTAGAAAACAGAAAATATATGAGTTATGAAGATATCCAGGCACATTTAACATTCTCTATGCCACTTAGTCCTGAACAGAGAATTTTCGGTATAAATTGGAGGAAGCTTTTTTTTTTTTTTTTTTTTTTTTTTTTCTTTTCTCACCCCCAAGACGAGTCTCCCTCTGTTGCCCAGGCTGGAGTATAATGGTGTGATCTCGGCTCACTGCAACCTCCACCTCCTGGCTTCAAGTGATTCCCCTGCCTCAGCCTCTCAAGTAGCTGGGATTACAGGTGCCCACCACCATGCCCAGCTAATTTTTGTATTTTTAGTAGAGTCGGGGTTTTACCATGTTGGCCAGGCTAGTCTCAAAACACGACCTCAAATGATCCACCCGCCTCAGCCTCCCAAAGTGCTGGGATTACAAGCGTGAGCCACCACGTGA
This sequence comes from Pan troglodytes, assembly GCF_028858775.2. NCBI lineage: Eukaryota > Metazoa > Chordata > Mammalia > Primates > Hominidae > Pan > Pan troglodytes. Next base: position 4,301,160 of record NC_072416.2, on the reverse strand, counting down.
GCCAGGGGAAGTTTTTAAATTTACCACTTTTTAACAATTCCATTTAGGAAAGTTCAGTTGAGCTGTTGGACTTGGACAACTTCGCACCTCTCATCTTTGTCCTTGTCATCTAGTCATCTATACCATTACCTCCTAAGCAGGGACATCATGGTTGCCATGAAGCATTCATGTGTGATGGCATTTCTTTGCTTCTCATTTCTTCATGTGTTTGACATTTCTCCTAGCTCCAAACTGGACCAGCTACCTTTCCTATGAAATCTAGCAGTAGCTGTGGGATTGACGTGGTTGCTCTTTTCATCTTTTTAGATTACCCATTGCTTCTCTCGAAATCCTAGTACATGATTTTTTTTTTTTTTTATCCCATGTGCAGAAATCAGGAAAAAACAAATTCTACAAAGAATTTGAAAGATATTATTTCAGGCCAGGTGTGGTGGCTCATGCCTGTAATCCCAGCACTTTGGGAGGCTGAGGCAGGTGGATCACTTGAGGTCAGGAGTTCAAGACCAGATGGGCCAACATGATGAAACCCCATCTCTACTAAAAAGACAAAAATTAGCCAGGCATGGTAGCAGGCACCTGTAATCCCAGCTACTTGGGAGGCCGAGGCACAAGAATCGCTTGAATCTGGGAGGTGGAGGTTGCCGTGAGCCAAGGTAGTGCCACTGCACTTCAGCATGGTTGAGTGACACTCCGTCTCAAGAAAAAAGTCATTTCAATGACTACCTCAGGAGATTCATAGGTATCTGACCCACATCTGAGATGGGATTTGCATTGCATTTTAGCTATGATGAGAACAAATATTTAATATCTTCGAAGATTAAAAGCATACTGTGATAATATGGAAATCTTGGTGGGAATTCAGTCATTAGTGAGAATGTTTTGCGTTAAGTTCAAACCAGCCTCAACGAAGCTGATGTGAGGGAAGGGAAAGTGAACTCTGAGTAGAGCAGGGACAGAAGGAAGATGCTCCAGTGCAGATCAGGAAGGAGCAGGGGGTGAAATGTTACAAATTCTAGAACTCAGAGAGCTGAAGGTAATTACTTCCTTTTCAAGTTGTGAAACATGTTAACCTGTGGTAAAATACTTACAAGATGATAATTACCATCTAACCGTGTTGAAGTGTGCAGTTCAGTTGTGTGAAGTATATTCATGTCATTTTTTTTTGAGACGGAGTCTCACTCTGTCACTAGGCTGGAGTGCAGTGGTGGGATCTTGGCTCACTGCAACCTCTGCCTCCTGGGTTCAAGCAGTTCTCCTGCCTCAGCCTCCCGAGTAGCTGGGACTACAGGCGTGCATCACCATGCTCAGCTAATTTTTGTATTTTTAGTAGAGACGGGGTTTCACCATGTTGCCCAGGATGGTCTCCATCTCTTGACCTTGTGATTCACCCGCCTCGGCCTCCCAAAGTGCTGGGATTACAGGCATGAGCTACCGCACCTGGCCTATTTTTTTTTTTTTTTTTTTTGAGACAGAGTTTCAATTTTGTTGCCCAGGTTGGAGTGCAGTGGCACAATCTCAGCTCACCACAACATTTTCCTGCTGGGTTCAAGTGATTCTCCTGCCTCAGCCTCCCGACTAGCTGGGATTACAGGCATGCACCACCATGCCTGGCTAATTTTGTATTTTTAGCAGAGACAGCGTTTCTCCATGTTGGTGAGGCTGGTCTCAAACTCCCGACCTCAGGTGATCCGCCTGCCTCGGCCTCCCAAAGTGCTGGGATTACAGGAGTGAGCCACCGTGCCAGCCTCATGTCATTCTTGTGTGTGTGTGTGTGTGTTTGTGTGTGTGTGTGTGACAGAGTCTCATTCTGTCGCTCAGGCTGGAGTGCAGTGGTGTGATCTCGGCTCACTGCAACCTCCGCCTCCCAGCTTCAAACGGTTCTCTGCCTCAGCCTCCCGAGTAGCTCGGATTACAGGCGCCCGCTGCCATGCCCGGCTAATGTTTGTATTTTTAGTAGAGATGGGGTTTCACCATCTTGGCCAGGCTGGTCTTGAACTCCTGACCCCGTGATCCACCTGCCTCGGCCTCCCAAAGTACTGGGATTATACGCATGAGCCACCGTGCCCAGCCGTCATTCTTATATTATTATTTCCTAGGTGTCTTTCCTGAAGACTATCTTCCCGTCTCAAAATGGACATGATGGATCCACGGATGTACAGCAGAGAGCCAGGAGGTCCAACGGCCGTAGACAGGAAGGTATGGCTCTGTTGGAGTCCCCATAGTGTGGAAATGAGTTTGCCCTGGAAAGGGAAAGAACAGCTTCTTGCCCTCAGGTTTCTCACCTTCTCCTCTCCTCACTCTCACCAAGGGCTGAGGTCCATTTGTATGCACACAAAGAAAAGAGTTTCTTCCTTTCCAGGAATTAAAATTGTCCTGGAAGCCATCTTTACTTTATGGAGACAGGTGGAAACCAAAGTTCGAGCTAAAATCCATAAGATGAAGGTGACAACAAAAGTCAACCGTCATGACAAAATCAATGGAAAGAGGAAGACCGCCAAAGAACAGTAAGATGTGCCTTGACACAAATACTGTTGTATGAACCATGTGCCAATCAAAGTAGACCACTGTAAAGTCCTTGAGAATATTTTCTACAATATTTGTGGCAAATTCAGTGGGTTCAAAATTGAGTTTGTCCTTTCTGCTTCATTAGTTTAAGATGTATAATTCCTTTCCCTTCCTACATTCTTGTTTGTAATTTTTTGGGGGGAAGAGGAGATGCTAGTACTGGCATTGGTTTTCCTTTCTCTCTCTCTTTTTTTTTTTTTCCTGAGATGGAGCTTTGCTCTTGTTGCCCGGGCTGTAGTGCAATGGCACAATCTCAGCTCACTGCCTTTTGGGTTCAAGCAATTCTCCTGCCTCAGCCTCCCAAGTAGCTGGGATTACAGGTGCCCATCACCACGCCCAGCTAATTTCTGTATTTTTACTAGAGATGGGGTTTCACCATGTTGTCCAGGCTGGTCTCGAACTTCTGACCTCAGGTAATCCACCCGCCCCAGCCTCCCAAAGTGCTGGGATTAGAGGCGTGAGCCACCACACCCAGCCTTTTTTTTTTTTTTTTTAATTTTGAGATAGAGTCTCGCTCTGTCGCCCAGGCTGGAGTGCTGTGGTGCAATCTTGGCTCACTGCAACCTCTGCCTCCCAGTTTGAAGCAACTCTGCCTCAGCTTCCCGAGTAGCTTGGATTACAGGTGTGTGCTGCCACATTCGGCCATTTTTTTTTTTTTTTTTTTTTTTTTGAGACAGAGTCTCACTCTGTCACCCAGGCTAGAGTGCAGTGGCATGATCTTGGCTCACTGCAACCTCCGCCTCCCAGGTTCAAACAATTCTTATCCCTCAGCCTCTTGAGTAGCTGGGACTACAGGCATATGCCACCATGCCCGGATAATTTTTGTATTTTTAGTAGAGGCGGGGTTTCACCATATTGGCCAAGCTGGTCTAGAACTCCTGACGTCATGATCCGCACACCTCGGCCTCCCAATGTGCTGGGATTACAGGCGTGAGCCACGGTGCCCAGCCCAATTTTTGTATTTTTAGTAGAGACAGGGGTTCACCATGTTGGCCAGGCTAGTCTTGAACTCCTGACCTCAGGTGATCTGCCTACCTCAGCCTCCCAGTGTGAGCCACCGCACCCAGCCTGGATTGTTGAATTCAATGCTTGGGTCACCTCCAGATTCATTTTCACAGTCTTTCATGTTTTGGTCATATTACATTGTATTTTGCTGCCATATGACTGATCTTTTTTTGTTAAATGTGAGATACTTGTTAAAAAATATTTAGCAATGAATTGAGGCCTAGTAGCATGTTATCTTGCTGCAGAAGAGATGGGAGTCTACTTCTGGGGGATGGTCAGGGGTCCTCCATACAGGCTGCAATTGAGGTCGTCGGTGCAGGCTCAGTCCCTACAAAGGCCAGGGTATTTCCTGTCCACCTCTATTCTGATGCATGACCCTTCTGGGTCTCAACCAGAGCCAGTGGACTTCAGTATGGGTCGCTTTCATTGGCAGACCCTCAATCCACTTGTTTTCCATCTAACCCCACGCATGTGTGCAAAAGCTGCTCTGCTTCTTTGCATCTCGGTAGTTCCTTCTGGAATTCAGCAATGAAACTCAGGGAAATGGGTTCCAAATGCGAGGCTGACTTTCGTCCTGGGTTTCCTTCTTCTCCGTCTTCACCTCATGTCTGTTTACTGCCATGTTAGCAATTTGATGTATTCAATCATGGGTTTTGTATTCTGTTTGGTGTCCCCCATTGTTCTCATCGGAGATCAGAAGCTTCAGATGCACTTATGTCAACTCAAGAGTAGAATGCTTCCTTAGCTTCCCTCCAGAGTCAGGTTTTGTGTTTCTAGTTCCCAAGTGCACAGCAGGAGTAGTGATGTCCTCACTGGCTTCTCATTTGCATTAAACTGTGAGCTTCTTTAGCGTGGGGACAGGACCCTGCTCCCATTGCATTCTCAGCACCTCACCACACACTCCTTGTTGGAGGCCACTCCAGACAGCATGTGCTGAAGGATGCCCTGTGGTCAGAAACAAGTTCATTAACTTTCTCTTTGAAGTGTTTTCGTCCCTGTTTCGTAGCGTTCTGGGAGTTTTACACATCCTTCCTATAAAACCAAGTATCAGGTGAGATCCTTAGGATCAGGACCATGAATCAAGTGGTGTGAGGGCAACACAGCAAACTTACCCTTTTTAGGCCGTTTCCTTTTTCGGCCCTCAATCTCTGTGAACTGAACCTTGTTAAAGTCAGTCAACACCAGGGTGGATGGTTTGCCCTTGTCACCTATTTTCAGGACATAACACCCTGACTTAGGAGCCATTCCGATCATTTCTAATTCAATAGATGCACCCAGCATTCAGATTGCCTTTTCAGGATCTTTAAAGTCGATGACAAGAGTTCCAGTCCTGAATCATGGCAAAGTGCAGTAGTGAACTGCGGGGTTAATGACACCATATTCTGGAAGGATCTCTCTATGGCTGATGGTCTCAGTTCCGGCATCAGCCTCTGACTGAGAATCAGGTCTCACACAGGAGGAGTCAGATGAGGAGCAATCCTCTGCTTCCGATGGAGTTAGTTGTGATGAATTGGTGAGGTCTGGTTTTTCACACTGAACTAAAATGAGCTTTTGCTGTGTCAAGCACAAGACTGACCCCAGAGACACACATAGTGCACCTCATAGAAGCTTTTAATAGTCTTTATATTTACTAAAGAATAGGACTAACTATGGAACTATGAAGATGAGCTGGAAATGACAGGTGACTTGCCAGCAGGCCAGAGTGTGATTTTTTTTTTTTTTTTTTGTCCCTCAATGGGAGGTGTCCATTCTTCCTTCAGTTGTGAGAATCAGTTGGTTCATTTATGGGAAGGTCGCAGGGGGGGATCTTTGAATCACAGCCTTCAGATGCCAGAAGGGCAGAGGGAATCCCACACAGGCTGGTGGATCATGTGTGTGCATTTCTCTCCCTTCTAGTCTGAGGAAACTAAGCATCAAAGAACGTGAGCATGCAGAAAAGGAGAGGCAGCTATCAGAGGCAGAGGAAAATGGGAAATTGGATATGAAAGAAATACACACCTACAAGTGAGTTCAGAAACTGAACCCCACCCTCTTGGGAAACGCCCATTGGAGTGTTGTTTTTAACCTTTGTACAATGTTTAGACCCAGTAAATGCATAAATAGAAACAAATGGTCAGAAGACATATCGTGAGAGAGAGAGAGAGTTCACAAAACAGAAAACAAAGTACCTTAATATTTACCAGTGACCAAAAGATGTGAAGCAGCAAAACGTCTCCTGACCCCATTGCCAGCTAGACTGTGTGGAAACTCGGTTCATACCAGCCATTCTAGGGGTGGGGTGAGTTGTTGTCATCCTTAGGAAAGTGTGTTGTTGTAGGATCAACCACATCCTTCAAAAGGACTATGCCTGTTTATAAGCCCAGCTGTTTCTGCCCTGTGAAACACGGTAAGGATATTAATACAAAGAGAATACAGCTTTACGATAAAAGATGCTCAATGAAGGATGAATTAGGGATATACTGAGAATGGGGAAGGAAGCTATCATCTCAGAAGTCAGCAGGCAGTAAGCAAGAGGAGGAATCAATATAGCAACAGTTTGGATCAGACTGTACGGTTTTTTGGTTTTTGTTTTTGTTTTTCTGAGATGGAGTCTCGCTGTGTCACCCAGGCTGGAGTGCAATGACGTGATCTTGGCTCACTGCAACCTCCGCCTCCCAGGTTCAAGTGATTCCCCTGCCTCAGCCTCCCGAGTAGCTGGGATTACAGGTGCCTGCCACCATGCCCGGCTAATTTTTTGTATTTTTAGTAGAGACGGGGTTTCACCGTATTAGCCAGGATGGTCTCAATCTCCTGACCTCGTGATCCATCCGCCTCGCCCTCCCAGAGTGCTGGGATTACAGGCGTCAGCCACCGTGACCGGCCCAGACTGTACTCTTATAGCCATCTGAAATACGTTTTCTAGGTAGAGATAGATTGTGTAAGGGTACAGTTGTGAGGATAACAGAAACATGGCAGATTATTTAAAATCATCCTGAAAGTGGTGCTTTATCTGATGAAAGTGATTGTAATCCATAGGAAAATGTTTCAACGTGCACAAGCGTTGCGGCGGCGGGCAGAGGACTACTACAAATGCAAAGTAAGGAGCTTCCTCCCCGCAGCTGCAGGATAGTTCAGTGCTGATGCAGATGATGCCACGGCCCTTAGACTCTCTCAACACTCAATTTCTCATGTGTTGGCTTTTTCAGATCCCCCCTTCTGCAAGAAAGCCTCTTTGCAACTGGGTAAGTTTGCTTGTTTTCCTTGCTTTTGGACATAGTCTGCCAGGTCAGGACATGGATACATTTTTCTCCCTACAGCTCTGTGCTCAAGCCCTGCAGAGGGAGATGGCAGAGAGGAAGGCTGCCTACAAGCATCACAGTCCCATCCCTGTTGGTAACCGTGTTGTGCAAAAACCTAATGCATTATGGCAAATGGATGTCACGCATGTTCCTTCATTTGGAAGATTATCATATGTTCATGTAACAGTTGATACTTATTCACATTTCATATGGGCAACTTGCCAAACAGGAGAAAGTACTTCCCATGTTAAAAAACATTTATTGTCTTATTTTGCTGTAATGGGAGTTCCAGAAAAAATCAAAACTGACAATGGACCAGGATATTGTAGTAAAGCTTTCCAAAAGTTCTTAAGTCAGTGGAAAATTTCACATACAACAGGAATTCCTTATAATTCCCAAGGACAGGCCATAGTTGAAAGAACTAATAGAACACTCAAAACTCAATTAGTTAAACAAAAAGAAGGGGGAGACAGTAAGGAGTGTACCACTCCTCAGATGCAACTTTATCTAGCACTCTATACTTTAAATTTTTTAAACATTTATAGAAATCAGACTACTACTTCTGCAGAACAACATCTTACTGGTAAAAAGAACAGCCCACATGAAGGAAAACTAATTTGGTGGAAAGATAATAAAAGTAAGACATGGGAAATAGGGAAGGTGATAACGTGGGGGAGAGGTTTTGCTTGTGTTTCACCAGGAGAAAATCAGCTTCCTGTTTGGATACCCACTAGACATTTGAAGTTCTACAATGAACCCACTGGAGATGCAAAGAAAAGCACCTCTGCGGAGACACCGCAATCGAGCACCGTTGACTCACAAGATGAACAAAATGGTGATGTCAGAAGAACAATGAAGTTGCCATCCACCAAGAAGGCAGAGCCACCGACTTGGGCACAACTAAAGAAGCTGACGCAGTTAGCTACAAAATATCTAGAGAACACAAAGGTGACACAAACCCCAGAGAGTATGCTGCTTGCAGCCTTGATGATTGTATCAATGGTGGTAAGTCTCCCTATGCCTGCAGGAGCAGCTGCAGCTAACTATACCTACTGGGCCTATGTGCCTTTCCCGCCCTTAATTCAGGCAGTCACATGGATGGATAATCCTATAGAAGTATATATTAATGATAGTGTATGGGTACCTGGCCCCATAGATGATCGCTGCCCTGCCAAACCTGAGGAAGAAGGGATGATGATAAATATTTCCATTGGGTATCGTTATCCTCCTATTTGCCTAGGGAGAGCACCAGGATGTTTAATGCCTGCAGTCCAAAATTGGTTGATAGAAGTACCTACTGTCAGTCCCATCAGTAGATTCACTTATCACATGGTAAGCGGGATGTCACTCAGGCCACAGGTAAATTATTTACAAGACTTTTCTTATCAAAGATCATTAAAATTTAGACCTAAAGGGAAACCTTGCCCCAAGGAAATTCCCAAAGAATCAAAAAATACAGAAGTTTTAGTTTGGGAAGAATGTGTGGCCAATAGTGCGGTGATATTGCAAAACAATGAATTCGGAACTATTATAGATTGGGCACCTCGAGGTCAATTCTACCACAATTGCTCAGGACAAACTCAGTCGTGTCCAAGTGCACAAGTGAGTCCAGCTGTTGATAGCGACTTAACAGAAAGTTTAGACAAACATAAGCATAAAAAATTGCAGTCTTTCTACCCTTGGGAATGGGGAGAAAAAGGAATCTCTACCCCAAGACCAAAAATAATAAGTCCTGTTTCTGGTCCTGAACATCCAGAATTATGGAGGCTTACTGTGGCCTCACACCACATTAGAATTTGGTCTGGAAATCAAACTTTAGAAACAAGAGATCGTAAGCCATTTTATACTATCGACCTAAATTCCAGTCTAACAGTTCCTTTACAAAGTTGCGTAAAGCCCCCTTATATGCTAGTTGTAGGAAATATAGTTATTAAACCAGACTCCCAGACTATAACCTGTGAAAATTGTAGATTGCTTACTTGCGTTGACTCAACTTTTAATTGGCAACACCGTATTCTGCTGGTGAGAGCAAGAGAGGGCGTGTGGATCCCTGTGTCCATGGACCGACCGTGGGAGGCCTCGCCATCCATCCATATTTTGACTGAAGTATTAAAAGGTGTTTTAAATAGATCCAAAAGATTCATTTTTACTTTAATTGCAGTGATTATGGGATTAATTGCAGTCACAGCTACGGCTGCTGTAGCAGGAGTTGCATTGCACTCTTCTGTTCAGTCAGTAAACTTTGTTAATGATTGGCAAAAAAATTCTACAAGATTGTGGAATTCACAATCTAGTATTGATCAAAAATTGGCAAATCAAATTAATGATCTTAGAGAAACTGTCATTTGGATGGGAGACAGACTCATGAGCTTAGAACATCGTTTCCAGTTACAGTGTGACTGGAATACATCAGATTTTTGTATTACACCCCAAATTTATAATGAGTCTGAGCATCACTGGGACATGGTTAGACGCCATCTACAGGGAAGAGAAGATAATCTCACTTTAGACATTTCCAAATTAAAAGAACAAATTTTCGAAGCATCGAAAGCCCATTTAAATTTGGTGCCAGGAACTGAAGCAATTGCAGGAGTTGCTGATGGCCTCGCAAATCTTAACCCTGTCACTTGGGTTAAGACCATTGGAAGTACTACGATTATAAATCTCATATTAATCCTTGTGTGCCTGTTTTGTCTGTTGTTAGTCTGCAGGTGTACCCAACAGCTCCGAAGAGACAGCGACCATCGAGAACGGGCCATGATGACGATGGCGGTTTTGTTGAAAAGAAAAGGGGGAAATGTGGGGAAAAGCAAGAGAGATCAGATTGTTACTGTGTCTATGTAGAAAGAAGTAGACATAGGAGACTCCATTTTGTTCTGTACTAAGAAAAATTCTTCTGCCTTGAGATTCTGTTAATCTATAACCTTACCCCCAACCCCGTGCTCTCTGAAATGTGTGCTGTGTCAACTCAGAGTTAAATGGATTAAGGGCGGTGCAAGATGTGCTTTGTTAAACAAATGCTTGAATGCAGCATGCTCCTTAAGAGTCATCACCAGTCCCTAATCTCAAGTACCCAGGGACACAAAAACTGCGGAAGGCCGCAGGGACCTCTGCCTAGGAAAGCCAGGTATTGTCCAAGGTTTCTCCCCATGTGATAGTCTGAAATATGGCCTCGTGGGAAGGGAAAGACCTGACCGTCCCCCAGCCTGACACCCGTAAAGGGTCTGTGCTGAGGAGGATTAGTAAAAGAGGAAGGAATGCCTCTTGCAGTTGAGACAAGAGGAAGGCATCTGTCTCCTGCCTGTCCCTGGGCAATGGAATGTCTCGGTATAAAACCCGATTGTATGCTCCATCTACTGAGATAGGGAAAAACCGCCTTAGGGCCGGAGGTGGGACCTGCGGGCAGCAATACTGCTTTGTAAAGCATTGAGATGTTTATGTGTACATCTGGTGCCCAACGTGGAGGCTTTTCTCTAGGGTGAAGGTATGCTTGAGCGTGGTCATTGAGGACAAGTCGACGAGAGATCCCGAGTACGTCTACAGTCAGCCTTACGGTAAGCTTGTGCGCTCGGAAGAAGCTAGGGTGATAATGGGGCAAACTAAAAGTAAAATTAAAAGTAAATATGCCTCTTATCTCAGCTTCATTAAAATTCTTTTAAAAAGAGGGGGAGTTAAAGTATCTACAAAAAATCTAATCAAGCTATTTCAAATAATAGAACAATTTTGCCCATGGTTTCCAGAACAAGGAACTTTAGATCTAAAAGATTGGAAAAGAATTGGTAAGGAACTAAAACAAGCAGGTAGGAAGGGTAATATCATTCCACTTACAGTATGGAATGATTGGGCCATTATTAAAGGAGCTTTAGAACCATTTCAAACAGAAGAAGATAGCGTTTCAGTTTCTGATGCCCCTGGAAGCTGTTTAATAGATTGTAATGAAAAGACAAGGAAAAAATCCCAGAAAGAAATGGAAAGTTTACATTGCGAATATGTAGCAGAGCCGGTAATGGCTCAGTCAATGCAAAATGTTGACTATAATCAATTACAGGAGGTGATATATCCTGAAACGTTAAAATTAGAAGGAAAAGGTCCAGAATTAGTGGGGCCATCAGAGTCTAAACCACGAGGCACAAGTCCTCTTCCAGCAGGTCAGGTGCCTGTAACATTACAACCTCAAACGCAGGTTAAAGAAAATAAGACCCAATCGCCAGTAGCTTATCAATACTGGCCGCCGGCTGAACTTCATTATCGGCCACCCCCAGAAAGTCAGTATGGATATCCAGGAATGCCCCCAGCACCACAGGGCAGGGCGCCATACCCTCAGCCGCCCACTAGGAGACTTAATCCTACGGCACCACCTAGTAGACAGGGTAGTGAATTACATGAAATTATTGATAAATCAAGAAAGGAAGGAGATACTGAGGCGTGGCAATTCCCAGTAACGTTAGAACTGATGCCACCTGGAGAAGGAGCCCAAGAGGGAGAGCCTCTCACAGTTGAGGCCAGATACAAGTCTGTTTCGATAAAAATGCTAAAAGATATGAAAGAGGGAGTAAAACAGTATGGACCCAACTCCCCTTATATGAGGACATTATTAGATTCCATTGCTCATGGACATAGACTCATTCCTTATGATTGGGAGATTCTGGCAAAATCGTCTCTCTCACCCTCTCAATTTTTACAATTTAAGACTTGGTGGATTGATGGGGTACAAGAACAGGTCCGAAGAAATAGGGCTGCCAATCCTCCAGTTAACATAGATGCAGATCAACTATTAGGAACAGGTCAAAATTGGAGCACTATTAGTCAACAAGCATTAATGCAAAATGAGGCCATTGAGCAAGTTAGAGCTATCTGCCTTAGAGCCTGGGAAAAAATCCAAGACCCAGGAAGCGCCTGCCCCTCATTTAATACAATAAGACAAGACTCAAAAGAGCCCTACCCTGATTTTGTGGCAAGGCTCCAAGATGTTGCTCAAAAGTCAATTGCCGATGAAAAAGCCCGTAAGGTCATAGTGGAGTTGATGGCATATGAAAACGCCAATCCTGAGTGTCAATCAGCCATTAAGCCATTAAAAGAAAGGTTCCTGAAGGATCAGATGTAATCTCAGAATATGTAAAAGCCTGTGATGGAATCGGAGGAGCTATGCATAAAGCTATGCTTATGGCTCAAGCAATAACAGGAGTTGTTTTAGGAGGACAAGTTAGAACATTTGGAGGAAAATGTTATAATTGTGGTCAAATTGGTCACTTAAAAAAGAATTGCCCAGTCTTAAATAAACAGAATATAACTATTCAAGCTACTACCACAACAGGTAGAGAGCCACCTGACTTATGTCCAAGATGTAAAAAAGGAAAACATTGGGCTAGTCAATGTCGTTCTAAATTTGATAAAAATGGGCAACCACTGTCGGGAAATGAGCAAAGAGGCCAGCCTCAGGCCCCACAACAAACTGGGGCATTCCCAATTCAGCCATTTGTTCCTCAGGGTTTTCAGGGACAACAACCCCCACTGCCCCAAGTGTTTCAAGGAATAAGCCAGTTACCACAATACAACAATTGTCCCCCGCCACAAGTGGCAGTGCAGCAGTAGATTTATGTACTATACAAGCAGTCTCTCTGCTTCCAGGAGAGCCCCCACAAAAAATCCCCACAGGGGTATATGGCCCCCTGCCTGAGGGGACTGTAGGACTAATCTTGGGAAGATCAAGTCTAAATCTAAAAGGAGTTCAAATTCATACTAGTGTGGTTGATACAGACTATAAAGGTGAAATTCAATTGGTTATTAGCTCTTCAATTCCTTGGAGTGCCAGTCCAGGAGACAGGATTGCTCAATTATTACTCCTGCCATATATTAAGGGTGGGAATAGTGAAATAAAAAGAATAGGAGGGTTTGGAAGCACTGATCCGACAAAAAAGGCTGCTTATTGGGCAAGTCAGGTCTCAGAGAACAGACCTGTGTGTAAGGCCATTATTCAAGGAAAACAGTTTGAAGGGTTGGTAGACACTGGAGCAGATGTCTCTATCATTGCTTTAAATCAGTGGCCAAAAAATTGGCCTAAACAAAAGGCTGTTACAGGACTTGTCGGCATAGGCACAGCCTCAGAAGTGTATCAAAGTACTGAGATTTTACATTGCTTAGGGCCAGATAATCAAGAAAGTACTGTTCAGCCAATGATTACTTCAATTCCTCTTAATCTGTGGGGTCGAGATTTATTACAACAATGGGGTGTGGAAATCACCATGCCCGCTCCATTATATAGCCGCACGAGTCAAAAAATCATGACCAAGATGGGATATATACCAGGAAAGGGACTAGGAAAAAATGAAGATGGCATTAAAGTTCCAGTTGAGGCTAAAATAAATCAAGAAAGAGAAGGAATAGGGTATCCTTTTTAGGGGCGGCCACTGTAGAGCCTCCTAAACCCATACCATTAACTTGGAAAACAGAAAAACCGGTGTGGGTAAATCAGTGGCCACTACCAAAACAAAAACTGGAGGCTTTACATTTATTAGCAAATGAACAGTTAGAAAAGGGTCATATTGAGCCTTCATTCTCGCCTTGGAATTCTCCTGTGTTTGTAATTCAGAAGAAATCAGGCAAATGGCGTATGTTAACTGACTTAAGGGCCGTAAACGCAGTAATTCAACCCATGGGGCCTCTCCAACCCGGGTTGCCCTCTCCGGCCATGATCCCAAAAGACTGGCCTTTAATTATAATTGATCTAAAGGACTGCTTTTTTACCATCCCTCTGGCAGAGCAGGATTGCGAAAAATTTGCCTTTACTATAGCAGCCATAAATAATAAAGAACCAGCCACCAGGTTTCAGTGGAAAGTGCTACCTCAGGGAATGCTTAATAGTCCAACTATTTGTCAGACTTTTGTAGGTCGAGCTCTTCAACCAGTTAGAGACAAGTTTTCAGACTGTTATATTATTCATTATATTGATGATATTTTATGTGCTGCAGAAACGAGAGATAAATTAATTGACTGTTATACATTTCTGCAAGCAGAGGTTGCCAACGCAGGACTGGCAATAGCATCTGATAAGATCCAAACCTCTACTCCTTTTCAGTATTTAGGGATGCAGATGGAAAATAGAAAAATTAAGCCACAAAAAATAGAAATAAGAAAAGACACATTAAAAACACTAAATGATTTTCAAAAATTGCTGGGAGATATTAATTGGATTCGGCCAACTCTAGGCATTCCTACTTATGCCATGTCAAATTTGTTCTCTATCTTAAGAGGAGACTCAGACTTAAATAGTAAAAGAATGTTAACCCCAGAGGCAACAAAAGAAATTAAATTAGTGGAAGAAAAAATTCAGTCAGCGCAAATAAATAGAATAGATCCCTTAGCCCCACGTTGGGCGCCAGATGTAGGGGTGGGTTGCCCCTACACACCTGTGGGTGTTTCTCGTAAGGTGGAACGAGAGACTTAGGAAAGAAAAAGACACAGAGACAAAGTATAGAGAAAGAAATAAGGGGACCCGGGGAACCAGCGTTCAGCATATGGAGGATCCCGTATGGAGGATCCCCTATGGAGGATCCCGCCAGCCTCTGAGTTCCCTTAGTATTTATTGATCATTCGTGGGTGTTTCTCAAAGAGGGGGACGTGTCAGGGTCACAAGACAATTGTGGGGAGAGGGTCAGCAGACAAACACGTGAACAAAGGTCTTTGCATCATAGACAATGTAAAGGATTAAGTACTGTGCTTTTAGATATGCATACACATAAACATCTCAATGCTTTACAAAGCAGTATTGCTGCCCGCAGGTCCCACCTCCGGCCCTAAGGCGGTTTTTACCTATCTCAGTAGATGGAGCATACAATCGGGTTTTATACCGAGACATTCCATTGCCCAGGGACAGGCAGGAGACAGATGCCTTCCTCTTGTCTCAACTGCAAGAGGCATTCCTTCCTCTTTTACTAATCCTCCTCAGCACAGACCCTTTACGGGTGTCAGGCTGGGGGACGGTCAGGTCTTTCCCTTCCCACGAGGCCATATTTCAGACTATCACATGGGGAGAAACCTTGGACAATACCTGGCTTTCCTAGGCAGAGGTCCCTGCGGCCTTCCGCAGTTTTTGTGTCCCTGGGTACTTGAGATTAGGGACTGGTGTTGACTCTTAAGGAGCATGCTGCATTCAAGCATTTGTTTAACAAAGCACATCTTGCACCGCCCTTAATCCATTTAACTCTGAGTTGACACAGCACACATTTCAGAGAGCACGGGGTTGGGGGTAAGGTTATAGATTAACAGAATCTCAAGGCAGAAGAATTTTTCTTAGTACAGAACAAAATGGAGTCTCCTATGTCTACTTCTTTCTACATAGACACAGTAACAATCTGATCTCTCTTGCTTTTCCCCACATTTCCCCCTTTTCTTTTCAACAAAACCGCCATCGTCATCATGGCCCGTTCTCGATGGTCGCTGTCTCTTCGGAGCTGTTGGGTACACCTGCAGACTAACAACAGACAAAACAGGCACACAAGGATTAATATGAGATTTATAATCGTAGTACTTCCAATGGTCTTAACCCAAGTGACAGGGTTAAGATTTGCGAGGCCATCAGCAACTCCTGCAATTGCTTCAGTTCCTGGCACCAAATTTAAATGGGCTTTCGATGCTTCGAAAATTTGTTCTTTTAATTTGGAAATGTCTAAAGTGAGATTATCTTCTCTTCCCTGTAGATGGCGTCTAACCATGTCCCAGTGATGCTCAGACTCATTATAAATTTGGGGTGTAATACAAAAATCTGATGTATTCCAGTCACACTGTAACTGGAAACGATGTTCTAAGCTCATGAGTCTGTCTCCCATCCAAATGACAGTTTCTCTAAGATCATTAATTTGATTTGCCAATTTTTGATCAATACTAGATTGTGAATTCCACAATCTTGTAGAATTTTTTTGCCAATCATTAACAAAGTTTACTGACTGAACAGAAGAGTGCAATGCAACTCCTGCTACAGCAGCCGTAGCTGTGACTGCAATTAATCCCATAATCACTGCAATTAAAGTAAAAATGAATCTTTTGGATCTATTTAAAACACCTTTTAATACTTCAGTCAAAATATGGATGGATGGCGAGGCCTCCCACGGTCGGTCCATGGACACAGGGATCCACACGCCCTCTCTTGCTCTCACCAGCAGAATACGGTGTTGCCAATTAAAAGTTGAGTCAACGCAAGTAAGCAATCTACAATTTTCACAGGTTATAGTCTGGGAGTCTGGTTTAATAACTATATTTCCTACAACTAGCATATAAGGGGGCTTTACGCAACTTTGTAAAGGAACTGTTAGACTGGAATTTAGGTCGATAGTATAAAATGGCTTACGATCTCTTGTTTCTAAAGTTTGATTTCCAGACCAAATTCTAATGTGGTGTGAGGCCACAGTAAGCCTCCATAATTCTGGATGTTCAGGACCAGAAACAGGACTTATTATTTTTGGTCTTGGGGTAGAGATTCCTTTTTCTCCCCATTCCCAAGGGTAGAAAGACTGCAATTTTTTATGCTTATGTTTGTCTAAACTTTCTGTTAAGTCGCTATCAACAGCTGGACTCACTTGTGCACTTGGACACGACTGAGTTTGTCCTGAGCAATTGTGGTAGAATTGACCTCGAGGTGCCCAATCTATAATAGTTCCGAATTCATTGTTTTGCAATATCACCGCACTATTGGCCACACATTCTTCCCAAACTAAAACTTCTGTATTTTTTGATTCTTTGGGAATTTCCTTGGGGCAAGGTTTCCCTTTAGGTCTAAATTTTAATGATCTTTGATAAGAAAAGTCTTGTAAATAATTTACCTGTGGCCTGAGTGACATCCCGCTTACCATGTGATAAGTGAATCTACTGATGGGACTGACAGTAGGTACTTCTATCAACCAATTTTGGACTGCAGGCATTAAACATCCTGGTGCTCTCCCTAGGCAAATAGGAGGATAACGATACCCAATGGAAATATTTATCATCATCCCTTCTTCCTCAGGTTTGGCAGGGCAGCGATCATCTATGGGGCCAGGTACCCATACACTATCATTAACATATACTTCTATAGGATTATCCATCCATGTGACTGCCTGAATTAAGGGCGGGAAAGGCACATAGGCCCAGTAGGTATAGTTAGCTGCAGCTGCTCCTGCAGGCATAGGGAGACTTACCACCATTGATACAATCATCAAGGCTGCAAGCAGCATACTCTCTGGGGTTTGTGTCACCTTTGTGTTCTCTAGATATTTTGTAGCTAACTGCGTCAGCTTCTTTAGTTGTGCCCAAGTCGGTGGCTCTGCCTTCTTGGTGGATGGCAACTTCATTGTTCTTCTGACATCACCATTTTGTTCATCTTGTGAGTCAACGGTGCTCGATTGCGGTGTCTCCGCGGAGGTGCTTTTCTTTGCATCTCCAGTGGGTTCATTGTAGAACTTCAAATGTCTAGTGGGTATCCAAACAGGAAGCTGATTTTCTCCTGGTGAAACACAAGCAAAACCTCTCCCCCACGTTATCACCTTCCCTATTTCCCATGTCTTACTTTTATTATCTTTCCACCAAATTAGTTTTCCTTCATGTGGGCTGTTCTTTTTACCAGTAAGATGTTGTTCTGCAGAAGTAGTAGTCTGATTTCTATAAATGTTTAAAAAATTTAAAGTATAGAGTGCTAGATAAAGTTGCATCTGAGGAGTGGTACACTCCTTACTGTCTCCCCCTTCTTTTTGTTTAACTAATTGAGTTTTGAGTGTTCTATTAGTTCTTTCAACTATGGCCTGTCCTTGGGAATTATAAGGAATTCCTGTTGTATGTGAAATTTTCCACTGACTTAAGAACTTTTGGAAAGCTTTACTACAATATCCTGGTCCATTGTCAGTTTTGATTTTTTCTGGAACTCCCATTACAGCAAAATAAGACAATAAATGTTTTTTAACATGGGAAGTACTTTCTCCTGTTTGGCAAGTTGCCCATATGAAATGTGAATAAGTATCAACTGTTACATGAACATATGATAATCTTCCAAATGAAGGAACATGCGTGACATCCATTTGCCATAATGCATTAGGTTTTTGCACAACACGGTTACCAACAGGGATGGGACTGTGATGCTTGTAGGCAGCCTTCCTCTCTGCCATCTCCCTCTGCAGGGCTTGAGCACAGAGCTGTAGGGAGAAAAATGTATCCATGTCCTGACCTGGCAGACTATGTCCAAAAGCAAGGAAAACAAGCAAACTTACCCAGTTGCAAAGAGGCTTTCTTGCAGAAGGGGGGATCTGAAAAAGCCAACACATGAGAAATTGAGTGTTGAGAGAGTCTAAGGGCCGTGGCATCATCTGCATCAGCACTGAACTATCCTGCAGCTGCGGGGAGGAAGCTCCTTACTTTGCATTTGTAGTAGTCCTCTGCCCGCCGCCGCAACGCTTGTGCACGTTGAAACATTTTCCTATGGATTACAATCACTTTCATCAGATAAAGCACCACTTTCAGGATGATTTTAAATAATCTGCCATGTTTCTGTTATCCTCACAACTGTACCCTTACACAATCTATCTCTACCTAGAAAACGTATTTCAGATGGCTATAAGAGTACAGTCTGGGCCGGTCACGGTGGCTGACGCCTGTAATCCCAGCACTCTGGGAGGGCGAGGCGGATGGATCACGAGGTCAGGAGATTGAGACCATCCTGGCTAATACGGTGAAACCCCGTCTCTACTAAAAATACAAAAAATTAGCCGGGCATGGTGGCAGGCACCTGTAATCCCAGCTACTCGGGAGGCTGAGGCAGGGGAATCACTTGAACCTGGGAGGCGGAGGTTGCAGTGAGCCAAGATCACGTCATTGCACTCCAGCCTGGGTGACACAGCGAGACTCCATCTCAGAAAAACAAAAACAAAAACCAAAAAACCGTACAGTCTGATCCAAACTGTTGCTATATTGATTCCTCCTCTCGCTTACTGCCTGCTGACTTCTGAGATGATAGCTTCCTTCCCCATTCTCAGTATATCCCTAATTCATCCTTCATTGAGCATCTTTTATCGTAAAGCTGTATTCTCTTTGTATTAATATCCTTACCGTGTTTCACAGGGCAGAAACAGCTGGGCTTATAAACAGGCATAGTCCTTTTGAAGGATGTGGTTGATCCTACAACAACACACTTTCCTAAGGATGACAACAACTCACCCCACCCCTAGAATGGCTGGTATGAACCGAGTTTCCACACAGTCTAGCTGGCAATGGGGTCAGGAGACGTTTTGCTGCTTCACATCTTTTGGTCACTGGTAAATATTAAGGTACTTTGTTTTCTGTTTTGTGAACTCTCTCTCTCTCTCACGATATGTCTTCTGACCATTTGTTTCTATTTATGCATTTACTGGGTCTAAACATTGTACAAAGGTTAAAAACAACACTCCAATGGGCGTTTCCCAAGAGGGTGGGGTTCAGTTTCTGAACTCACTTGTAGGTGTGTATTTCTTTCATATCCAATTTCCCATTTTCCTCTGCCTCTGATAGCTGCCTCTCCTTTTCTGCATGCTCACGTTCTTTGATGCTTAGTTTCCTCAGACTAGAAGGGAGAGAAATGCACACACATGATCCACCAGCCTGTGTGGGATTCCCTCTGCCCTTCTGGCATCTGAAGGCTGTGATTCAAAGATCCCCCCCTGCGACCTTCCCATAAATGAACCAACTGATTCTCACAACTGAAGGAAGAATGGACACCTCCCATTGAGGGACAAAAAAAAAAAAAAAATCACACTCTGGCCTGCTGGCAAGTCACCTGTCATTTCCAGCTCATCTTCATAGTTCCATAGTTAGTCCTATTCTTTAGTAAATATAAAGACTATTAAAAGCTTCTATGAGGTGCACTATGTGTGTCTCTGGGGTCAGTCTTGTGCTTGACACAGCAAAAGCTCATTTTAGTTCAGTGTGAAAAACCAGACCTCACCAATTCATCACAACTAACTCCATCGGAAGCAGAGGATTGCTCCTCATCTGACTCCTCCTGTGTGAGACCTGATTCTCAGTCAGAGGCTGATGCCAGAACTGAGACCATCAGCCATAGAGAGATCCTTCCAGAATATGGTGTCATTAACCCCGCAGTTCACTACTGCACTTTGCCATGATTCAGGACTGGAACTCTTGTCATCGACTTTAAAGATCCTGAAAAGGCAATCTGAATGCTGGGTGCATCTATTGAATTAGAAATGATCGGAATGGCTCCTAAGTCAGGGTGTTATGTCCTGAAAATAGGTGACAAGGGCAAACCATCCACCCTGGTGTTGACTGACTTTAACAAGGTTCAGTTCACAGAGATTGAGGGCCGAAAAAGGAAACGGCCTAAAAAGGGTAAGTTTGCTGTGTTGCCCTCACACCACTTGATTCATGGTCCTGATCCTAAGGATCTCACCTGATACTTGGTTTTATAGGAAGGATGTGTAAAACTCCCAGAACGCTACGAAACAGGGACGAAAACACTTCAAAGAGAAAGTTAATGAACTTGTTTCTGACCACAGGGCATCCTTCAGCACATGCTGTCTGGAGTGGCCTCCAACAAGGAGTGTGTGGTGAGGTGCTGAGAATGCAATGGGAGCAGGGTCCTGTCCCCACGCTAAAGAAGCTCACAGTTTAATGCAAATGAGAAGCCAGTGAGGACATCACTACTCCTGCTGTGCACTTGGGAACTAGAAACACAAAACCTGACTCTGGAGGGAAGCTAAGGAAGCATTCTACTCTTGAGTTGACATAAGTGCATCTGAAGCTTCTGATCTCCGATGAGAACAATGGGGGACACCAAACAGAATACAAAACCCATGATTGAATACATCAAATTGCTAACATGGCAGTAAACAGACATGAGGTGAAGACGGAGAAGAAGGAAACCCAGGACGAAAGTCAGCCTCGCATTTGGAACCCATTTCCCTGAGTTTCATTGCTGAATTCCAGAAGGAACTACCGAGATGCAAAGAAGCAGAGCAGCTTTTGCACACATGCGTGGGGTTAGATGGAAAACAAGTGGATTGAGGGTCTGCCAATGAAAGCGACCCATACTGAAGTCCACTGGCTCTGGTTGAGACCCAGAAGGGTCATGCATCAGAATAGAGGTGGACAGGAAATACCCTGGCCTTTGTAGGGACTGAGCCTGCACCGACGACCTCAATTGCAGCCTGTATGGAGGACCCCTGACCATCCCCCAGAAGTAGACTCCCATCTCTTCTGCAGCAAGATAACATGCTACTAGGCCTCAATTCATTGCTAAATATTTTTTAACAAGTATCTCACATTTAACAAAAAAAGATCAGTCATATGGCAGCAAAATACAATGTAATATGACCAAAACATGAAAGACTGTGAAAATGAATCTGGAGGTGACCCAAGCATTGAATTCAACAATCCAGGCTGGGTGCGGTGGCTCACACTGGGAGGCTGAGGTAGGCAGATCACCTGAGGTCAGGAGTTCAAGACTAGCCTGGCCAACATGGTGAACCCCTGTCTCTACTAAAAATACAAAAATTGGGCTGGGCACCGTGGCTCACGCCTGTAATCCCAGCACATTGGGAGGCCGAGGTGTGCGGATCATGACGTCAGGAGTTCTAGACCAGCTTGGCCAATATGGTGAAACCCCGCCTCTACTAAAAATACAAAAATTATCCGGGCATGGTGGCATATGCCTGTAGTCCCAGCTACTCAAGAGGCTGAGGGATAAGAATTGTTTGAACCTGGGAGGCGGAGGTTGCAGTGAGCCAAGATCATGCCACTGCACTCTAGCCTGGGTGACAGAGTGAGACTCTGTCTCAAAAAAAAAAAAAAAAAAAAAAAAAAATGGCCGAATGTGGCAGCACACACCTGTAATCCAAGCTACTCGGGAAGCTGAGGCAGAGTTGCTTCAAACTGGGAGGCAGAGGTTGCAGTGAGCCAAGATTGCACCACAGCACTCCAGCCTGGGCGACAGAGCGAGACTCTATCTCAAAATTAAAAAAAAAAAAAAAAGGCTGGGTGTGGTGGCTCACGCCTCTAATCCCAGCACTTTGGGAGGCTGGGGCGGGTGGATTACCTGAGGTCAGAAGTTCGAGACCAGCCTGGACAACATGGTGAAACCCCATCTCTAGTAAAAATACAGAAATTAGCTGGGCGTGGTGATGGGCACCTGTAATCCCAGCTACTTGGGAGGCTGAGGCAGGAGAATTGCTTGAACCCAAAAGGCAGTGAGCTGAGATTGTGCCATTGCACTACAGCCCGGGCAACAAGAGCAAAGCTCCATCTCAGGAAAAAAAAAAAAAGAGAGAGAGAAAGGAAAACCAATGCCAGTACTAGCATCTCCTCTTCCCCCCAAAAAATTACAAACAAGAATGTAGGAAGGGAAAGGAATTATACATCTTAAACTAATGAAGCAGAAAGGACAAACTCAATTTTGAACCCACTGAATTTGCCACAAATATTGTAGAAAATATTCTCAAGGACTTTACAGTGGTCTACTTTGATTGGCACATGGTTCATACAACAGTATTTGTGTCAAGGCACATCTTACTGTTCTTTGGCGGTCTTCCTCTTTCCATTGATTTTGTCATGACGGTTGACTTTTGTTGTCACCTTCATCTTATGGATTTTAGCTCGAACTTTGGTTTCCACCTGTCTCCATAAAGTAAAGATGGCTTCCAGGACAATTTTAATTCCTGGAAAGGAAGAAACTCTTTTCTTTGTGTGCATACAAATGGACCTCAGCCCTTGGTGAGAGTGAGGAGAGGAGAAGGTGAGAAACCTGAGGGCAAGAAGCTGTTCTTTCCCTTTCCAGGGCAAACTCATTTCCACACTATGGGGACTCCAACAGAGCCATACCTTCCTGTCTACGGCCGTTGGACCTCCTGGCTCTCTGCTGTACATCCGTGGATCCATCATGTCCATTTTGAGACGGGAAGATAGTCTTCAGGAAAGACACCTAGGAAATAATAATATAAGAATGACGGCTGGGCACGGTGGCTCATGCGTATAATCCCAGTACTTTGGGAGGCCGAGGCAGGTGGATCACGGGGTCAGGAGTTCAAGACCAGCCTGGCCAAGATGGTGAAACCCCATCTCTACTAAAAATACAAACATTAGCCGGGCATGGCAGCGAGCGCCTGTAATCCGAGCTACTCGGGAGGCTGAGGCAGAGAACCGTTTGAAGCTGGGAGGCGGAGGTTGCAGTGAGCCGAGATCACACCACTGCACTCCAGCCTGAGCGACAGAATGAGACTCTGTCACACACACACACACAAACACACACACACACACACAAGAATGACATGAGGCTGGCACGGTGGCTCACTCCTGTAATCCCAGCACTTTGGGAGGCCGAGGCAGGCGGATCACCTGAGGTCGGGAGTTTGAGACCAGCCTCACCAACATGGAGAAACGCTGTCTCTGCTAAAAATACAAAATTAGCCAGGCATGGTGGTGCATGCCTGTAATCCCAGCTAGTCGGGAGGCTGAGGCAGGAGAATCACTTGAACCCAGCAGGAAAATGTTGTGGTGAGCTGAGATTGTGCCACTGCACTCCAACCTGGGCAACAAAATTGAAACTCTGTCTCAAAAAAAAAAAAAAAAAAATAGGCCAGGTGCGGTAGCTCATGCCTGTAATCCCAGCACTTTGGGAGGCCGAGGCGGGTGAATCACAAGGTCAAGAGATGGAGACCATCCTGGGCAACATGGTGAAACCCCGTCTCTACTAAAAATACAAAAATTAGCTGAGCATGGTGATGCACGCCTGTAGTCCCAGCTACTCGGGAGGCTGAGGCAGGAGAACTGCTTGAACCCAGGAGGCAGAGGTTGCAGTGAGCCAAGATCCCACCACTGCACTCCAGCCTAGTGACAGAGTGAGACTCCGTCTCAAAAAAAAATGACATGAATATACTTCACACAACTGAACTGCACACTTCAACACGGTTAGATGGTAATTATCATCTTGTAAGTATTTTACCACAGGTTAACATGTTTCACAACTTGAAAAGGAAGTAATTACCTTCAGCTCTCTGAGTTCTAGAATTTGTAACATTTCACCCCCTGCTCCTTCCTGATCTGCACTGGAGCATCTTCCTTCTGTCCCTGCTCTACTCAGAGTTCACTTTCCCTTCCCTCACATCAGCTTCGTTGAGGCTGGTTTGAACTTAACGCAAAACATTCTCACTAATGACTGAATTCCCACCAAGATTTCCATATTATCACAGTATGCTTTTAATCTTCGAAGATATTAAATATTGTTCTCATCATAGCTAAAATGCAATGCAAATCCCATCTCAGATGTGGGTCAGATACCTATGAATCTCCTGAGGTAGTCATTGAAATGACTTTTTTCTTGAGACGGAGTGTCACTCAACCATGCTGAAGTGCAGTGGCACTACCTTGGCTCACGGCAACCTCCACCTCCCAGATTCAAGCGATTCTTGTGCCTCGGCCTCCCAAGTAGCTGGGATTACAGGTGCCTGCTACCATGCCTGGCTAATTTTTGTCTTTTTAGTAGAGATGGGGTTTCATCATGTTGGCCCATCTGGTCTTGAACTCCTGACCTCAAGTGATCCACCTGCCTCAGCCTCCCAAAGTGCTGGGATTACAGGCATGAGCCACCACACCTGGCCTGAAATAATATCTTTCAAATTCTTTGTAGAATTTGTTTTTTCCTGATTTCTGCACATGGGATAAAAAAAAAAAAATCATGTACTAGGATTTCGAGAGAAGCAATGGGTAATCTAAAAAGATGAAAAGAGCAACCACGTCAATCCCACAGCTACTGCTAGATTTCATAGGAAAGGTAGCTGGTCCAGTTTGGAGCTAGGAGAAATGTCAAACACATGAAGAAATGAGAAGCAAAGAAATGCCATCACACATGAATGCTTCATGGCAACCATGATGTCCCTGCTTAGGAGGTAATGGTATAGATGACTAGATGACAAGGACAAAGATGAGAGGTGCGAAGTTGTCCAAGTCCAACAGCTCAACTGAACTTTCCTAAATGGAATTGTTAAAAAGTGGTAAATTTAAAAACTTCCCCTGGCTCACGTGGTGGCTCACGCTTGTAATCCCAGCACTTTGGGAGGCTGAGGCGGGTGGATCATTTGAGGTCGTGTTTTGAGACTAGCCTGGCCAACATGGTAAAACCCCGACTCTACTAAAAATACAAAAATTAGCTGGGCATGGTGGTGGGCACCTGTAATCCCAGCTACTTGAGAGGCTGAGGCAGGGGAATCACTTGAAGCCAGGAGGTGGAGGTTGCAGTGAGCCGAGATCACACCATTATACTCCAGCCTGGGCAACAGAGGGAGACTCGTCTTGGGGGTGAGAAAAGAAAAAAAAAAAAAAAAAAAAAAAAAGCTTCCTCCAATTTATACCGAAAATTCTCTGTTCAGGACTAAGTGGCATAGAGAATGTTAAATGTGCCTGGATATCTTCATAACTCATATATTTTCTGTTTTCTACATATCTTGAAAGGCAGTGCCAAATGACGTGTAATTATCTAGGTGGTAAAACTGAAACATACTTCCTCTTCCCTTGAATATAAAAAAGCCTTGTGGTATTAGTACTTTTATCTTGGATCATTGTTCAGAAGGAGGTTCAGCCCCCAGATGACCACATTTTTTACTGTCATGAATGGCAAGACAAAATGTAGAGCTCAACTTACCCAAAGGAAAAAAGGCTCAAAAGACAAATTATGGCACAACTTAGCAGCCAAATTCTTACCAAGTACAGACTTTTGACATACTGATCTCTCTCCAGTTACAAGTGGGAACATGCACTTTGAATGATGTCATTCAAAATTACCCTGCCCAGACACACTTTTCATTGATTCTCTTGGAGGGCAGTTCTAAGAGATTCTCTGGGGCTTTCTCTGCATCATGAGACACAGTGCAGTTCTGCCCTTCACCTTCCGGCAGTTTGTCACCTCGTCCCTATGACCTCAGAGGAACTTTGTCTCAGGCCAATTGTTTGTTTCTTGGGCTCTTTTATTTCCCCTAAAAATCATTTGCTGCCCCTCTAAATGGCCTACATCTCCATCTATCTCCCTCTCCCCTCAGAAGAGGGCGCTCTTTAAGCATCAACCATCCAGCCCTTCTAGCAGTCTCATTTTTCAGCTGGTTCCCATGTTTATGCCTGTTCTATGTTTTTCTTTTCCTGTTAAGCTGTCTGTTGTCAGCTCATTTCTGCAGTGAATCTTCAGAGAGGAGATTGGAAGCTTTCCTTCCACCCATACGATAGAACTACAAAGCAGAAGAGTTTAGAAAGACTTTCCTATTTAAGTGACAAAACCTCATACTCCATCTGTGACAAATAGCACAAAGGTTAAAAAAACTTATTTTTGACCAAAAGCTCTGTTGACATTCTATTAAACAAACACCGACCTATTTAATTTTCATAATGTAAATGGCAGGTATTTTCATAATTCTTATGCTAATAAATCATTTCCCTGATTTTTGGGGTAAAACCACATATTCATAATGAAGTCCAGAAACGTGAATTGTTTCATATAATTTATTCTTATTTGTGATTACAAGTATACCTCTACAGAAAGTTAGTATACTCACAGAAAGGTAACTTGTGCAGAGGGAGATGACAAATTTATAACTTCTCAGAAACACAGTAATGATAAGTAACCAAGGACTTCCACCAAAGTCAGTCCCACGATGACGAAGGTCAGCCAGAGTATTGATAACCTGGAATAATAATAGTTGAAATAATGAAACGGTCAATGACACTGACAATATTTCACTCAGAAAGAATCATCCTTAGAAACCGTCAACCTCCTCCAAAAGGTAACCACATCCCTCAGATATCACCGTGGGATTCCACTGCTACAAAAAAGAACAGAAGTTAGAAGTCACATGTTTTTCAGATGGCTGGTAGTGTTTTTAGGCATTGCAAATGTGGGGTGTTGTCTTTCTTGGTATAAAGCAGGGATATCCAATCTGTTGACTTCCCTGCCTATATTAAAAGAAGCAAAGTTGTCTTGAGCCACACATAACATACACTAACACTAACAATAGCTGATGATCTAAAAAAAAAACTTTTTTTTTTTTTTTTTTTTTTTTTGAGACAGAGTTCCGCTCCACTCAGTCGCCCAGGCTGGAGTGCAGTGGTGCAATCTCGGCTCACTGCAACCTCCAGCTCCTGGGCTCAAGCCATTCTCCTCCCTCAGCCTCCCGAGCAGCTGATATTACAGGTCTCTGCCACCATGCCCGACTAATTTTTGTATTTTTAGTAGAGATGAGGTTTCACCATGTTGGCCAGTCTGGCCTTGAACTCCCGACAGGCGATCTGCCTGCCTCGGCCTCCCAAAGTGCTGGGATTACAGGTGTGAGCCACCGTGCCCGGCCATTTTTTTTTTTGTTTTTGTTTTTGTTTTTGTTTTTGTTTGTTGTTTGTTTTTGAGATGGGGTCTCACTCTGTCACCCAGGCTGGAGTGCAGTGGTGTGCTCTCGGCTCACTGCAACCTCTGCCTCTCAGGTTCAAGTGATTCTCCTGCCTCAGCCTCCTGAGTAGCTGGGAGTACAGGTGCCTGACAGTGCACTCAGCAAATTTTTGTATTTTTTGTGGAGATGGGGTTTTGCCATGTTGGCCAGGGTGGTCTCGAACTCCTGACCTCAGGTAATCTGCCCACCTCAGACTCCCAAAGTGCTGGGATTACAGGCATGAGCCACTGTACCTGGCCAAAATCTCCTAATGTTTTAAGAAAGTTTACAAATTTGTGTTGAACTGCATTCAAAACTGTCCTGGGCCACATGCAGCCCGTCACTCATGGCTAAGACAAGCTAAGTAGAAAGTAATTATCTTATCTTTTCTTTTCTTTTTGTTTGGAGACAAAGTCTTGCTCTGTCACCCAGGCTAGATTGCAGTGGCATGATCTCAGCTCACTGCAACCTCCGCCTCCCGGGTTCAAGCGATTCTCCTGCCTCAGCTACTGAGTAACTGGGATTACAGGCGCCTGCCACCACGCTCGGCTAATTTTTGTATTTTTAGTAGAAACAGGGTTTCACCATCTTGGCCAGGCTGGTCTCCAACTCCTGACCTCATGATCCACCTGCCTCGGCCTCCCAAAGTGCTGGGAATACAGGTGTGAGCCACTGCACCTGGCCAGTAGTTATCTTTTCTTTAGTTATTTACTTGTTTTTTAAATTGATGTATAACATTGGATGCATTTATTATATATCACATGGTAAAAGAATCCCTCTAAATAATACTTCTCTCTTGGGTTATATGAATCTTTGTCATTTAAAGCTCAGCATAAGTAAAAAAAAAAAAAAAAAAAAAATACAATGAAGAGATTACTTCATTCACAAATAAGAATCCAATTTTAGTGCTTAAAAATTAACAAGGTGGGCTGGGCATGGTGGCTCACGCCTGCAATCCCAGCACTTTGGGAAGCCGAGGTGGGTGGACCGCGAGATCAGGAGATTGAGACCATCCTAGCTAACACGGTGAAACCCATCTCTACTAAAAATACAAAAAATTAGCAGGGCATGGTGGCACGCACCTATAGTTCCAGCTACTTGGGAGGCTGAGGCAGAAGAATCACTTGAACCCGGGAGACAGAGGTTGCAGTGAGCCAAGATCGCACCACTGCACTTCAGCCTGGGTGACAGAGCGAGACTCTGTCTCAAAAAAAAAAAAAAAAAAAAAAAAAAAAAAAAAAAATTACCAAGGTGGAGATCATGAAAATGGCATGAATAGTGTGGGATTTCTCTAAGATTGTTGACATTAATTCCATTAGACTCTTATGTGAGTGAAGATGAAGACTTCCCCTGAGTAAGTTCAGACAGCTTCTGATAACATTTCTACATCGATTCCTCAGGATTTAACTATATATTCTTGAAAACATCTCAATTTTCAATGTTTCTTTCAAGATGGTGAATTAAACAGAGATAGCCCTTCAACAGGTTGAACTCAGCATATGCTCAGTCTGAAATGGAAATGATGGAGTTAGAGAACCATACAACAATGGTAATGATTTCAGAAACATGGTGTTGAGCAGAATAAAGCAGACACAAAAGAGTACCTATGGCATGGCATGCATCTGTATACGCGAAATTCCAGAATAAGCAAGCTAACCTATGATAAGAAAGAGACTGGCTGGGAAGAGTGAGAGTTCACTTTCTGGGGTGACATAATAGTGTAGATCTTGGCTGGGCACGGTGGTTCACGCCTGTAATCCCAACGCTTTGGGAGGCCGAGGCGGGCGGATCACCTGAGGTCGGGAGTTCAAAACCAGCCTGACCCACATGGAGAAACCCTATCTCTACTAAAAATACAAAATTAGCTGGGAGTGGTGGCACATGTCTGTAATCCCAGCCACTCGGGAGGCTGAGGCAGGAGAATCGCTCGAATCTGGGAAGCAGAGGTTGCGGTGAGCTGATATTGCCCCATTGCACTCCAGCTTGGGCAACAAGGAAGAAACTGTCTCAAAAAAATAAATAAATAAATAAAATAATGTAGATCTTGAAAGGGGGTTGGTTTATGCTGGCGTATGTACTTTCCAAAGTTACTAAACTTACACTTAAGGTTATATATTTTGGCCAGGCGCGGTGGTTCATGCCTGTAATCCCAGCACTGGGAGGCCGAGGCAGGCGGATCACGAGGTCAAGAGATGGAGACTATCCTGGCGAACATGGTGAAACCCAGTCTCTACTAAAAATACAAAAATTAGCCAGGCGTTGTAATCTGAGCTACTCAGGAGGCTGAGGCAGGACAATTGCTTGAACCCCAGAAGTGGAGGTTGCAGTGAGCCGAGATCTTGCCACTGCACTCCAGCCTGGGTGACAGAGTGAGACTGTCTTAAAAAAAAAAAAAAAAGTCATCAAACCAGATGACACAAATCAAATGACATTTCACTTTGTTTTGGTCCGTTTTGTTTGTTAGAGACAAGAGTGCAGCGGGGCCATCCTGGCTCACTGCACCGTCCAGCTCCTGGGCCCAAGCGATCCTCTCACCTCAGCCTCTCCAGTAACTGGGATAACAGGTACGCACCACCAGGCCCGACTAATCTTTTTTGGAATTTTTTGTAGAGATGGGGTTTCGCTATGATGCCCTGGCTAGCCTTCAACTCCTGGACTCAAGTGATCTGCCCACCTCGGCCCCCTAAAGTGCTGGGATTACAGGCCTGAGCTGTGTCATTTCATGCCGCGTGACACAGCCCAGTAAAAAGGAATAAACCCCGCGGGTCCAGCGTCTACTCACACAGGTGGACTGATGGCTGATAAATCCCAGCAGGAGCCAAAAGAGGAGCCGAAAGAGCAGCCACAGCACCTGTCCACTCACACAGGTGGACTGATGGCTGATAAATGCCAGCAGGAGCCAAAAGAGGAGCCAAAAGAGCAGCCACCGCACCCGCATGTCCTGGTCCTTTCAGGCGCCCTGAGGCGGCCAGGACGGAGGTGGAGGTGGCTTAGGGCAGGGGGGAGGGAAGGGGATGGGGACCGGGCCGGATCTGAGTTGGGGAGGGGGAGGGGAGGGGGAGGGGAGGGGAGGGGAAGGGGAGGGGAAGGGGGGAAGTAAGGGAAGGGAAAGGAGGAGAAGGGGGCTGTTGGGCACCTGGAGGAGGTGGAGGAGGAGGAGGAGAAGAAGAAAGGGGTCTGGGAAAGGATCCGGTTCAAATTAAGTTCCCAAGCGCTGGTGGAAGGTTTAGCTACAGGTCACGGAGAAGATCAGGGAAGCAACAGGACACGCGGGGCAAGGGAGCGTGAGGCTTAGGAGCAATTAGAGGGAGACAAAAAGGTTCTGCTATCCACCAAACCTTCTTCGGTCTGGGCCCTCCCTTAGCAACCCTGGGGCTTTATACTCCCTCTCCACCAATCCCTGATGACCCCGGTGGTGCCTCACAATGGACATTCCAAGTAGCGCCCGCATCACTCCAATGACCCCTCCCCCATCTCAGTCCCCCACACTCCTCGCAAGGACAGGTCCTCTCTGGAACCTTCACAAACCTGATTTCTGGTCCTCCCCAACCAGCTCCCTGTCCCTGCTTCTGGGCGCTCCTTCCTTCCTGAGCTCCCAGGGTTCCTCAAGGTCACTTTTGGCGACAAAACATAAAAAACAAATGATGGCAGGATGGCAGGAAGAACCTCATACCCAAGCAGAGTGCCAGGTTTTACAGCCTCCGCTCAGCCATTCATATCCTAAGCAACAAAACATCAGCAGGATACGGAAGGTCCCGATAGTAAACCATCTCCATCACATCCATGTAGCCATCCGTCCATCAACCTGTATCTCAGGAACAAATGTAGATACATTCATTTTAAGCATGCATGGTACATTTACAAAAATTAACCTGACTTATTTTGTTCCAGCAAATCTCAATATATTTGAGAGCAATCAAATCACACAGCATGTTTCTGATCATATAACTGTGCTAGAAGTCAATGATTAAAAGCTAATTCAAAATTATTATTTGCTTGGAAATTCAAAGTGCCCTTATAAGACACAAACATAAGAAAGAATCCAAAATGAAACAAGATTGCCTTTCAACTCAATGATAAGATCATAACATGGCAATAAAATGTCTCCCTCCGGCCTGGGAATTCCTCTTTGTGGCACAAGGTTGTGTGATCTCAAATCACCCCTAACCCACCTAGACATTTTAACATCCGAAACCGAGTGATGATGTCCTTATCTATATCATCTTACTGCCTGTGTGTGTGGACTTTAAATTCTGAACTCAAATGAGGGGGAGAAAACCAAGTTGACTTTCATGATTGATCTCTCAGGGATGTCCAAGGAATCTGTGCATTTCAAGAAACAAAGTTCATCAGCTTCTCTCCTAAGGTATTTGCCCACAATACCCAGAGGGCTTGGCAGCATCATGTGTGATGGGTGGGGAGCTCCAAGCAGGTGGGCAGGACCCAGGGGCCTGGTGACCAGGACAGACCCCCACTGTCCATCACCTTTCCTGGCCCTGTCCTCAGCTAAACTTCCCACAGGCCTTCTGCCCGATCACACAGAGTGTGCCCAAACTCACTCAGGCCTCTGGCAGCTGAAAACCACTGCTTTAAATCCCTTTACCATTTACTATGACATAAGGTTACTGTTAACAGGAAATATTCTATTGATGCTACAAATGGAAAGCCAATGCCTTTACCATAAATAGAAAAACAACCCTAAGAAACAAGCAAAACAAAAACAAAACAGGGGCTGGGGTGTGGTGGCTCACGCCTGTAATCCCAGCACTTTGGGAGGCCGAGGTGGGCGGATCACAAGGTCAGGAGTTCCAGACCAGCCTGGCCAATATGGTGAAACCCTGTCTCTAATAAAATACAAAAATTAGCCGGGTGTGGTGGTGGGCGCCTGTAGTCCCACCTACTTGGGAGGCTGAGGCAGGAGAATAGTTTGAACCCGGGAGGCAGAGTCTGCCGTGAGCCGAGATTGCACCACTGCACTCCAGCCTAGGCGACAGAGCGAGACTCTGTCTCAAAAACAGCAACAACTACAAACAAACAAAAAACAGGGTTAACAAAACTATGGAATTCAATTCTATTTATATGCTGCAGCCATGTTCCAGCCCTAGATTTGGCTGGGCATGGTGGCTCACGCCTGTAATCCCAGCACTTTGGGAGGCTGAGGCAGGCGGATCACGAGGTTAGGAGTTCGAGACCAGCCTGACCAACATGGTGAAACCCCGTCTCTACTAAAAATACAAAAATTAGCCAGGCATGGTGGCACACGCCTGTAATCCCAGCTACTCAGGAGGCTGAGGCAGGACAATCCCTTGAACCCGGGAGGCGGAGGTTGCAGTGAGCCGAGATCGTACCATTGCACTCCAGCCTGGGTGACAGAATGGAATGAGACTCTGTCTCAAAAAAAAAAAAAAAAAAAAAAAAAAAAGCCCTAGATTTCGGTTGTGTTGGTTGTAAAAGGAGAGACCCAGTAAGTGGGGGTTGAAGTCAGATTAGACCAAAAGTGAATAGCAGAGAGTACTATAATGTCCATGAAGGGTTGCTAGAGTCACCGTGATCATAGCCCAAGCAGAGACAGGGAAAGGAAGATGTGAGCAGAGTTTGGGGTCTCAAACAATGGAGGTTATTCGTGCAGCCCAGGAAAGGCTCCCCAAAGCCAGGATCAACCTCCCTTGCAGGCGGTCCCTCATGGAGGCATGGCCAGGCACCTTAGATTTGAGACCAGCTATGTTGCTGCTGACCAGCTGTGTGACCCTGGGCTGGTTTCCTTCCATACAATGGGAGTGCCAATGGCTGCATGCATGCAAAGACCGTCTGAGGATAGGAGGAAGCAATCTGCTGAGCACCCGTGTACCTGAGTGTCATCACCTCCCAAGGGCATCCTTCGTTCCAGAGCTGGCACCTTGGAAGGCCCTTGGTCACTGAAGGCAGTGATGATGGTAACAGCAGTAAATCATCATTTATGGCTGATGAGGGAAGGCCAGGGGTAGGGCTCCTAGGTCCTTGGATAAGAATGAGGGTCTGGGCACTCCTGGGGACAGCTGAGTGGTAGGACTCCTGGGTCCCCAGGGGGCAGGTCCATCTTCAGTGGCATTGGGCCTAGGCTGGGATGCTGAGTTATCCACTTTGTTCTGAAACAGACAGAACCAGCCAGCTCTGGCATGGGCCCAGCCCAGCCTCTGGCCCCACTAGCTTCACTGCCTTCCTGTCCCCTGAGACCTCCCAGCTCCCAGGTCCAGCCCAGCCCCTGCAGGCTTCCCTGAAGCCAATTTGACCTCACCCACACCTGCAAGTGCAGGCCTCTCCCCGCAGCCTCTGCACTATTCCTGCTTAGAGCCTCTTACGCTGACTTATTTGAACTCATGACCCCACCAGGCCTCTTACTGACACTGCCTCGGTTTCCTCATCTGCACATGGGTGCAGGAACTAACGAGCTGCAACGCCTCAGCCTCCCCAGTAGCTCTTTTTGCTAACTTGAAAGACTCAGGATGGCTTGAACCCAGAAGTTGGAGGTTGCAGTCCACCATGATCACCACTGCACTCCAGCCAGGGCGACAGAGTGAGACCCTGCTTCAAAAGAATAAAAAATTAAAGCCACTCCTTGCTGGGATTGTCAGGGCTGGGCCTGGGCCTGTCTGACCCAAGGCAGTAACCGCAGATCCCAGAACTGCCTGGCAGCGTCCCCAGCCGGGCCCTCCCAGTTAACGAGTAGACGTAAGGCAGGGAGTGGTCTAGCCCCAGTCCCATCTGTTGGGGTGGGGGCGGGGAGCTTCAGCCGCAGTCTGAGGCTCTGGGCAGCTGGAACCTGTGCCACCTCCCTCAGCCTGAGCTCCTGCTGTCAGAGTGCTTCTGGGTCTCCCGGGAACCAGGCAGGGCCATCTGCTGGGCTGGGGAGGACACCGCCTTCCCTGGCACCCTGAACGAGAGTGCGAACCAAATGGCCTCACCTCTTACCACCTGCCCGAGAGCCAAGAGGGAGGTGGGGAAGTGGGGACCAGACAGGACTGGCCTGCCCCCCTCGGGCACTTCAGGCGTCACTCCATCCCAGAGGACTTGAGGGGACTTGGAACCCCCGAGACGGGGTAGAGAACAGCTCCCCAGACTGGAGGGAGCCCCTTTTCCTGTCCCTGGAACAGCCCTTCCTCCATCCTCCCTCTAACTGGCTCTAATTAAAGGGTGAGAAAAATGCAAATTTAAGATTTGCTGAGGACAAGCCGGCACCTCAGCACGAGGAATTCCAGCTGGTGGGGGTGGGGGTGGGCGCTCCTCACCCAAGAGCAGGGTCCTCTCTCCTAGGCAAGCCCTGGAAACCCTCGCTCAGGCTCTGCAGGGAGCACGTGCTTCTAGGGCCCAGTAAGGCCTCTGTACCGAGGCAGCACTGCTGGCCCCAAGTGGACGTGGCCCTTGACTTCCTCTGACCCACCACCCTGTAGGCAACAGTGTCCGCCTCCCCCAAGGCACAGGATATGGTCCCTGGGTAATGCCAGCCCCTGGCATAGGGCAACTAACTATGCTTGTCGGGTGCAGCCACCAGCCCAGGTGTTGGAAGGTCGAGGCAGGCAGCTTCTGGGGTCCAGGCCTCGAGCCTGTCGGTACCACGGGGATCACAGAGAACTTGCTGCTCAGGGGTACCGGCAGGACTCTGATGTGGGGCCAGGCC
This sequence comes from Pan troglodytes, assembly GCF_028858775.2. Lineage (NCBI taxonomy): Eukaryota > Metazoa > Chordata > Mammalia > Primates > Hominidae > Pan > Pan troglodytes. The sequence goes on along the minus strand of NC_072416.2, from coordinate 4,266,253 downwards.
AGGGCCTCCACTCACCCGGAAGTCAATGCCTACGGTGGAGATGAAGGTCCCCGCCAGGAAAGCACCGTCCTTGAATCGCACCAGCAGACAGGTCTTCCCCACGCCCGAGTCCCCCACCAGCATGACCTAGGACAAGCAGGAGGGTTGGGGGGAGTCTGGTCTGCCCTGAGCTGGCCTGGTCAGAAGGGGGCTGCAGGTGAGGAGTGGAGGGAGGCAGCCCAGGCCTGCAGGCTCAGCGGGGCCAGGGACCCCGATGGGCTGGACACCCAGCGTCTGCCTCTGAAAGGCTGGGGCTGCTCTGTCCTTCTGCACGGTGGCCGTCTCAGCGGGGAGTGAGGGCAGCCACCTGCATCCCGGACCCTCCCTAACGTCCATACCCCCACACGGTGGACAGCATCTGGGAGGGGAGCAGGTGGGGTGGCAGCTGGGTACCTCCTAAGAGACTTGGGGAGGCCTCTGCCGGGGGCTTCTCCACATCCCAGTAGGGACATGACCCCAGCAAGGCTCAAGAGGAATTTGCCCCATTAGGATCAGATCTCGATCTGAAGAGGGACCTGGGCCAAGTCTGAGGTTGGGGGGAGGTGCAAGTGGGCAGCAGTCAGGCCTTCTCCCCGAAACCTGTGCTACCAAACCCAAAGATGGTCCTCCCAGCCCCCTGCCAAGTCCACACAGCCTCTGCCTTGGTCTGGAGTCCCAGGGTTCCCCATCCATCTGGCAAACCTCTTCCCCCCAGCAAAAAAAAAAAAAAGGCCCACAGCCGCAGCCGCTGGGTTGAGGGAGGGCAGCATACGGGAAATGGTGAGACCCCGGGCGGGGGCCAGGGCACTGGGGCGCGGGACGCAGGCACTGATGGTCGCGGGACCCCTTGTGCCACCATGCCGCCTGGGGGGTGGGGGACAGGCCCTGCCAGCTGTTGGATACCCCAGACCTGGGATGGACAGCTGTGTGTGCACGATGCACCGTGCAAGCCCCACGGGGTTCCTCCCGCGTGGGCTCCGCGCCCTGGGGCCGCAGGCCCTGCACCCCCTGTCCGACCCCCAACCCTTGGCTCAGGCCGGGCGCCACCTGCTGCACTGGCCTGGGGGGCGGGTGCCTGGCTCACCTTGAAGGCGACGTCGTAGAAGTCGACACCGCCGCCAAGCGAGGGCCGGCCGGGCTGCAAGGGCCCGTTGGGCGGCGCGTCGGGGCCGGAAAGCGCAGTCCCGGAGCGCGCCGGTCGGGCCCCGTTGGCGGTGGGCAGCGTGGAGGCAGCGGGGGTGCTGGCCCCTTTGCTCTTGGGGGTCTTCTTCCTGGACATGGCGGGCGGGCGCTCAGTGTGCTCCCGCTGCAGCCGCCGTGCCCTGGGCCGTCCCGCACCCCGCGCCAGCCGAGCCCGACCCGGACCCGAACCCTTCCCCTGGCGGCGGCGGCGGCGGCGGCATCATCATCATCATCATCCCGGGCGCCCCGCTCGCGCCCCGCCCCCGCCGCTCCACGGGCGCGCAGCCACTCAGGCCCGGCCTCCCGCCGCCGCCGCCAATGCCGTGCGTGGGGCGGGGACATGCAAATACACCCCCGCTCGGCGGGGCTGGGGGGTCAGGAGGTCCGGGCCCCGTCCCGCCCCCGATCACCACCCCTGCCCGGGGCTGCCTTGGGGCCAGGAGCCAGCTGTGGGGTGGCAGGCCTGGGCCAGGAGTCACCCCGGGATCCTGAATCCCCTCTGCTGGCTGCACACCACCCCAGCTCGGTGTCCCCCAAACTGGACCGCCAGACCTGGGAGGAAGGGGTGTCCTGAGATGTGGGTGCTGGGGCAGAGGGCCCGCATGGACGGGCACCGCGGGCTTCTGTCTCCTTAGCCCCAGATGCCTAGCGCTTGGCCCGGTGCCCTTCACTGCTCCATCCCCTCCAGGGTAGGCGGGTCCAGGAAGCTCCAGCCCTGGCTTGGCAAACACACCAGGCTGCTGGGGCAGGCGCCCTGGGCTCAGGTGACAGCTGGTCACCGGGAGGACACAGCGGGCACGGCGATCTCCCCCACAGCTTCTGCCTGCTGTGCACGCCTGGGGATCTGCGGGAAGGAGGAAGTCGCTGTGGCAGCCAGCCCCCGGCCCCCTGAGGGTCCCCTCCCACGGGACTCTGCCCTCAGGGTCTGAAAGGTGGAAAGCAGAGGCCCCTGCCCAGGCTGTGTGGCTGGCCCCTTGTCCTTCCCCTCCAGGTTCGGACCTTCAGGTGGCCAGGGCCGATTCTCCAAATCCTAAACTGGTCCCTGGCAGACCCACCTCCCCAACCTGGGCTGCACTGGAGCTCTGTCACCCCCTCTCACAGAGAAGATGGGACTGCAGTGGTCAGAGCTGGGGCACAGTGGTCCAGAGGGGTGGTGTCCTTGGCATGCGGGGGCTTCTTGGTGTTTCTTTGGGAGCTGGAGAGATGACCCGGCTGTCCCCAGAGACCTGACAGCTGTCACCAGGACCTTGGGCCCTTCAGAGACCTGAGCCCTCCCAGCTGGCAGTGCCCAGAGTCCAAACAATTGGCTGCCTCTCGGGTCAGAGGCCTGAGAAAACACAGATGGAGGGGCACTGCCCAGCAGAGTGATTCCTCGAGAGGGCCTGGCAGAGGCCGTGGAAGCCTGCCCTACAGCAAGCACTGTTGTGTGCCAGGCACACGACCTCTTCAAAGTTATCCTGCAAGGTGGGTACTGCCCTCAGTGTCCAGATGGGGAAACTGAGGCCCAGAAAGGCAAGGAGCCTGTGCAAGGTCAGCAGGCTAGGAAGGGCAGAGCTAGGATTTGTTCCTGGGAACTCCAGCTCCAGAGAACATAAACCGTCCCATGGCAGAAATCCCTGTAGACTTAATCCCCAGGAACCTGGCAGAGCTGGGGGGCAAACCCAGAAGCCCTCTCAGAACCCTTCCTTGTCTCACTCCTCTGGCCCCCCAGCTCTTCCAGACCAACCCCCAGTGTGTGTGCACTGGGCCCGGGTAGAGGCATTTAGCTTCTGCAGCTGCAGCCCTGGGGACTCCAGGTGTCCACCCGCGCTGCAAGGCCTCTTTCAGGATGGCTGGCCCAGGGTCTGAGCTGGGGGCCTCAGCAGCTGCTGTGCACTGGCCCCAGGGTCCTGGGCAGTGGACTCCCAGTCCAGTGGACCCCGTCCTGCCAGCTGCTGCTCAGGTACCCCCAGGGTGCGGGCAGCAGGAGGAGTTGGGTGCAAGTAGGGCATCCTGCAGGGGGAGGAGTGCGGATGGGGCCCCCAGGAAGAGAAGGAGGCAGGCGCGCTGGAGAAAGTGGGAGGCCAGGCGGGGAGGGGAGCCTTGAGAGAGCAGAGGAAACGGGCTTGCGCTGGCAACCTTTAAAATTGGGAGAGTTTACATACAAATCCAAGTCTCTGGTTTCTCTTGAAAATGGGGAGCTCTGGGTGCCTGCATCACAGACCCCTCTCTTGGCTTCCAGCAGGCCTCGGAATCTTTGATCATTATGTCTCTTGGTTGCTGTGTTTGCCATCTGTTTCACCCTCTGGAGCGTAAGCTCTCTGGGCACAGGAAGCAGCTTGTCTTGGTCAACTGCTGTCCCCAGCAGCCAGCTCTGGGCCTCCATAAGCAGTTATTAAATTGGTGAAAGAGGCCAGGTGTGGTGGCTCACGCCTGTAATCCCAGCACTTTGGGAGGCTGAGCAGGCAGATCACTTGAGGCCAGGAGTTTGAGACCAGCCTGGCCAACATGGTGAAACCCCATCTCTACTAAAAATACAAAAATTAGCCGGGCCTGGTGGCATACGCCTATAATCCCAGCTACTCGGGAGGCTGAGGCAGGGGAATCGCTTGACTGCAGGAGGAGGAGGTTGCAGTGAGCTGAGATTGTGCTGTTGCATTCCAGCCTGGGTGACAGAGCGAGACTCTGGGGAAAAAAAAGAAAGAAAGAAAAGAAAAGAGAAAGAAATGTGACTTAGAAACACAGGCCTCACTTCAGGAGGACATGTCCTTGCTAACAAAGATTTAAGGCAAGTGTGATCAGTAGTGAGGGCAAGGCTTCTGGAGGAGGGAGGGTTTGCACTGGGCTTTGAGGATTGAGCTAGAGTCTGACACGAGAGAGAAAGACAGTCCCCAGGTGGAGGGAGTCAATATGCATAGGCTGAGAGTGCTAGGAGATGGGCACTTTGTGCCGAGGTGGCCAAAGTGTGGCCCAGTTCCTTGGAGGAAACGGGAGGTAATCAAGCTGGTAAGGTAGGATGGGGTCAGCTGGGAAGGGAAACCTGAGTGTTATTCCTAGGAGCTTGGAAATTGTACAGCGGGAAGTAGAGAGCTGTGCGTGGCTTTTGAGCAGAACAACAGAGGACGCTGTGCTACAGGAATATTGGGGACTGGCAGGAGGGGATGGATGGTGGAGCCTGTAGGCCTGGAGATGAGATTGATGGGGGTTGCAGTCACCCAGGGGAGGGGTAATAGGAACAGAGAGGACCTTCAGGAAAGAAGCTGTAGGCCTGGAGGCAGGGAAGGGAGGGTCAGAGTCCATGCCCATGGGCAGAGACCAGTAGGATGCTGCAGTGGATTAAAGATGGATTAAACCCCAGCACTTTGGGAGGCCGAGGCAGGTAGATCACCTGAGGTCGGGAGTTCGAGACCAGCCTGGCCAACATGGAGAAACCCCGTCTCTACTAAAAATACAAAATTAGCCAGGTGTGGTGGCTGGCGCCTGTAGTCCCAGCTACTCAGGAGGCTGAGGCAGGAGAATCGCTTGAACCCAGGAGGCGGAGATTGTGGTGAGCCGAGATCGCGCCATCGTACTCCAGCCTGGGCGACAAGAGCAAAACTTGGTCTCAACAAAAAAAAAAAAAAAAAAAAAAAGGCCGGGCGCGGTGGCTCATGCCTGTAATCCCAGCAGCACTTTGGGAGGCCGAGGCAGGCAGATCACGAGGTCAGGAGATCGAGACCATCCTGGCTAACACAGTGAAACCCTGTCTCTACTAAAAATACAAAAAATTAGCCGGGTGTGGTGGCGGGCGCCTGTAGTCCCAGCTACTCGGGAGGCTGAGGCAGAAGAATCGTGTGAACCTGGGAGGTGGAACTTGCAGTGAGCTGAGATCGCACCACCGCACTCCAGCCTGGGCGACGGAACAAGACTCCATCTCAAAAAACAACAACAACAACAACAAATAAAACTAGAACAGGCAGCCAGCAAGGGCAAGGCGGGGGCCAGCGAGGGCAAGGCGGGGGCCGGCGAGGGCAAGGCAGGGGCCGGCATGGTGGGAAAGTTCAGCAGGGAGGCCTTGGGATGTCTGGATTCTTGGCATCTTCAGACCTGGAGAAGAGAGGAGTCCTGTGGGCCAGGGCAGGTCCCTGAGACAGGGTCCGAGTTTGAGATGGGCCCTGGGAGCTGGGGGCGGAGAGTGAGGTCCGTGTTCCCCTGGGAGGGGTGCTACAGCCCCACACCCTTCTGGTGCAGAGCTGGCTCTGCCAGGGAGGGGAAGGTCTCCACGGGTTCCTGTCCTCGAGGGGAGAGAGCGCCCTGGGTCTCCTTGGGGCCTTGCTCTGGGACTTTCGCTCCTGTTACCCTCTGACGGCCCGGCCCCCTGGCATCCTTACACCATGCCCTCTAACTCCTGCCAGTTCCTTGACTGTCCTGGGTGTCTGGAAGGATGTGTGCTGTGAGCCCCCAGCCAAAAGGACCCCTGGGAGCCATGGATCAGGACAGTCTCTTTCTGGCCCCCATTTTCCAGCCTCTTCCCTACACTCTGCCCCCAGAGTGGGGCCCTCGGGCTGGCCCTTGTGTGCCAGGAGAGGGGGCGCAGGCACGAGTGAGGCCTCCTCAGGCTTCCAGACTCTGCCTGGAGCCCCACCCTCAAGGGAGCCTGCCCTGGCTCCTCCTGCCCCACTTCTGGCTCCCTGGATGCTCTCCAGCCCTTCCCCAGCGGCTGCATGGCCGCTGTAGCAGCCTGGGAGCCTCCTGAGGACAGGGCCCTGTCCTGCCTACTCCTGTTCCCGCCAGGCTCTCGAGGGAGAGCTCTGTGGCTGAGCAGCAGAGAGCTGGGCTGGACTTCAAGGGGCTCTTAGCAAGCCAGGGAGTGGCAAAGCCGCCACGGCCTGTGCCCCCAGGGCACCTCCCAAGACCCTCCTCTGGAGCTCAGCGGTCTGTGCCCTCCGCGGGGTCGCCGGCTTGCTATGTGCCCCTGGGCATGTGGCATTCCCTGTCTGGGCCTGCTCCCCTCTCCATGAAATGAGGGGGCAGGAGGAGCCGATCTCTGAGGTCCCTTCCAGCTCAAACACCTTATGTTCTATGAAATCCGTGTGAACATTGCCATGGAGACGTTGGAGGAACTGCGGCAGCACCGAACGCAACTTCCACCCGAGAGAGGCGCACTGAGTCACCCCAGCACGTGGGTGACATCACAGGTAAGCTCTCTCCGGTGTCCAGGTGTGCAGCAGTCTGGTGTCCTCCTAAGAGGTCACCCCCCTTCAGCCTGCTCACCATGGTGGCCCTGAGGCCCTACCGGGTGGGTCGGGACAAACAGGTGTCCATCCCTGTCCGAATGGGGACCCTTTGTCTGTTGCCTGCAGACGTGACCACAGTGACTCAGGTGCTCCCAGACGGGAAGGCGGCAGAGGTGATCTGCCACACAGAAGATGAGCTAACGGGTGAGTCATGTGCGCCTCTGTGGCTGTCAGAGCAGTATCCTCACTCCTACGGAGCCAGTTGCCTGCTCTCAGCAGTGCTGGCTTCCTGCGCCTGAGCTGAGTGAGGGCGTCCGCTTAACCATTGGAGGAGGCAGCATCAGGGCTCCTGGCTGCAGGCTCTCCCGGCAGCCTCAGAGTGACACACATGGCCTCACGGCAGGTGCAGGGATCCCTGTCGATGAACAAAACAGACCCCTGCGTAACCGTAACAATCACTGACTACCCCAGACTGCACCAAGTGCTTTCCTTGCAACGTTTCTCCTTTTTTTTTTTTTTGAGATGGAGTCTTGCTGTGTCACTCAGGCTGGAGTGCAATGGCGCCATCTCGATCTCGGCTCACTACAACCTCTGCCTCCCAGGTTCAGGCAATTCTCCTGCCTCAGCCTTCCGAGTAGCTGGGATTACAAGTGTCCACCACCACGCCCGGCTAATTTTTGTATTTTAGTAGAGACAGGGTTTCACCATGTTGGCCAGGCTGGTCTTGAACTCCTAACCTCAGGTGATCCACCCGCCTCGGCCTCCCAAAGTGCTGGGATTACAGGTGCCCACCACCACGCCTGGCTAATTTTTTTTTTTTTTTTTTTTTTTGAGACGGAGTCTGGCTCTCGCCCAGGCTGGAGTACAATGGTGCGATCTCGGCTCACTGCAAGTTCCACCTCCCGGGTTCACACCATTCTCCTGCCTCAGCCTCCCGAGTAGCTGGGACTACAGGTGCCCGCCACCACACCCGGCTAATTTTTGTTTTTGTATTTTAGTTGAGACAGGGTTTCACCGTGTTAGCCAGGATGGTCTGGATCTTCTGACCTCGTGATTCACCTGCCTCGGCCTCCCAAAGTGCTGGGATTACAGGTGTGAGCCACCACACCCTGCCCTTTTTTATTTTTTATTTTTTTTTTTGAGATAGGGTCTCACTCTGTTACCCAGACTGAAGTGCAGTGGTGTGGTTCCGACTCATTGTAGCCTCGAACTCTTGGGTTCAAGCAATCTTCCCACTTCAGTCTCCCAGCAATTTTTTAGTTTTTTTATAGAGATGGGGGACTCACTATTGTCCAGGCTGGTCTTGAACTCCTGGGCTCAAGGGATCCTCCCGCCTTAGCCTCCCAAGATGTTGGGATTACAGGTGTCAGCCACTGCGTCCAGCCTTGTTTTCTAAGAGTCTAAATTAAATCACAATTATCTGATTCTTCCACATTTGATAGAACTTGTCCACAAAAAGATCTGGATTAAGTGTCTTTTCCTGACATGGCTTTTGATACATTTTCAATGTGTTCTTTTGTTATTGGTCTATTTGGGGTTTTAATTTTTTCTAGAATTGGTTTTTACAGTTTGTAACATATAAGCATCCCATATAGATTTCAAAAATGTAGGCAAACAATTGCACATAATTTTCTTTTATAATTTTTAACTTTTTTCATCTCTGTGAATAAACCTTCATTCTTCATCTGAATGTCCCGTATTTTCTTTTTCTCTCTCCTTTTCTCTCAGTCACACTTACCAGAATTTTTTCCTAGAAAAATCTTAGCAACTATATCTATTAAATAGCTCGATTTTATTCATCAATTCTACTCTTTCTTTCTTTTTTTTTTTTTTTTTTTTGAGGCCCAGCCTATTCTTTCTTTTAAAGTAACTAATTTCTGCTCTTTACTTTCTAATTTCCTTCCATCTTTTTTGGGGGGTTTATTTTACAGGTGTTTTTCTAGAATGTTGAAATAAATACTTAATTTATATATTGGTTTGATTCTTCATGCTAACTAATAAAAACAAGTGAAGTTATCCGTTTCTCTCCATGTATAACTTTGACTGCATCCCCATAGATTTTCTATGATGTTTGCTCATTACTATTCATTTCCTTTTTTTTTTTTTTCCTTCTTTTTTGAGACGTAGTCTCGCTTGTCACCCAGGCTGGAGTGCAGTGGCATGATCTCTGCTCACTGCAACCTCCACTTCCAGGGTTCAAGTAATTCTCCTGCCTCAGCCTCCCTAGAAGCCGGGATTACAGGCATGTGCCCCCACGCTCTGCTAATTTTTGTATTTTTAGTAGAGACAGGGTCTCACCATGTTGGCCAGGTTGGTCTTGAACTCCTGACCTCTGGTGATCCGCCTGGCTTGGCCTCCCAAAGTGCTAGGATTACAGTCATGAGCCACCCCACCCAGCCTATTCATTTCTATATGCTCTAATTTTTATTTATTTATTTTTTGAGACAGGGTCTCACTCTGTTGCCCAGGTTGGAGTGCAGTGGCACGATCTCAGCACACTGCAACCTCCCCATCCCGGGTTCAAGCGATTCTCCTGCCTCAGCCTCCCAAGTAGCTGGGAATACAGGCGTGCATCCCCACACCCAGCTAATTTTTGTATTTTTGGTAGAGATGGGGTTTTGCGATGTGGGCCAGGCTGGTCTTGAACTCCTGACCTCAAGTGATCCACCCACCTCGGCCTCCTGTAGTGCTGGGATTACAGGCGTGAGCCACTGCACCCAGTCCATGATTTCCATCTTTACCTTTCAGTGATCTGGGCTGTCAGGGTGTCCAGCTGTCCTGTGACCCTCTGCGGATGGTTCTTCAGGCCTCTCTACTCAGGTGGGAGTCCCTGAATTAGGGTGTGCTTGTGGGAGCTTCAGTTTTGATCTGGTTTCAAGATTTGATGCAGTGAGCAAGTGAAAGTACCCAAGAGAGCCTCTAGGGGGCGGTGGTGTTTAAGGCCACGTTCTTTTTTTTCTTTTTTCTTTTCTTTTCTTTTTTTTTTTGAGATGGAGTCCAGCTTTGTCGCCAGACTGGAGCGTAGTGGCGGGATCTCAGCTCACTGCAACCTCCACCTCCTGGGTTCAAGCTATTCTCCTGCCTCAGCCTCCCGAGTAGCTGGGATTACAGGCACACACCGCCACACCCAGCTAATTTTTGTATTTTTAGTAGAGACGGGGATTCACCACGTTGGCCAGGATGGCCTCCATCCCCTGACCTGGTGATCCACTCACCTCGGCCTCCCAAAGTGCTGGGATTACAGGCGTGAGCCACCGCGTCCGGCCAAAGGCCACGTTCTTATTTAAGCTTTTCCTCTGACCTTGCCTAACATCTGTAATGCCAAAATAGTTAACAAGCCCTATTTTGTGTACAATACAGCTTATTAACTGTGCTACTCAAAGTCTCTATATCTTTACTGACATAAAAAAATTGTCTCTTTGGCCAGGTACGGTGGCTCACGCTTGTAATCCCAGCACTTTGGAAGGCCGAGGCAGGTGGATCACTTGAAGCCAGGAGTTAGAGACCAACCTGGCCAGCATGGTGAAACCCTGTCTCTACTAAAATTACAAAAATTAGCCAGGTGTGGTGGTGCACGCCTGTAATCTCAGCTACTCAGGAGGCTGAGGCACGAGAATCACTTGAACCTGGGAGGCAGATGTTGTGGTGAGCTGAGATCGTGCCACTGCACTCCAACATCCTGGGCAACAGAGCGAGATTCTGTTTCAAAAGAAAAAAAAATTGTCTCTGTCTCTCTCTTTTTTTTTTTAGACAGGATCTCACTCTGTCATGTAGGCTGGAGTGCAGTGGTGCCATCATGGCTTACTGCAGCCTTGACCTTCTGGGCTCAAGTGAGCCTCCCACCTCATCCTCCCAAATAACTGGGAACACAGGCGAGCTCCGCTATGCCTGGCTAATTTTTTGTTTGTATTTTTTGTAGAAATGGGGTCTCTTGGCTGGGCGCGGTGGCTCACACCTGTAATCCCAGCGCTTTGGGAGGCCAAGGCGGGTGGATCACGAGGTCAGGAGATCGAGACCATCCTGGCTAACACGGTGAAACTCTGTCTCTACTAAAAATACAAAAAATTCTCCGGGCGTGGTGGTGGGCGCCTGTAGTCCCAGCTACTCGGGAGGCGAGGCAGGAGAACGGCGTGCGCCCGGGAGGCAGAGCTTGCAGTGAGCCGAAATCGTGCCACTGCACTCCAGCCTGGGTGGCAGAGCGAGACTCCGTCTCAAAAAAAGAAAAAACAACAAACAAAAAAAAGAAATGGGGTCTCTCTGTGTTGTCCAGGCTGGCCTCAGTGATCCTCCTTCCTTGGCCTCCCAAAGTTCTGGGATTACAGGCATGAACCACTGTGTCCAGACAAAAATTGATCTGTAAACTTTTTGAGACAGCATCTCACCCTGTTCCCCAGGCTGGAGTGCAGTGGTGTGATCATGGCTCACTGCAGCGTCAACCTCCTGGGTCTACTTGATCTGTAAACTTCGAGGGAAGGTGTAATAAACCCTCCCGCAATGTCTTTGATTTTCAAAATCTTTGTATTTCACAGTTTAGCTTTGTGGGTTGATGTTCTATTTTGTGTGTGTGTGTGTGTGTGTGTGTGTGTGTGTGTGTGTGTGTGTGTTTTGTTTGTTTTTTTTTTTTGAGACACAGTCTTGCTCTTGTTGCCCAGGCTGGAGTGCAATGGTGTGATCTTGGCTCACTGCAACTTCCACCTCTTGGGTTCAAGAGATTCTCCTGCCTCAGCCTTCCGAGTAGCTAGGATTACAGGCGCCGCCACCACACCCCGCTAATTTTGTATTTTTAGTAGAGATGGGGTTTCTCCGTATTGGTCAGGCTGGTCTCAAACTCCCGACCTAAGGTGATCCGCCCGCCTCAGCCTCCCAAAATGCTGGGATTACAGGCGTGAGTCACCACACCTGGCCAATGTTCTATTTTTGAGAACACAACGGTTCATAATATATTCTACATAGACTATACCTGTTATGTGTAGATAAACAGACTCTTTTCCCATTTAACACCTTTTGCCTTAGGTTTATTTTTCTGGTATCAATACTGGCACACTTACTTTGTTTGCAGTTTCCTGTCTTTTTTTTTTTTTTTTTTTTTTTTTTTTTTTTTTTTTGAGACAGAGTCTCACTCTGTCACCCAGGCTGGAGTGAAGTGGCGGGATCTCGGCTCACTGCAACCTCTACCTCCTGGGTTCATGCGATTCTCCTGCCTCAGCTTCCCGAATAGCTGAGACCACAACTGTGTGCCACCATGCCCAGCCAATTTTTGTATTTTTAGTAGACACGGGGTTTCACCATACTGGCCAGGATGGCTCAATCTCTTGACCTCGTGATCCACCCGCCTCGGCCTCCCAAAGTGCTGGGATTACAGGCATGAGCCACTGTGCCTGGCCTTTTTTTTTTTTTTTTTCTTTTTGAGATGGAGTCTCACTCTGTCACCCAGGCTGGAGTGCAGTGGGGTGACCTCGGGTCACTGCGACCTCCGCCTCCCGGGTTCCATCGATTCTCCTGCCTCAGCCTCCCGAGTAGCTGGGATTACAGGCACCCACCACCATGCCTGGCTAATTTTTGTATTTTTAGTAGAGACGGGGTTTTGCCACGTTGGCCAGGTTGGTCTCGAACTCTTGGCCTCATGTGACCCACCTGCCTTGGCCTCCCAAAGTGCTGGGATTACAGGTGCTCAGCCACTGTGCCTGGCCTGGCTTTCTTGTTTCTTTTCTCCTCTTCTAGTTTCCCCCTTTTAGGCTAACAATTATTAACTGTTAATAAAAACCCTCAGGTCTGTATTTTATCAAGAAACATTTCCCCCATGTCTTCTTCCCTGAACCAAACAAGATCTCTGGCCCATTTTATTTGCTCTGTCTCACCACATGGTTTTTGTTTTTTTGTTTCTTTGTTTTTTGAGATGGAGTCTCACTCTTGTTGCCCAGGCTGGAGTGCCATGGCACAATCTCAGCTCACTGCAACCTCCACCTCCTGGGTTCAAGCGATTCTCCTGTCTCAGCCTCCTGAGTAGCTGGGATTACAGGCGCGTGGCACCACCCCCAGCTAATTTTTGTATTTTTAGTAGAGACGGGGTTTCACCATGTTGGTCAGGCTGGTCTCGAACTCCTGACCTTGTGATCTGCCCACCTTGGCCTCCCAAAGTGCTGGGATTACAGGCATGAGCCACCGCGCCCGGCCCACATAGTTTTTCAAATAGTTTAGAATTTCATTTCCAGGTAACTAATTTGCTTCTTTAAACATATGTCTTTTCTATTTAACAAATCCTTTCTAAACAATTGCATTTTATTCCACAACCGCCTTCAAACAATCATTGAGACTTGGTTAATCTGTTTTGCTCATTTGGCAGCAGTTTCTTGTGGCTGTTTCTTCCCTCCACTGGAATCCTTGAATCTTAAGTCTGTCATTTGACTGCAATTAAAAGCTGGGTTTGGAATACAATCACAGCCTTGCCATCCACCTGCTGTGTGACCTGGTAAATTTCTTTCTTTCTTTCTTTCTTTTTTTTTTGAGACGGAGTCTTGCTCTGTTGTCCAGGCTGGAGTGCAGTGGCGCAACCTCGGCTCACTGCAACCTCTGCCTCCCAGGTTCAAGCGATTCTACTGCCTCAGGCTCCCTAGTAGCTGGGATTATAGGTGCCTGCCACCATGCCTGGCTGATTTTTGTATTTTTAGTAGAGATGAGGTTTCACCATGTTGGCTAGGCTGGTCTCGAACTTCTGATCTTGTGATCTGCCCGCCTCGGCCTCCCAAAGTGCTGGGATTACAGGCATGAGCCACCACTCCCAGCCAGTTCTTTTTTTCTTTTTTTTTTTTTTTTTTTTTTTTGAGATGGTCTTACTCTGTTGCCCAGGCTGGAGTGCAGTGGCACAATCATGGCTCAGCGCAGCCACTGCCTCCTGGGCTCACACGCTCCTCCGGCCTCAGCCTCTCGAGTACCTGGGACTACAAGCGTGAGCCAGTTTGGCTAATTTTGGCTAATTTTTGTAGAAACGGGGTCTCGCCATGTTGGCCAGGCTGGTCTCCAACTCCTGGGCTCAAGGGATCCACCTTCCTCCCCCTCTCAAAAGTTCTGGGATTACCAGAGTGAGCCACTGTGCCCTGCTGGCAAATTTCTTAAACTGTCTGTGCCTCAGTGACCTCATTTAATAAAGGGAATAATTGTAGCACGCTTTTTCTAGAGCTGTGAAGATTCAATGGAATAAATAAGGCAATAAATGAATGGATGGGGAATGAAGGATGTGGGTTTCCTCCCTCTTGTCTTTCAATAAGCTCTCACCATCAACCTCCCATTGCCTGTTCTCTCTCTTCCCCCTCTCTCCCTCTGTCTCTCTCTTAGCCAGGAAACCTGGGGTAGGGAGGCTTGAAGCCAGCGGGTGCGTCGGGAGGCTGCGGGTACTGACTGGGGACGCGAACGGAGATTGCGGGAGAAGGATCCACGCCGCGGGAGAAGGATCAGGGTGGAGCCTGTGGCTGCTGCAGGAGGAGGAACCCGCCGCCTGGCCCACACCACAGGAGAAGGGCAGAGCCAGATGGCACCCTGCCCACCGCTTCCCGCCCACGCACTTTAGCCTGCAGCGGGGCGGAGCGTGAAAAATACCTCGTGCGCCTCGGCCGACTCTGCAGTGCGACGGGCGGAGCTTCCAGACGCTCCGCCCCACGTCGCATGCGCCCCGGGAACGCGTGGGGCGGAGCTTCCGGAGGCCCCGCCCTGCTGCCGACCCTGTGGAGCGAAGGGTGAAGCCTCCGGATGCCAGTCCCTCATCGCTGGCCGGGTCGCGCTGTGGTGAAAGGGGCGGAGCCTGCACCCGCCCCGCCCCCCCCCCCACGCCCCGCCCGCCCCGCGCCGCGCGGGGAGGAGGAGGAGGAGGAGCCGCGGCGGGGCCCGCACTGCAGCGCCAGCGTCCGAGCGGGCGTCCGAGCGGGCGGCCGAGCTCCCGGCGCGGCCTGGCCCCGAGCCCCGAGCCGGCGTCGCTCAGCAGCAGGTCGCGGCCGCAGCCCCATCCAGCCCCGCGCCCGCCATGCCGTCCGCGGGCCCCGCCTGAGCCGCGGCCTCCGCGCGCGGGCGGGCCTGGGGACGGCGGGGCCATGCGCGCGCTGCCCTAACGATGCTGCCCGCCGCGCCCGCCCGCCTGGCGCTGGCCCTGGGCCTGGGCCTGTGGCTCGGGGCGCTGGCGGGGGGCCCCGGGCGCGGCTGCGGGCCCTGCGAGCCCCCCTGCCTCTGCGGCCCAGCGCCCGGCGCCGCCTGCCGCGTCAACTGCTCGGGCCGCGGGCTGCGGACGCTCGGTCCCGCGCTGCGCATCCCCGCGGACGCCACAGCGCTGTGAGTAGCGGGCCCAGCGGCACCCGGGAGAGGCCGCGGGACGGGCGGGCGTGGGCGCGTTCCCTGGCCCGGGACGGGAAGCAGGACGCGGGCCAGGACGCTCCCAGGGCGAGGCTCCGGCGCGGCACGGCGGCCCTGCTAAATAAGGAACGCCTGGAGCCGCGGTTGGCACTGCCCCGGGGAGCCGAAAAACCCCGGGTCTGGAGACAGACGTCCCACCCGGGGGCTCTGCAGACGCCAGCGGGGGCGGGGCGCGGAGGCCGCGCTCAGCTGGGGGGACAAACAGTCGCTAATTGGAGAGGAATTGGGATGCGGCCTGGGGCTGCGGGGTACCCGGAGAGGTGGGGATGGCTGTAGGGGGCGGCAGGGAAGAGTTCCAGGAGGTGTCTGGACAAGGATTTGATGGATGTGCAAGAATTGGGCTGATGCTTAGGACGGGGCGATGAGGTGGGTCCAGAAGAAGGGGGGTGAACGGTGTGAGCAAAGACCGTGAGGCTGGAGGCTGGCCACGGGAGGTGTGAGGGGTAGGGGCAGGGTGGGAGGTGGGCTCGCGGGTGGGCTGGGGTCATGAAGGGCCTCAGGCGCTCTGCTATTGGGTTCCAAGGCTATCCTGAGAACAGGGGTGAGGGGGGATTGCCGTGGGGGGTTAAAGCCTTGTCATGTTCGCTTTCGGGAGGTAAAAACAACAGGTGGCCTTTATGGAGACGCTGCCCAGAGCCAGGTCTGTGCCAGGCTCCTGTTGGGGGTCGTCATGCGGAATCCTGACTCTGACCATCCGAGGCATAGGGACCGTGGAGATTTGCATTTCACAGATGAGGAAACAGGTTTGGAGAGGTGACACGACGTGTCCCAGGCATCACAGCCAGGACAGGATCTGTCCCAGGCATCACAGCCGGGATGTGCATAGCAGGGGTTTGGAACTACGAGGTGCCCAGGACCCAGGGTTGGATTGAAAAGGGCGCAGGGGACTAAGATAAGCAGACAGTTGTCCCCAGCGCTGGGGAGAGTCTTGGGACCAGTCTGATGCCTTGTATTTCCCAGGCTCCAGGCTCCTCGCCGGGACAGTGTCTCCTTGGGTGCGTGCTGGATCCCTGGGGGACGTGGCACATCCCCAGGCTTGCTAAACATTGGGTGGGTTCTGGCATTTGGTTTTGTAACGTTTCTGGGTCACTCCCGCCTGTGGCCACCCTTCCTTAGGGGAGCCTTGTGTCCTTGGGGCTTTGCTGGGTGGTCTCGAGGGTGGGAGAAGAATGGGTTCTCCTGGACCAATGGAGCCCGTGCCCCTCGGGGCCACATTGCTCCTGCGCTCCCTGACTGCGGACGCGTGTGTCTCGCGGCTGTCTCTGTGGAGATGGCCTCCTCCTGCCTGGCAGCAGCGCCCACAGAATTGCATCAGACCTACCCCACCCGTTGTTTCTGATGCTGTAGCTGAGGGCTCCTCTGTCTGCCAGGCCGGTCACTGGGGACTCTGTCCAGGTCCTGGTGGTTCCTGCTTCCCAGCACCTGATGGTGTCCATGAGAGCAGCCCCTCAGGAGCTGTCCAGGAGAGAAGGGCGCTGGTGGCTGCTGAGCAGAGGGCAAGGCCCGTGTTCTCCAGGCCCTTGGCACAGCAGTGGAGCCCCCGCCCCTGCCTTGTGTTGTCCTCTTAGGCTCTGGTCCTGGGGTTTGGAGGAGGGGGACCCTGGGAGTTGGTGGCCTGTCCCAGCCTGAGCTGGCAAGATTCCGAATGCCAGGCCCCTCAAGTGTGCAACAGGGCACAGGGTGACCTCATGTGGGCAGGTGGGTGCTGTTCTGTACACACCTGGGGCCGCCGCTGGGAGAGTTCTGGAAGGTGGGGTGAGGGGACCCATGGGAAACTAGGGCCTTAGGAAGGATGTTAAGGCCCTGGCTGGCCCCCCAGGCCACCCTCTGTGCTGTGGGGGCAGCCCAGCCATTTTGCTGTCTACCCTGCAAACTCCTCCTCGGGGAGACGGCTGGGTTTTCCCCAGGGAAGAGGGGTCAAGCTGGGAGAGGTGAAGGACACAGATCACAGCTGCTGGCAGGTGTTTAAGGGTCCAGGAGCGTTGCTGTCGGGGTGTCACCAGTAGCCTTCCTGGGGGGCTCACGCAGGTGCCTCTCCACTTGTGGCTCCCTGGCTGCTGAAGCTCAGCAGGGACAGCTGTGTCCAGTTCCAGGTGGAGGACAGCCAGGGCTTCTGAGGCCACAGCCTGCCTTGGGTTAATGATGCTGCCGAGAGGTGGTGGCTTTTGGAAAAGATGGCATACTGCAAAACGTGCTGCTCTGTGTGGCTCGAAGCTTCGTGGGGAGACGTGGGCAGAGCCGTGGCTGACTCACAGACCCCCCACCCCAGAGCCTGCCCTGCCCTCCCTGCCCTCCCTGCCCCGAGCCTTCTCCCTCCTGACCCATGTGTTTTTTTTTTTTTTTTTTTTTTTTTTGAGACAGAGTTCACTCTTGTTGCCAAGGCTGGAGTGCAATGGCACGATCTCGGCTCATGGCAACCTCCGCCTCCTGGGTTCAAGCGCTTTTCCTGCCTCAGCCTCCCGAGTAGCTGGGATTACAGGCGTGCACCACCATGCCTGGCTAATTTTGTATTTTTAGTAGAGACAGGGTTTCTCCATATTGGTCAGGCTGGTCTTGAACTCCTGACCTCAGATGATCCGCCCGCCTCGGCCTCCCACAGTGCTGGGATTACAGGCATGAGCCACCACGCCCAGCCCTGACCCATGTTTTGAACCAAATTCCAGCCACCCTTTTATCTGCAAGCATTTTGGAGGGCATCGCAATACTGCAGACCCACCTAACACAACAGACAATTCCTTCATGCCACCGAAGGCCTGGTGTGTTCACATTTTTGGTTTAATAGTTTGAATTAAGAGCCAAATAAGGTCCACACACTGCAATTAGTTGACGTCTTTTTTTTTTTTTTTTTTTTTTTTTTTTGAGACGGAGTCTTGCTCTTGTCTGCAGGCCGCAGTGCAGTGGCATGATCTCAGCTCACCGCAACCTCCGACTCCCTGGTTCAAGCGATTCTCCTGCCTCAGCCTCCCGAGTACCTGGTAGCTGGGTTTACAGGCGTGCACCACCGTGCCCAGCTAATTTTTGTATTTTTAGTAGAGACGGGGTTTTACCGTGTTGGCCAGGATGGTCTCGATCTCCTGACCTCGTGATCTGCCCACGTCGGCCTCCCAAAGTGCTGGGATTACAGGTGTGAGCCACCACACCCGGCCAATGTCTTTTAAAAATATATACGTTTTTGTTTTTGTTTTTGTTTTTTGAGACGGAGTTTCGCTCTTGTTGCCCAGGCTGGAGTGCAGTGGCGCGATCTCAGCTCACGGCAACCTCCGCCTCCCGGGTTCAAGTGATTCTCCTGCCTCAGCCTCTCCAGTAGCTCGGATTACAGGCATGTGCCACCATGCCTGGCTAATTTTGTATTTTTAGGAGAGACGGGGTTTCTCCACGTTGGTGAGGCTGGTCTCAAACTCCTGACCTCAAGTGATCCGCCTGCCTTGGCCTCCCAAAGTGTTGGGATTACAGGTGTGAGCCAGCGTGCCCAGACAAAAATATATATGTGTCTTTAAGGCTGGTCAAGCAAAGCATTGGGACTGGAGAAAGAATGAAGAATTCTACCTGGCTGTGATCAATTCGTTGTGAACACCACTGTGCTTGGACCAGCTAGCTGATGTCTTTTGTTTTGTTTTGTTTGAGACGGAGTCTGGCTCTGTCACCCAGGCTGGAGGACAATGGTGTGATCTCGGCTCACTGCAGCCTCCACCTCCCGGGTTCAAGCGATTCTCCTGCCTCAGCCTCCTGAGTAGCTGGGATTAGAGGCGCGTGCCACCACGCCCGGCTAATTTTTAAAAATATTTTTAGTAGAGATGGGGTTTCACCATGTTGGTCAGGCTGGTCTTGAACTCTTGGCCTTAGGTGATCTGCTTGCCTCGGCCTCCCGAAGTGCTGGGATTACAGGTGTGAGTGATGCATTTTATTTATTTATTTATTTATTATTATTATTTGAGATGGAGTCTCACTCTGTTGCCCAGGCTGGAGTGCAGCCGTGCCATCTCGGCTCACTGCAAGCTCCGCCTCCTGGGTTCACGCCATTCTCCTGCCTCAGCCTCCCGAGTAGTCTGGACTGGTGCCCGCCACCATGCCCAGCTAATTTTTTGTATTTTTAGTAGAGACGGGGTTTCACCGTGTTAGCCAGGATGGTCTGGATCTCCTGACCTCGTGATCCGCCCGCCTCGGCCTCCCAAAGTGCTGGGACTACAGGCGTGAGCCACCGCCTGTCTTTTAAGTGTCCGATGATGCCTAGGAGCTTCCCTTCCTCTCTTTTTCCTTGTGCAATTTGTTGAAGAAACTGGCTCCTGCAGCCTGGATTTCTCGCTGTGTCTTGGGGGTGCCACCTCCATGGTGTCACCTCCGTGGTGCTGTGAGTGTGTCCTTCGTGTTTCTTGTAAATTGGTCATTGGAGCCGACATCCCATTGTCCCAGAGGTTGTCCTGGCTGGCACTGACCTAGGTGTAGATGTCATCAGCTCAGGGCCCCCTGCTCTAAAGGCCACTTCTGGTGCTGGTTGCCACTCACCCTGGCTGGGGGTCACCTGGGTCTGCTGCTGTCTCGCAAATGCTGGGGTCCAGGACTGGGCACATCGAGGGACTTGGTAGGTGCTTGGTTCACTGATGTAAAATATAGGAGCACCCGGGGCCTTGCCCTTTCCCACCCGCATCCCTGAATGACAGGAGAGTGTGGGAGAGTGTAGGGGCAGGAGGGGCAGACCCCGGGGCCCCTGCCTGGGATTGGCGTCGGGGAAGACAGGCATTCTGGAGCGACCCCTAGGCCTGATGCCTTAGAGCGCAACTGCCAGAGACACAGCTTCCTTGGGGGGCTGGCCAGGCCACGGAGGGGCCCCTGGCTCCCATTTCTGGTCCCTGGATCCTGAGAGCGAGGACTAGGGATTGTCACCAAGGCCTCCATGAGCCCTCAGCGGAAGGAGGGCCACCCTCGAGGGCTCCGTTATCACTGGAGCCCGCGTTCAACCAACACGCAGATGATTCTCCAAGGACAGAGATGGATGATGGGGAGGGGGCTGGCCTGGAAGGACCCCCAGTGCAGGTGACATTGAAGCCAGGTTTCAAAGCTCCCACAGGGAGCTGCCCAGAGAGAGTCCCCAAGGGGCAAGGTGACTCGGGGGCAGGGGTAGGGCCTCTGTCAGGAGAGCCTAGGAGAGGCCCGTGTCTTCTAGGAAGAGCCCTGGCAGCAGAGCGGAGGCAGTGATGAGGACCTGCATCCTGCATGTCCAGCTGGCCTCACCCGGGGTCCCTGAGCCGGGTCTTACGTGGCTCCCGCACTCGGGCGTTCAGAATGTGCCTGCGTGAGAAACGGTAGTTTCTTTATTAGACATGGGTGCAAACTCGCCAAACTTGTGGACAAAAATGTGGACAAGAAGTCACACGCTCACTCCTGTACGCGATTGCCGGCAGGGGTGGGGGAAGGGATGGGGAGGCTTTGGTTGTGTCTGCAGCAGTTGGGAATGTAGGGCACCCGAGCTCCCACACTGCAGAGGCGACTGTGGAGACAGAGAGCACCTGCAGGTCATCCATGCAGTATCGGCTTGCATCCAGATCATACAGGGAACACTATGATTCAACAACAGACAGGGACCCCGTTTAAACATGGACAAGGGGTCACTCACGCCTGGAATCCCAGCAGTTTGGGAGGCCAGGGTGGGTGGATCGCTTGAGCCCAGGAGTTTCACACCAGCCTGGGCAACAGGGTGAGACCCCGGTCTCTAAAAAATAAAAGAACATTGGCCGGGCGTGGTGGTATGCATCTGTGGTCCCAGCTATTCAGGAGACTGAGGTGGGACATCACTTGAGCCGAGGAGATCAAGGCTGCAGTGAGCTGTGATCACACCACTGCACTCCAGGCTGGGTCACAGAGCAAGACCCTGTCTCAAAAAAAAAAAAAAAAAAAAAAAATCACAGGATCTGAACAGAGATTTCTCCAAAGAAGACGCACAGATGGCCAACAGCGTGTGAGAAGATGGTCGGCCTCATTAGTCATGAGGGAAACGGAAATCAAAACCACTGTCCAGCCGGGCGCAGTGCCTCACGCCTGTAATCCCAGCACTTTAGGAGAGCAGATGGCTTGAGGCCAGGAGTTTGAGGCCAGCCTGGGCAACATAGCGAGACCAATAAATAGATATTAGTGGTGGTGCCTGTAGTCCCAGCTAGTTGGGAGGCTGAGGGGGGAGGATTCCCTGAGTCTATGAGGTTGAGACTGCAGTTAGCTGTGATGGTGCCACTGCACTCCAGCCTGGGCGACTAGGAAACGGTCTTTAAAAAAAAAACAAAACAAAACAGGGTGGGCGCGGTGGTTCACGCCTGTAATCTCAGCACTTTGGGAGGCCAAGGTGGGGGGATCACAAGGTCAGGAGTTTGACCAGCCTGACCAACATGGTGAAACCCCGTTCTACTAAAAATACAAAAATTAGCGAGGTGTGGTGGTGGGCGCCTGTAATCCCAGCTAATTAGGAGGCTGAGGCAGGAGAATCACTTGAACCTGGGAGGCGGAGGTTGCAGTGAGCCAATATCACACCATTACACTCTAGCCTGGTCAACAGAGCGAGACTCTGTCTCAAAAAAAAAAAAAAAAAATGCTGAGCATGGTGGCGCATGCCTGTAGTCTCAGCTACTTTGGGGGCTGAGGCAGGAGAATCGCTTGAACCTGGGAGGCAGAGGTTGCAGTGAGGCAAGATTGCACCATTGCACCCCAGCCTGGGAGACAGAGTGAAACTCTGTCTCAAAAAGAAAAGGTCTAGGAAGAGTCCACACCCTCTCCCCGCCGTGGCCACGCCGGGCCCCGCGCTGAGCCCTCTGTGTTCTTGTCTCTCCATACCTCATCACGGCACTGCAGGGTTGCAGCCACTCCTGGTCTCATTTTACAGACCAGGAAATTGAGGCTCTGAGAAGCCGTGGTGGAGATGATTTCATCAGCATGCTCTGGGGCAGACCCCTGGAGCCGCACAGGGTGCCTGGGGCCCACACTAGTGCCCTGGTTTATAGACAGAGGTGGCAGTGGCGCTTCCGAGTCGGGCTGGGATGTGCTTGCACTCCCCGAGGGGCTGAGGGGCCGAGGGGCCCTGCGCCCAGGTGCAGCTGCTTGGGTGCTGCCAGCCCCTCCCACCTCTCCCTCCCTGGCTCATCCCTGCTGTGTCCCTTCCCTCTAGTTTCCTGTTCAGTTTCAGGAAGGAGGCTGGGAACCCAGATGTAGGGAATTTGCGCCCTGGAGTCAGACCTGGGTTCACGTCCCAGCACCTCCACTTCTGGTGTGACCTTGGTCCAGTCTCTCAGCCTCAGTTTCCTCACCTGTAAAGTGGGCTCCATGATTAGATGCACCCTGCAGGGCAGTGTAGCAGTGACCTGGCTCAGCCACTGGCAGCCCCAACAATCATAACTTGTTAAAGTAGCTCTGTCGGTTCCCTCAGGGGTTCCAGGGGCGCATTCCCCTGTCCTCCATGCACTGTGAGACCTGCCCTGCCACAGAGCAGAGTGTAACAGCCTGAGGGTGAGAGCCAGGCACTGTGCCTGTGCTTAGACCGGACACTGGACGACGGGAGCCAGTGCAGCCTGGGCGGGTGGACTCCTATGGACCCCTCAGCACCCAGCCTCGGTGGCTTCAGCGCAGGGCCGCGTGGCTGTGGGGGCTCACAAGACCCGGCCCACTCCTGCTTGTGCCTACATCTGGGTGTTTGCCCATTGGTGCCTTTTGACGCGTTCTGGTGTGTGTGAGACGTGCGGGGCTGGGAAGTGTTGGCAGAGCCGCGAGTACCGTCCTCACTCCTTTTGTTCTTTTGACGTAAGCTGGCGAGTGGCACTGCCTGAGTTCCGCTCAGTGCCCGCCCTGAGCGGGCATCCTTGCTGTTAGGTGGTGGCGGTGTGCGCTGTCGCTGGTGGGCACCGAGAGCCTTTGGGAGCTTTGGGGAGGTTGTGCCAAGCTTGAGCCTCGACGTCCCCCTTCCCGGCTTTCTGTTGGCTCTTCTGAGGCCAGGGCATCTCTGTGAGGGCCTCCTGCTGGAGCCATCTCTGTGGATCTCCTCTGCCATCCTGGCCCACGTGTGGGTGATGCGCTGGCCACCATCTGGTGACAGTGGCCGGGCACCGCTGCCAAATGTGGGTCCCGCATCTGCAAGCCCCTCCCTGGGTCCCCTAGGGTATGGGGTGGTTCTGCCACTGCCCTCGCTCCCCCACCTTGGGGTGCCTCTCCCCCTGCTCGTGGGGGAGACCCTGCCTGGGATCTGCTTTCCAGCGAGGAATATACTTTGGAGGGAGACACACGTGTTCTTTTCCGGAGCTCTGCAGTGGCCACGGCAGCCCAGCCCGCCAAGCACCCTGGAATGAAAACATCCCGCTGCCGTCTGGGCCTGGCCTGCACTCTGCTGCCTGCGCTCCAGCTGGCTGAGGCCGGGCACGTCTGCGGGCACAGCGGCGGGGGCGCCACAGTCTCCCTGCAGAGTGAGCGCAGCTGGAAAATGCAGCTCACGCCCTTTCCCAGAACACCTCGCTCTTCATGGCTTGGCAGCTGTCCTCGCCTAGGGGCCGGGGTGCCCAGGCACTGGTGGCAGGAGAAGGGCTCCATCTGGGGCTGAGGCGGGCTGGGTCCTTTTCTCCCTGCAGCTCCCGAGGCCCAGCCCTGGCCCAGCCTGGCGTTCCTGACCTTAGGAGCGCCATGATCTGAAGACAGGCTGGCTTCTGTGAGGCCACCTCGGAAAGGGCTTTGTGCCCAGGCAGAGGCGGAAGCCAGCTCTTCCTTCTGGTTGAGGCAGGAATGAGGCCAGCGCTGGGGCAAGCCCATGCCCAGGGAACGTCACAGCTGTGGGAGTACAGGGGCTCCGGGTTCTGAGCCCGTCCACTGTGCATCGTGGCCCTGGCCTCAGGATGGCTCATGCCATCATTGGCTGTGCCCACAGCCGAGTGGGTGATGGGATTCCGGCTGCCCCGCTGGATCTGTGCCGCTGCCCTCTCCAGGGCACTGCTGTGCCTGCACAGCCGGGCGCAGATGGCCAGTTTGCTTGCCGCCCCCCCCCCCACCCGCTTCCTAACTTGGCTTCCTCCATTGACACACTGGACCCTGCTGGCTGCCCGGGGAGGTGTTTGGGGGATGGTGTTGGGGGAGGAGGAGGGCCCCTTGAGCCTCAGTGTGCCCAGCCTCAGTGTGCCCATCAGGAGCATAGGGCCAGTGCAGCACCTGCCCACACAGGCTGTGAAGGGTGGGAGTGGAGAGGGATGCAAGGGGGTCGCAACGCCTGGCTCCATGTCAGCTGCGTGCAGGGGCACCAGGAGCCGGCCCTCATTCTCCCCTTGAACTGGAAGGGTGGCCCCGACCCCAGCGGCAGGTGGCATACGTATGAAGCGCTCTCCTTCCTACACCCCACAGGTGGGCTCGTCTCCAAACGGCCCTTTTTGAGCTGGCTGTGTTTTTCCATCAGTGTAGGCAAGGACATCGCAGACTCCCCTTTCTCGTCTCCCTCGTTCGGCCTCCGAGGCCGGAGTCTCCATCCCTGTGCCTGCCTGTGGGTCCCGGGAGGACCCGAGGCTGCCCATGTCACCCCCGGCGTCTCATCCTGGGGACAGTTCAGCCGTGGGAGGGATCTGTAAGGACAGAATGCCGCTGAGCCTGGGGCTCCCCGGCTAGTCTCACACCCCGTGTCTGGGACCCAGAGACCCTCGTGCAGGGCTCTGTTGCCTGGGGCCTGGCAGCCTCGTCCTCTATCAGAGGCTGCAACCCCCACCCCTCGTGGGGCCAGGGTTGTGGCCGGCCTCCCTGGCCCTCCCCATGGAAGTGGTAGGCGGAGCCAGCAGCCGTCTGCCCAGCCCGGGGCTGCACTGTTTTTTTTCAAATGAGCACCGTCCCAAACTGCAGCCCATTAATTTAAACAGGATCATTTCCGGCCCTGGAAGCCGCCTCACTCTCCTTAAATGGAAAGGAGCACAGCACAGAGGGAAACAGATGAGGTCATGGCTCGGCTGGCCCAGCGAGGAAGGGGCCGCAGTGGGGGTGGCACTGCCGCCTGTCCCCTGTCCTCTCCAGCGCCCACACTGCAGCCCATTTCCTCACCCTGGGCCTGCTCTCGGGAGGGACGGGCCTGGGGGTCCTCTTGCTGGGCGGAGGGGAACCGGCTCCTCCAGGAGAGGACGGGGCCTGGCAGGGGGCACGGGGCCTCCCTGGGTCTGGCGTCCTGTCCTGCCCCTGCCGAGGGAGGAGCGGTTACATAAGCTCCGCAGGCGGCCCCTCCGAGCCGGTCCCCCCAGCCCAGTTTCCAGTGAGGCGGCCAGCGCGGGCGGGGGTGCCGGGCCTGGCGCACGCCCGCCACTGACCACACGCGTCTGGAATGTGCAGATGTTTCTTTGGGGGCTCTGTCCGGCCCCCAGACCCCACTCAGCATCTGGTCTGGGGAGTGGGCACCTGGGGCACTCAGCTCTGAGTGTGAGGCTCTGAGGCAGGTCTGGTTTGTCTGGGGCCATTCCCTCTGCTGTGGATTGGGAGGGCCCCGGGAGCTGCCCCACACCCAGGGAAGTTCTCCTCAGTCCCACTGTTGCATGCCCCGACCCCGGCTCCCCCGGCCCAGAAGCGCCTGTGGGGCAGAAGGCCCAGCCCCAAGACTTCCCGGCCCTGCCAGCCTCAGGCTTCACCCACCCTCGCACCAACTGTGGGCAGAGCCCAGGGGGAGGGCAGGAGAGCCAGCACCTGGCTGGGAACACCCCTGAAGGGCCGAGGCTCCAGGGCGAGGGGGCCCGACCTGGGGTTCACACGCCCGGGTGGCGGGCAGACCCGCTGCAGCATGAGACACGTGTCAGCTACCTCGGGCCGGCAGGCTGGCCCTGCTGCCCACAGCCCTGGGACGTGGCCCCACCTGTGACAGGGGTGTGGAGGGGCAGCCTCCAGGCCTGGCCACACCCTCTGCTGTTGCTGCTCCTGCTCCAGGATTGGCAAGGGTGCTGGGAAGGGGTGAAGACCCGTACTGTGGCCACACACCTGGGACTTCCTTCTCCACCCAGTGGTGCCCCAGCAGCCGCTAAGGAGCCCGCTGGGTCCCACGCTAGGATGGTCCTAACTCCTCCTGCCTTCCAGATCGGACGGTCGGCGCTGGGGGCCCCTTGTGTCCCAGGGCTGGGGCACCGTCCTGCCCCCCATGGGGGTGTACTCCTCCCGACAAGCTTGGCTTCAGCTTCCCTGGGAGCGCATCCTGGCCCTCGGGCACCCATCAGGCTGTCCCTGTGCACCTGGCTCCCACCCTTCCAGCTCATAGCAGGAACTGGGGTGAGGAGTGCGTGGGGCAGCAAGGGCCTGGGACCCCAGAGGACCCTGCACTCTGCTCTGTGCTCTTGCCTGGGCTTAGGGCCGCTCGGTGGTCCTGCTGCCAGATGCCTGGGCCCTGCTGTGTCCCCCATCCTTGCAGGGAACCAGAACGTGGGGGCAGGGCATCAGACAGCGGCGATGATGTCACCTGGCGGGTGCGGAGGAAGCCCGAGGGGCGGGGTGGGGGGGCTGGCGCGAGGCTGCCTGGCTAGGCCTTGGCGTTCCCCCAGAACGGCGATGGCAAAAGCAGATGGAGACGTGGAAAAGTACGAGAGCAAGTGGGGTGAGGACTCCACGGGGACCCCTGTGCTGGTCCCTGTCCCTGAAGCCCACACCTGAGTCCTGCCCAGGGCAGATGCTTCCACACCCAGGGGGCACCTGAGTCCTACCCAGGGCAGACGCTTCCACACCCTGGGGCCTGGGGGACTGCACCTGGCTCCTGTCTGGGCCCCAGCTTCATTCCACTACACTGGGCCCTGGGAGCTCGGCTGAGCGGGGTCCCCAAGACCTTGCTGCATTTCTGGGCCTTGGGCTGGGGTGAGGGCCGGGAGAAGGAGCCAGCCTGGAGCCTGGCACGCAGGGAGTGCATGGCCAGAACCGGTGACAGGCGGGGCTGCCTGCTGGCGTGGAAGAAGTGTCCATGGCACCCCCAGGCCTGGTTCACAGTGGGATGGGCGGGGAGCGGGGGGGCTCTGGGGTCCTCGGCTGACCTGCCCCCACCCCTGCCCTGGCTTGTCAGCTCCCAGCAGCAGCCACTCGATGGATTTTCCAGAAAATGAGGTGTGGCCAAACATCTTCAGACTTTTCCTTCTTTCCTTTCTCCCGTGGCCTGGGTGGGAGCTGCTCCCCATGCCTGGGGGCAGGTTCGAGAGCCTGTGCCCCTCCCCGGGGCAGTTTCACAGCTGTGTCCCTTCCAGGGGGCCTGCCTGTGTTCACCGTGGCCTCTGCAGCACCTCTCGCCCCTTAGGGCTGCTGCGCCTCGGGTCCCGGTGCCTCATTCTCCCTAAAGCATTGGTTCTGCTGCCGCCGCAGCCGCTGGAAAGTCCCTCCTCAGGTCTAACTGCAGTTCCTCACGGCACAGTGTTCCCCCTCGGGCATGGTGCTTGGGCAGCGGGTGTGAGTCCAGCTGCCTCACCCTGTCCCGAGAATGGCCACTTGCTGGTCTCCCAGCCGCCACCCTGTCCCACTCCACGGCGGGGATGGTGTGGATGCCTAGCAGCGCGGCTGTGGGCCCACCCATCCTTATGGGCAGTGGGGAGCACCTCAGCCCGTGTCCCTACCTTGGTGTAGAGGAGGGGACGGCAGAGAAGCAGGATTCAGTTGGGGGGAAGCGGTGGCCCTGCCGGAGGGGCCGTTCCCTGTGTGTCTGGCCCCCAGATCCTCTCCCCTCCCGGAGCCCAGGGCACTGGCATAGGCTCTCTGAGTGTCCCGCAGCCCCTGGGGGAAGGGAACTGCACCCCCAACCGTGCCCTCCATCCGCAGATGGAACGAGAAGCTCCGGGAGCCAGTGCCCAGCGTCTCATCTGTCTGGGCGCCCAGCCCAGGTGAGGGCCCGGCTCCACCGTCCGTGGCTGGTGCTGCTTCCTGGCACGGAGAAGGCCTCGGCTGCTCTGTCCCCTCAGCTGGGGTGGCCTCTGGTCCCCTTCTTTGTTGGTTCCCTTCTCAAGCGCTTGCCCTGGCCCCGGGCCCCACTGGGCAGCCTGTGTGTGCGTCTCTCCTGCGCCGGGTAGGCTCCTGTGGGAGCGGAGCTCCTGTGGGAGGAGCAGGGCTGGAGGCCGGCAGGGGCTGGGCGGGTGCTCAGGGCTGGAGGCCGGCAGGGGCTGGGCGGGTGCTCAGGGATGGAGGCCGGCAGGGGCTGGGCGGGTGCTCAGGGATGGAGGCCGGCAGGGGCTGGGCGGGTGCTCAGGGATGGAGGCCGGCAGGGGCTGGGCGGGTGCTCAGGGATGGAGGCCGGCAGGGGCTGGGCGGGTGCTCAGGGATGGAGGCCGGCAGGGGCTGGGCGGGTGCTCAGGGCTGGGGGCCGGCAGGGGCTGGGCGGGTGCTCAGGGATGGAGGCCGCCCCGGCTTGGACCTGGCTGCCGGGTGGTCATTGCTGGGAAGAGCAAGTCTAGGCGGAGGCACCTGCTGGGTCACTCGTGGGGAGGGTGACACCTGGGGAAGTAGAGGCCCGTGGCAGGAGGTGAGGCCTCGGGGTCCTGGGGAGCAGGGGGGTGGTGTGCAGACCTGCGGAGCCACAGTCCCTGTGCCAGGAGCACTACTGGGAGTGCGTGGGACCAGGAGGGGTGCCCAGGGTGGGCGGCAGGGTGACCCCCGAGGTGCTTGAGGCCGAGGGGAGGTGGAGTTCTCGGTTTGCCCCAGCTCTCTGGCTTCTCACCTCCGCATCACCAGCTGCAGGACCTGGTTTGTAACTGGGGCAGCTCTGAAAAGAGAGACATGCTGCCGCCCTGTGGTTTCTGTTGCTTTTTCTTCACTGACTACTGACATGGGATGTCTTTCCCACGGCTGTGACCAATTGTGCTGCTTTTAATTGCCTGGTTTTTCTTTTTTTGTTTTTGGAGTTTTCTCTTTCTTTCCTCCCTCCCTCTCACCCTCCGTCCTTTTTTTTTTTTTTTTTTTTTTTTTGAGATGGAGCTTCACTCTTGCAGGATGGGGTGCTGGAGTGCAGGGGTGCGATCTCAGCTCACTGCAACCTCTGCCTCCCGGGTTCAAGTGATTCTCCTGCCTAAGCCTCCTGAGTAGCTGGAATTACAGGTGCTTGCCACCACGCCTGGCTAATTCTGTAGTTTTAGTAGAGACAGGGTGTCTTCGTGTTGGTCAGTCTGGTCTTGAACTCCTGACCTCAGGTGATCCGCCCGCCTCAGCCTCCCAGAGTGCTGGGATTACAGGCAGGAGCCATTGCACCCGGCCCTTTCCCCTTCTCCTTTTCTTCTCTCTCTCCTCCCTTTCTTTCTTTTCTTTTCTTTTTCTTTTTCTTTTTTTTCAGATGGAGTCTCGCTCTGTCACCAGGCTGGATTGCAGTGGCGTGATCTTGGCTCACTGCAACCTTCGCCTCCCGGGTTCACGTGATTCTCCTGCCTCAGCCTCCTGAGTGGCTGGCACTACAGGCTCCCGCCGCCATGCCCGGCTAATTTTTGCATTTTTAGTAGAGACGGGGTTTCACCCTGTTGGCCAGGTTGGTCTCGATCTCTTGATCTCATGATCCACCCACCTTGGCCTCCCAAAGTTCTGGCATTACAGGAGTGAGCCACCGTGCCCGGCCATCTTTCTTTCCTTGCTTTCTCTTTCTTTTCTTTCGAGACCGGGTCTTGCTCTGTCGCCCAGGCTGGACTGCGGTGGCACAATCATAGCTCACTGCAGCCTCGACCTCCCTGGCTCAAGCGATCCTTCCTCCTCAGCCCCCCGAGTAGCTGGAACTACAGCTACACACCACCATGCCTGGCTGATTCTTTTTTTCCATGTAGAGATGGGGTCTTGCTATGCTGTCCATCCTGGTCTCAAACTCCTGGCCTTCCCAAAGCACTGGGATTACAGGCGTAAGCCACCACAGCCAGTTTCCTTTTCTTCTTTTTAACTGGAATAGTTGGCTTTTTCTTTATTAGCTGTGTGTCAGGAGGGTATTTTTGGCCTTTAGTATGTCGTCTGAGTTGCTAGTGCTTTTCTGAGATTGTAGTTGGTTTTCTAATTTTATTTATATTTTGCGTAGAAGTTGTGTATTTTAGATGGAGTTAGGTCGGCTGGTCTTTGATGTTTTATTTATTAGTTATGTATGTATTTATTTATTTTTGAGGTAGAGTCTCGCCGTTTCACCCAGGCTGGAGTACAGTGATGCGATCTCAGCTCCCCATAGATTCACATGGAAGTATAAGAAATAATAAGAGGGTGGGGCGTGGTGGCTCACGCCTGTAATCCCAGCACTTTGGGAGGCCAAGGCGGGTAGATCACGAGGTCAGGAGATTGAGACCATCCTGGCTAACACGGTGAAACCCTGTCTCTACTAAAAAATACAAAAAAATTAGCCGGGCATGGTCGTGGGCGCCTGTAGTCCCAGCTACTTGAGAGGCTGAGGCAGGAGAATGGTGTGGACCTGGGAGGCAGAGCTTGCAGCGAGCCGAGATCGCGCCACTGCACTGCACTCCATCCTGGGCGACAGAGCGAGACTGTGTCTCAAAAAAAAAAATAATAATAATAAGAGAGATCCCTTGTGGCTTTTGCCCCGTTTCCCCCAGTGTTACCATTTTGCAAGTGATAGTACCATGTCACAGCCAGGATATCAACACCATTCAATCCACTGGTCGTATTCAGATTCCTCCAGGTTCACATGCAGTCGTGTGTGTGTGTTCTCATTAGTTTTATCACACTTGTAAGTTTGTGTATCTATTGCCACAGTCAAGATATTGACCTCTGAATTTTTAAAACATTTTATGATGTGGTATTAAAGTTGAAAAAACTAATGTGGAGGATGCTGTGTAAGGCCTTGTATTCATTTTTTGAAAAATAGTTTTCAAAAGTTGAAAAACTAATTTTTTTCCCTGTACATTTATTATTGATATCTGAGGAAAAGCATCTAAAATTTGCTAGACTAAGTGATCTGTGGTTAGATAAGAAACCGCTATCTTCAGTTCATTTCCCCTATTTGAGAAATTTGAATTAGTTTCCCTGTTTAAAATTGCTAAAGTAAGGCTTGCTTCAGAAATATGGAATAGCATAAATCACTGAAAGAGAGGAGAGTGTATCACCAGCAGTGTTAATAGCATCTGGGTGCTACCCGGCCAGCCTTGCAAGGCTTTCTGTATTTGTAGAGAAGGCCCCGTGCAGGCCCATCCAGTGAGCAGCTGTTGAACTCGTGCTTTCCAGGCACAAGACACAGTTCCTGCCCTCAGAACTCCCAGCCAGGGAGGTGAGAATAAGGAGCTGATGCAACAGCACCAGTCAGTCCTGAGGCGTGCACTCTGCTGCTGTTCCAAGAGAGAAAGGCTGCGGGCTGGGATACGAGAAGGGAGGGCCCCAGCAAGGAAATGAGACTGGGATGGACCTCGAGGGCTTGGCCGAGGGAGGGAAGGAGGGCAGGCAGAGGACTGGTGTACGCAGTTTCAGATGACTCCTGAGAATGGCTGCGTAGAAAGTGTGTTTTACTGTTTTTTACGACTGTCTTGTAGACCACATAGCACTGAACACTCAGTAAGTTTTCCACACACTGTCGTAGAGTTTTTAGTGATAATTCTTTTTCTGCTACAGATGAAATTTGTGGCTTAGGGCATCACATTTTATCATTGTCTTTGTTTCTTTTCAGTTCCAGCTGTGGTTATATTGTAAATGAAGCATCTAACATATGCACAACTTGCAACAAAAACTCCTTGGACTTTAAATCTGTCTTTCTCAGTTTCCATGTGCTGATTGATCTGACTAATCACACAGGCACCCTTCATTCCTGTAGTCTCACAGGAAGTGTTGCTGAGGAGACTTTGGGCTGCACGGTAAATAGCAAAAAGGAAGAAATGTTTAGAATATTTCCAAAGTGAATGCTTTTTCCCAAAAAAATACAGGTTGTTTTGTCAAACATTTGATAGAAATTGATTCACTAATAAACAGCCTGGGAAAAAATCATCTTGCTTTAAACACATTGCTTTGATGAACAAATGTTACATATTTTATATCAAAATCCTCGCTAATATTTACTATTATGAGTAATGACTGAGGCCATTAGCCTAAATGGATAAATAAACATGATGTTTTAGGGCTGGGCACCATGGCTCACGCCTGTAATCTCAGCACTTTGGGAGGCCAAGGAGGGCGGATCACTTGAGGTCAGGAGTTTGAGACCAGCCTGACCAATATGGCGAAACCCCATTTCTACTAAAAATACAAAAATTAGCTGGGTGTGGTGACGTGCACTTGTAATCCTAGCTACTCAGGAGGCTGGGGCACGAGAATCACTTGAACCCAGGATGTGGAAGTTGCAGTGAGCCAAGATCACGCCACTGCACTCCAGCCTGAGTGATAGAGCAAGACTTGTCTCAAAATAATTAAAAAAAAAAAAACACCAAGGAAACATGATGTTTGATATAGTCAAGTAACGATGGGTAAAACAACAAGTCGGAGATGTTGATCAGTCATAAGGTGGTTTTTCTAGGAAGATTTGGCTGTGTTTCACCTACTCAGTTACATAAAGTCAGCTACATGTTTTCTCCTTGGTTTGCAGCTATACAACAGCAGCAGATACTTAGGGATTAGCATGTGCATTTGGCAATAGGCACCTGTTTTTTATTGTTAAAACCAGCTCATGAAATTTACCATTAGACTTTAGTTCCAAATTCTGCTTCCACTTTATTGAGGGGATTTTTCCTTGCTGAGATACCTGATTACCTTTGGAGATTTTGCTTATATAGCCTTTCCTGCCTTATCTTCTCTATCAAAACAATTGAGTTGGCTGGGCATAGTGGGTCACAACTGTAATCCTACCACTTTGGGAGGCTGAGGCAGGAGGATCACTTGAGGCCAGGAGTTCAAGATCACCCTGGGCAACATAGTGAGACCCTGTCTCTACAAAAAATAAAACATAAAACAATTAGCCAGGGAAGAGTAGTGCATACCTGTAACCTCAGAAATGGGAAGCTGAGGGAGGATTGCTTGACCCCGGGAGTTCGAGGCTGCAGTGAGCTGTGATAGCACTGCTGCACTCCAGCTTGGGCGACAGAGTGAGACCCTGTCTCTACAAACAAAAACAAACGATTGAGCTGTAATTACTGCAATTAAAATTTCATTTCTAATGAGAAAGTTTGTTTCACACTGTTGTCAAAAATGAATTTTCTTTGTAAACTTCAAATATATTTGTCTCATCTTTTTTTTTTAACCAGGTAAATGAGTTTCTTGCAATGACAGATGAACAGAAAACAGCATTAAAGTGGCAATTTCTCTTGGAAAGAAGCAAAATTTATTTAAAAGTTAGTGCATTTTATAGTCCCATATTATTCTATATATTTATTATTCTGTATATTCAAACCATAAGAAAAACCTAGATAAATTCGAGAATTTATTATTTCTAATGCCCAGTTCCCAGATGCGCATAAGGATTCAGCTATCCTAAAAGCAAAGGAAATAGCCAGGGGTTTTTTCATATTGTATAAAGGAGTTACCAAAGACATCAAAGAAAATAGACCAACAAAGAAAATATCCTTTAAGGTTAAATCCAAAACAGGGGAAAGGGCTTTAAAATCAGAGCTGATGGGTGCAATAGTGCACACCTGTAATCCCAGCTACTTGGTAGGCTGAGGTGGGAGGATCGCCTGAACCCAGGAGTTTGAGGCCAGCCTGGGCAACATAGTGAGACCCCTCTCTTGGCCCCTGAACCCCAAAAGGTCAGACTAGGTTGTCCCCACCCCCACCCACCCTGTTGCGTTCCCTTCAGTTAGTGAGGCAGTGTAAGATAGCACAATGAAGTGCTTGGATTGTTGCGGGGAGACAGATCTGGTCTGAATCCTAATCCCACCACACCTCAGCCTGTGAGACCCTGCAGAGCTTAATTAAATGTGCTAACCTGCAAAATTCCATGATCCTCCAACCCTGAAGGGCCACAGTTGCCTCCTGAGGCACTTCAGTGTTGGAGGATCCTCGAGTCTTAGTGTTCAAGGTGTCAGAGGAGGAAAAGTGCAGTGAGACAAACTCCCCTATTGCAGATGAGAAAAGTGGGACCAAGAAGTGTTGCCACTTGCCCTGGGTCACAGGTGAGACTGGACCCAGCCAGCCTCGTTGCTTCACTTCATGGTTCTCAACTCTTTTCTCTTATATTCTCCCGCAAGTTAATGTGCTCCCGTTTGTGTGGTTATATCTACTGATACTTGCTGTACTGCAGCTTAATACTGAAAAAATTTTAAAACATTCTAGAGCACACATTCCATTTGTGTCAGACTAATGGTATCATGGAGCCTCTAGAAAACATTGCGTGCTGATGAGAGAATTAGTGTTATTATGAAATTAGTTTTCATCTCATGGACATCCTGCAGGAGCATTTGTGAATGCTGCATCTCCTCCATCTCAGCCTCATAAGCAGGTTTTCCCATTTTCCATGGCCACCAACACATCTGAATAGTTTGCAGACATGGAGTCTCCAGTGGCCTTACCAATATTTCTAGGACCTCGGCTTGAGGCCTCTTCACTACCAGGCCAAAGGCAGAAAAGTTGCAGTAAGATGCTGCATCTCTTCAACGGTTAGCATGGGCCCCTAAATACTGTCTCTTTGCAAGTCAGGGCATGCTTAGGTCCTTGACCGACCCTGTATACTTTCCCTCCAGACAGGAGGCACCACTTGCTAATGAGTCTGATCAACTTAAGTTCATGGGAACTTAAGAGTTTTCTAAATTTGATTCAAATACAACAATGAATGACCCTCAAGTGGATACTGCACTTTCCCAGAGAATGTGTGTAACAGGTGTTCCAGGTGGCTTTAACAAATATTCGTAATTATGGACAAGCTGCTTCGTGCATTAGGTAACACAGTATTTTACAAATAAAAAGATATAAAATCCAAAACCAAAATCCAAAAACCATGATGCACACAAAAATAAAATAACACATGTTGAAGATTTAACTCATTAATTAATGAGGGAACCAGTAAGATATAGGGGAGAAGAAGGATTCAAAGGGGAATTGGTTCATGACCAGCCTGTCCAAGATGGTGAAACCCCATCTCTACTAAAACTACAAAAATTAGCCGGGCATGGTGGCAGGTGCCTGTCATCCCAGCTACTCAGGAGGCTGAGGCAGTAGAATTGCTTGAACCTGGGAGGCAGAGGTTGCAGTGAGCCGAGATCTCACCACTGCACTCCAGCCTGGGTGACAGAGTGAGACTGTGTCTCAAAAAAAAAAAAAAGAAAAAGAAAAAGGAATTGGAAGAATAGATACATAGGCAGGCAATGCAAAATGCTGAATGGGTTTGCTTGTAGATGAACCTCTGGGCTCCTCTATAGGGCAGAAGCAGTGCATCTTCACTCAGACAGACTTCATGGGGATTCCATGAGCAGGGTCATTCGAATCACTGTCAGCTTTCTACAACCTAGTTCTAAAACAGCTCAGTCCGTGCAATGGGAGATGTAGCCCCTGTAGAATCAGACAGCTCTGAACGTGTTCTAGCCAATGTCAGACTACCACAACATTCCATTGAAAGGGTACCCACTTATTGTTATTGCCCATTTAAAGTCTTTCACAGTTTTCCCTGATGTTGGTACTTTTCTCTCAGTCTTGAAATTAAAGTGGTTGATATGTCCTTCCACTCTATATTAAATAAAATGTTGGTTAAAGTGCTGTATAAATTATAAAAAATAAGACTATTAAAATAAGACTTATTAAATTATGTCACCATATTCCTGTAGTCTCACAGATTGAGTCCCTGCTACAGCTTAAAGTCTATCACAGTTGGTAGTTTGAACACACATTAAGCCCTTTTTCCTATGTTATACTTTTTTTTTTTTTTTTTTTTTTTGAGACAGAGTCTCGCTCTGCTCGCTCTGTCACACAGGCTGGAGCACGTGGTGCGATCACAGCTTACTGCAGCCTCAACCTTCCCAGGCTCAAGTGATCCTCCTGCCTCAGCCACCGAGTAGCTGGGACCACAGGTGTGCACCACCACACCTGGCTAATTTTTATATTTTTAGTAGAGACAGGGTTTCACTTTATTGGCCAGGCTGGTCTTGAACTTCAGGCCTCAAGTGATCTACCTGCCTTGGCCTCCCAAAGTGCTGGGATTACAGGCATGTGCCACCTCACCCAGCCCTGCATTAGACATTTTTTTTAGTGGGGGGGTGGGGGGGACAGAGTTTCGCTCTAGTTGCCCAAGCTGGAGTGCAATGGCACAATCTCTGCTCACTGCAACCTCTGCCTCCCGGGTTCAAGGGATTCTCCTGCCTCAGCCTTCTGGGTAGCTGGGATAACAGGTGTGTGCCACAATGCCCGGCTAATTTTTTGTATTTTTAGTAGAAATGGGAGTTTCACCATGTTAGCCAGGCTGGTCTCGAACTCCTGACCTCAGGTGATCCATCCGCCTTGGCCTCCCAAAGTGCTGGGATTACAGGCGTGAGCCACTGCACCCGCACCTGGCCACATTAGACTTTTAATCCCAACTTTCCTACCTGAGAGAAATAGCATGAAAAGTGACAAAATTTTTACAAAATCAGTCAGAAGCTGGGCCTGTAAATTAACTGTACTCCAAGACTGGAACTCTTCCCATCATCTTACAGCTCTAATGGAAGTTTATATTAATATCTGTAAACAAAACTTTCATTGCAGTTCTCTATTCGTGATCATTGATTTTTCAATTTGATATACAAGGGGATTTTAAAAATTAACCTTTTGTCTCTTTTTCTGTTTCTCCTCGCAGTTCGTTCTATCACACAGAGCAAGGAGTGGATTGAAAATTAGTGTACTCTCGTGCAAGCTTGCAGATCCTACTGAGGCAAGCAGAAACTTGTCTGGACAAAAACATGTTTAAAACGGTCTATCATTTTGAACTCTGGAAAAGTATAAGGGTTTTAACTCCCTTTAAAATGGAATATTAATTTGAAAATTATGGGGAAAATTGCATTTTGTTTACATGTGGTGAACATGTTTCTAGAAATTGTTATGGTGGAGGTGGTCTGGGTGAGTCTGAAGGCCTCTCTCATCTGACCTCCCTTCTTAGAAGGCCT
The DNA here is from genome assembly GCF_028858775.2 of Pan troglodytes. NCBI lineage: Eukaryota > Metazoa > Chordata > Mammalia > Primates > Hominidae > Pan > Pan troglodytes. Next base: position 4,229,508 of record NC_072416.2, on the reverse strand, counting down.
CCTACTGTCTTTGCCTTGTCTCCTCCCAAGTTGGAAAATGTTTACATGAATTAATAAACAGATTTAATCTTCTACAGATTTGAATGATTTATTTTCTTTTCCATGTAGTTGAACGGCTTTGAGTGAGTTTCTTAATCCTGAGTGAATGATTTATTTTCTTAAGCCAGTTTATTATTTGTCTTGGTTCCCTGGAAAAAGAGTAGGACCTCAAGGCCTGGGCACGGTGGCTCACGCCTGTAATCCCAGCACTTTGGGATGCCAAGGCAGTCAGGAGATCGAGACCATCCTGGCTAACACAGTGAAACCCCATCTCTACTAAAAATACAAAAAATTAGCTGGGTGTGGTGGCACGTGCCTGTTGTCCCAGCTACTCGGGAGGCTAAGGCAGGAGAATCTCTTGAACCTGGGATGAGGAGGTTGTAGTGAGCTGAGATCCAGCCACTGCACTCCAGCCTGGGCGACAGAGCAAGACTCTGTCTTAAAAAAAAAAAAAAAAAAGACCTCTAAAGACTACTTTCTGAGAGCTGGGTGGTGACTCGTCATCTGACAGATCTGACAGGATGAGGGCAAGGGGCTCTTGGCGCTGGGTGGGAATAGCCAAAGTCGTGGGCAATCCTGTGTGACTGCTTTGAGCACCTGGGGCTCTTCTAGTCCCTGGTCTTCTCTGGTGACACGCTGGAGTGCCCAGTGCTTGTGGAGGCTTGCTGGCTCAGGGCTGACATGACTGAGTCTGAATCAACTGGGAGGAGACCAACTTCAAAAGGTTCATGAGCGTGCCTGGGTCTCAGAACTCTGAGGGGGACCTACTCAGGACATGAGGACGACAGCTGCCACTTTATCTGTTTGCTTTGCAGCAGCCACAAAGTAAACGGCTCAACTGCACACCATTGAGAGTCACTTGCTTCAGGGCGCAGACTCCAGCTGTGAAGACCCACCGCTAAGGTCAGTGTTGACCCACGGCCTGGGAGGTTTGACCTGGTACTTTAGAAGGCTACACGCCCTCCACCACAGGATTGAAAAAAAAGGAAAAAGTGAGTATATGAAACTGTTTCCTAAGGCTGGTGTTGGGAGATAAACCATCTTGTCAGTCATGTTTTATCTGGCTTTTACCATGTGCAGCCACAGAGGAGGGATGCAGGTTCACCCCTAAGTGTCCAAATTGTGGTGATAAGGTAATGAACGAGTTGACCTAGTTGTGCAGAACAGGCCTTCCATCCTGCCTTGGGGAGAACTGGGGGGTTTGTGAAGCCAGGTGAATGGGGAGGGTGGACAGGGAAGGAAGGAGAGGAGAGAAGTGAGGGTGTCGTGGTTGGTGCTGGCTTGGCTCCCACTGTTGGTTCAGCAAGAGTGGGTATGGTGCCCCCTCCACTGAGCCCCGTGTCCAGGAGCTCAGGAGAAGCCACCTTACTCGGTTAATTTTAAAACATTTTGTAGAGACAGGGATCTTGGCATTTTGCCCAGGCTGGTCTTGAATTCCTGGGCTCAAGTGATCCACCCACCTCGGCCTCCCAAAGTGCTGGGATTACAGGCGTGAGCCACCGTGCCCAGCCGACACTTATATTTTTAAGAAAAAGAGGAAAATAGGCAAGGCGCGGTGGCTCACGCCTGTAATCCCAGCACTTCGGGAGGCTGAGGTGGGTGGATCACGAGGTCCGGAGATGTAGACCATCCTGGCTAACACGGTGAAGCCCTGTCTCTACTAAAAATACAAAAAAATTAGCCGGGTGTGGTGGCAGTTGTCCCAGCTACTCGGGAGGCTAAGGCAGGAGAATGGCGTGAACCCGGGAGGCGGAGCTTGCAGTGAGCCGAGATCATGCCACTGCACTCCAGCCTGGGCAACAGAGCAAGACTTTGTCTCAAAAAAAAAAAAAAAAAAGAATGACCATAGCCATGATGCCCAGCCTTAGCTGGGGTGTCGGTGTAAAGGTATTCTTAAACAGTCTTGTCAAGTGCAACATGGTAGTTTTTTTTCCTCTGCAATTTGGCAAAAAGTGTCAAAATTTCAAAGTGCAAACCATTTCATTGATTTCACTTCTAAGACTTCCCTAAGGAAACAAACAAGTGCCAATGATGTAGAGCAGCGGCCCAAACTTTTTGGCACCTGGGAATGGTTTGGTGGAAGACAGTTTTTCCATGGATTGCCGGGTCGGGGGGCGGGGATGGTTTCAGGATGAAACAGTTCCACCTCAGATCCAGGCATTAGATACTCATAAGGAGTGCGCAACCTAGATCCCTCGCATGTGCAGTTTACAAAAGGGTTCACGCTCCTGTGAGAATCTAATGCCACCACTGATCTGACGGGAAGCAGAACTCGGGCGGGAATGTTCACTTGCCTCCTACTGTGTGGCTCCGTTCGTAACAGGCCACGGGCTGGTAGCAGTCAGTGGCCTGGAGGCTGGGGGACCCTTGCTGTAGAGTATATGGAGGATGCCCCTTGCATCATTGTTTCTAATAGCAGAGCATCTGAAACATGTGCAATCTGTCGGGGATGCTCCACCCAGAAAATCTTCACTTGCTGAAGTCCCTCAGCTTCTATGAGGGTCAGAAAATTACCTGAGGAAGCTATGGAAGGGGCGGGGAGAGCAGATTCTGGTGCCAACAGACTCCTTGCTCCAGAGCTTCCCCTTGGGTTCACCAGCTGACTGAAGCTGATATCCAGCCCAGAGACCACTTTCTTCCTTGGAGTTTGCTCCCTGCCCTTTCTGCTTCATTACACTTCTCTTCTCCTGAGAGCACTCCTTCAGCAAATCACGGGAACAAGAATCCCCATCTTAGGCTGTGCTTCTGGGGTACATGATCTAAGATACAGCCATTAAAAAGGGTACCTGTACTTATATTCACTGACCTGGAAATATGTTCATAATATATTAAGTGGATGTGTAATACTCATTTTTTTATAAAAGCCCAATGAACATGTTTTAAAAACACAACAGAAGAACAGATGTCAAACCATACATTCTGTACAGACTAATACACTGTGGAATTATTTTCTTAAGCGTGATAATGGTTTCATTTCCATGTAGGAGAATATCCTGATTCTTGGGAGTTGTATGCTGAAAGGGCGGAGTCTTTCTGCAGTCACCATCCCGACGCATTTCCAAAATATGGGGTTGGTGTGTGTGTGTGTGTGTGTGTGTGTGTGTGTATGTAGAGAGAGAGAGAGGTGCATGTCTGCATATATACACATATATGGCGGGGAGGAAGGGAGAGACGTAGGACCAGAGGACAAACATAGTGAATGCTGGTAATTGTTGAAACTATTAAAGGGCATATGGAGTTCATTGTATTGGTTTTTAAACTTTTTCATAGGTTTAAATGTATTCAAAATGTGGAAAAACGTTATCTTCTGAATGCTAGGATTACTATGATTTTAGCAATATCAGGAATTGTCGGACTTGGTGTCTCTGTTTTTGATTCTTGCACGTAAGGACTTTGTGTGCCTACACCTGCAATGCTGATGTCAATGTTTGTGACAAAGCTTGTTCTACCACTGTGGTGAACACTGACCCCAGGGGCACTGTACTCGGTGCTGGCTTGTGCCACCTACTAGGGCTGCATGTGAGCACTGCTTCTACTTTATAACTTTGACTTTAATAGTCTGTCAACTTGGTAGCTATATCTCAGCTGAACCGTGTACCTGGTAGCAGACTAATAATACACTTCCAGCATGAGCACACCCTTTGATCCAACTCTTCCACTTATAGGAACCTAGCCAAAGGAAAAAACAGCACATGTGCTGATACTAGCAAATCATTAGAGACAATCTCAAGGTCCAAAAATGGAGGCTTGACTTCAGAATCTTATGCAATCCATCAAAGTTGTACTGCAGAAATGTGTCAGCTAACAAAAAGATGGTCACAATATACAGTGAAATAAGTAAATTAAATAATTGTATGGTATAGCTGGGCGCGGTGGCTCATGCCTGTAATCCCAGCACTTTGGGACGCCCAGGCGGGTGGATCACTTGAGGTCAGGAGTTCGAGACCAGCTTGACCAACATGGTGAAACCCTGTCTCTACTAAAAATACAAAATTAGCCGGGTGTGGTGGCGCATGCCTGTAATCTGAGCTACTTGGGAGGCTGAGGCAGGAGAATCACTTGAATCTGGGAGGCAGAGGTTGCAGTGAGCCAAGATTGTGCCACTGCACTCCAGCCTGGGCAAAAAGAGTTAAACGCCATCTCAAAAAAAAAAAAAAGAAAAAAAAAGAAAATTGTATGGTATGAGCAAACTCTTTAAAAAATTACAATTATATCCACAGACTTGGAAGAACTTGCACTAAATGCTTAACTTTGGCTGTCTCTGGGTAGATGAAATTTTTGGTGTTTTGTTCTAATTGCTAATCTCTATTTTCTGACTCTTCTGTAATTACATGCATTGCCAAGCAATGAAAAAAATAATACTAAAAGTAGTTAAGATAGCATGATACTTAATAAAGAAATCCAATTATGGCACTTACTCATACTAAATTATAATTTAAGCATGGGGTTGCAGCATACCTAAGTGTCTGATTCTTCTTATGTGTCTACTTACAAGATGCAGCCCGCATTGTGGTCAAAACTTCAGGTTCTGGTCTTGGGGGAGCTGGGTTACATCTTGGCTCTGCCGCTAAGCTGAGTGACTTTAGCCAGCCTTCCTAGCCTCTAGATCTGTCTTCATCTGAGTAATGGGGATGGTAGTGATCATACTAAGCTTATGGCTTGGTTGCTGGTTACATAACACGTGGAAATACAGAATAAACTGCTTGGCATGGTGCCTAACAGTACTGTGCATTGACAGCTACGCTGTGCATCTTGCCTGGATGTTTTTTCAGAGGAGGGTGCAGGCAAGAGCAAAAGCAGCAGTCCCAGGCTATTCAGCTTCCACAAAGCCTCCTTATCTCCGGTTGGGAAGTACAGTTGCTGATTAACTGTGTTAACACAGCACAGTGCTCAGAAGGCCAAAGGTCAAAGACTAAGGTCTGAAGCTCCACAAGGAGGAAATATCCCTCCTCGTCATTACTGGGGGGAAAAAATTACACTTGTAAGCCACTTAGAAGGGAGCACCTTTATTTGGAAAACAGTAATTTCAAAATCATCTCCCGAACTCAGAATCGATGGGTCTGGGTAGATACCCTAAGTAAACAGGTGAAATCTTCATTAATTGTTCACTTATTAAGTAAAATTTTAAATTAACCGATTATGTACAGGAGTGTTTTTCACATTTCCTGATAAGAATCACTTGGAATGCCCTGTAAACACAGCTTCACTGGCGATTAATCCTATCAAATTGATTCAGCGAGTCCGAGATGGGCCAGTAATTTGGAAATTTTTATTTTTACAAATGCTTCCTGATGATGACCAAGTCCAAGAAAATTTGGTAAACAACGGAAAGTTATCTGGAACATAACTTTCAGTTTTCTCTGCAGTTTTTAAATGCTGAACTACTGATCATCCTAGAGATAACCCACTGAAAAGTCTTCTCTAATCCAGTTTTACAAAAGGAAAGTCTTTTTAACATATGGTTTGATAAAATGTTTTCCGAAGAAATACTTTACTTGCCTGTTTTCATTTCTGGCCCATCCGTTCTACTTCACGTTTTCTTGAAGAGTCCATCTTCTATGAGTTGAGGCATAGCAATCTAATCATTTTTAAAATAAATGGTTTCTTTTTTTTTTTTTTGAGACGGAGTCTCGCTGTTGCCCAGGAGTACAGTGGCGCAATCTCAGCTCACTGTAAGTTCCGCCTCCCAGGTTCAACTGATTCTCCTGCCTCAGCCTCCAGAGTAGCTGGGACTACAGGCGCCCGCCACCACGCCCGGCTAATTTTTTGTATTTTCAGTAGAGACGGGGTTTCACCGTGTTAGCCAGGATGGTCTGGATCTCCTGACCTCGTGAGCCGCCCGCCTCGGCCTCCCAAAGTGCTGGGATTACAGGCGTGAGCCACCGCGTCCGGCCAATAAATGGTTTTTAATTAAAGGATTGTGACATTTAATAGCCGTTGCTTGCTCTTGTCTTGCTCCCTTCTCTCTCGAAACTTGTTAAGAAATAACTCAATATTCTGGCTTTTCCACTTTAAATCTCATACTGACCAGCCCGTGTATGCCAGCCTCGATCTCATCGTTTTCTTTAACCGGTCCAACCCCCTTTGGCGTCCCAGTCAAGATAATATCTCCTTCTTCCAAGGTTATGATCTTAGAAACATAGCTGATGATGTAGGGGATGGAAAAAATCATGGAAGATGTCTCACCCTCCTGTCTGAGTTCGCCGTTGACCTTGAGCCAGAGCTTCAGCTTGTGAGGGTCAGGGATCTTCTCCTTGGGCACGAACGCGCTGACCGGGCAGGACGCCGTGAAGCTCTTCGCCAGAGTCCAGGGCAGCCCCTTCTTCTTGCACTCGTCCTGCACGTCCCGGGCGGTCATATCCAGGCACAGGGCATAGCCGCCCACGTAGTCCATGGCCGCGGCCTCGGGGACTGCGCGGCAGCGCTTGCCCATCACCACGCCCAGCTCCAGCTCGTGGTGCAGGTTGCGAGTGTACGCGGGCATGAGGATGGGCGAGCCCTCGGGCGCGTAGGCCGTGGACGGCTTCAGGAACAGCACGGGCTCGCTCAACACCGCGCTGCGCATCTCCCTGACATGGTCCGCGTAGTTCCTCCCCACGCAGACGATGTTCTTTCCCCACTCCCAGAAGCGGGACAATGGCCTGGATGCTGCCATGATTCCCATCAAGTGCCCCTGTAGTCACGTGGGCTGGGCCGGTCAGCTGATGCCTACGGCATCCCGGAGAGGACCAACTGCCTCGGAACGCTGTCCCCCGCAGCGACAGCCCGTTCCACCTCGCGATCTGCCAGGTACCCGGGCGGCGTGGCGCTCGGCCTCCAAGGATCCACTGTGCGGTGCCAAAAAAGAGGCAGAGGCTCGCGGCACAGCTCTCCCGGCGCAGCTCTCGGGCCGCCGCCACCGCTCCCAGGCCCGTCTCCCGGCCCGTGGCAGTCGGGGCTCGCGGACAAAACAAGTTGAGCGCGAGCGCGTTGATTGGTTGGCGGACGGTGCGAGGTGGACGCTGATTGGCTGAGGGCAGCGCGAGGCGGGCGCTGATTGGCTGCGACGCGCCGACGCCGGTGTTTTGCAGCCCTGGGCAGCTCGGCAGTCCAGCCCGCCCGGGTCATGGTGGTGGGCCGCGGGCTGCTCGGCCGCCGCAGCCTCGCTGCGCTGGGAGCCGCCTGCGCCCGCCGAGGCCTCGGTGGGTGCGGCGGGGCGGTGCGGGCCGGGGGACGCGGGCCTGGCGGGGCGGGCAGCGGGCGGCGCCGGGCCGTCGTTTGGCGACCGCTGACGCGGTGTCTGTTGCGCAGGTGCCTAAGGCCGCGCTTCGGGGCTCGAGCGGAGGCGGCGCAGGCGCTGAGGCTGGCGCAGAGCGGGCGCGGGGCCGCGGGTGCGGAAAGCGCTAGGTAAGCAGGGCCACGCCTGCGTCCGCCGCGGCCTCCACGCTCGGGCTGGGCCGGCCGCGCCCCTGACGCCTCCAGGGCATCGCGTCCTGCCCGGGCCGGCGCCGAGGAGAGCCTGGGGCGCGGCTCTAAGGCGCAGCGGGCAGGGCCCCGGGACGCCTGGCCCACCCCGCACCTGCTGCCCCGCTGCAAGGACCGCGGTCTCGCGGCGCCGCTTGCGGTGGTGGAGCTGCCCGCCCGGCGCCGGAGCCCCCCTGTCTGGGGACCCGGCGTGTCATTCGCCCGAGGTGGTCGCGAGGCCGGGCCAGGCCAGCGCCCCGGGCGGGTGCGCAGCGCAGGGCACTGGGCGGGCGGAGGCGCAGGCAGGGAGGCGTCCCTGGCGGTTTCCAGATCTCGCCGAAAGCTGTCAAGGCTCTGCAGGGGGTAGAATGTCGCCATTGCTAAGGAAAGGACATGGATTTTGAGGTCCTCAGAATTACAGTTTTAGGGACATTCATAAGGGTCCAGGCAGAGAGTTCCAGCGGGACTGTGTGCATCGGCACGGCGTGCGTGCCCCATTCTAAGGGAGGCCCCAGCCCCCGTATTTGGTGCCGCCGAGTTCAAGGGAAGCAAGATGCTGTGAAACTTCCTGATTTAAAAAAGAAGTGCAGTGACGCACGCCTGTCATCCCAGCACTTTGGGAGGCCGAGGCGGGAGGATCGCTTGAGTCCAGGAGTTCCAGACCAGCCTGGCAACATGTTGAGACCTCATCTCTACAAAAACTAAACAAAATCAGCCGGGCGTGGTGGCACACAACTGTAGTCTCAGTCACTTTGGAGGCTGAGGTGGGAGGATCGCTTGAGTCCAGGAGGTCGAGGCTGCAGTGAGCCTTGATCGCAGCACTGCACTGTAGCCTAGGGGACAGAGTGAGACCGTATGTCCATTTTTTTTGTTGTTTTTGGGGCCAAACCGAACATGTTTCTGGACTTGGCCCAGGCCCCAGGCTGCAGGTCTTTGACCTGTACAAAGTATTACAGTTACAAAACAGCAAGCCGGGAACATTTGTCAGGCAGTGCTGGGCTGAGTGATATGGAAAGGGAGTAAGGTTTCTGCTGGTGTTGGCACCAGCTGCGTCTTTCCTCAGAAATAAAGGCACCTCCCTGGGTTGTCAGCTTCTTCAGGAGGCTGTGATGGTCCCCAGGGGAGGCTGAGCGCCAGTTGTAAATGACATTTTCTTCGCCTGGGCAGTGCAGTGGCCAATCTCGGCTCACTGCAACCTCTGCCTCCCGGGCTCAAGCGAGTCTCCTGCCTCAGCCTCCTGAGTAGCTGGGACTACAGGCGCGCGCCAACACGCCCGGCTAATTTTTGTATTTTAGTAGAGAAGGGGCTTCACTGTGTTGGCCAGGCCGCTCTCTTAACTCCTGACCTCAAGTGATCCGCCCGCCTCGGCCTCCCAAAGTGCTGGGATGACAGGCGTGAGCCACCGCACGTGGGCAGTATTTTTGTTTGTAATGTTCTGCTCCTTGTTTGTAATGGAGCTCCTTTCCAGGAGGACGCCCGGCACTCGGAATCCTGTCGCAACCCTTCTGCACCCCACTTGCAGCCCCCAGCACCCACACTCTGCTTGGTGTGCTCCTTGGGCTGGGGTGGTACTGAGGCTAAGGGGAAGGGGAATATCACAGGAAGCTGCTCATATAGAAACCTTGGTATTATTGTTCCTGAGGAGAATGATCTGGAAAATGCCCAGCTGGTTGTCAGGCGGGTAATAGGATATCTTTGTGCAGTGATTGAAACTATAGTTTGGGCAGTTTCCCCGGCTGTGGAAATAAGGTCGGATTCCGCATTTCGATGGGCCCTGGAGACGCGTGTGTCTGTCAGTTGGTGGCTGCTGCCCATTTCTGGATCCCTTTTGGGAGAAGCCCCTGCCGTGGCACCTACCCCAGGACTGCACTGTCCTCTGCCACCTTCTGTGGTTTCTTCCCCGTGTAGAGCGGAACTGAAGGTATTGTCGGGGCCCCCGTGTATTGTTAGATTTAGTAGGAGTTTCATTGCTGAAAATATTTTTGCATTGGTCGACTGGGTGGCAGACACTTTTGTCCCTTGGTCACCCACTCCTCTCAGCTCCTGGGCCTTCTGGGCCCCTGTGGCAGAGTCCTTTGGGTCAGTTGGATGGTGGTTTTGTGTCCTCCACACTTGAATCTGGGGCAGTTGTGGCCAACTTTCCGTCTCAAAGGAACTGCTGATTTTTTTGCATATCTCACATTCGTGCTGTTCAAGAGCAAGTATTGTTTTTTTTTTTTTTTTTTTGAGACTGTCTCACTCTGTTGCCCAGGCTGGAGTGCAGTAGGGCGATCTTGGCTCACTGAAACTTTCACCTCCCGGATTCAAGCAGTTCTCCTGCCTCAGCCTGCCGTCAAGTATTGGTTCTTTCTGGCTAGAGGCTGAGAAGGGCTGTGAGTAACTGCATGGAACGCAGGCTCGCTTAGTCAGTGGTGGCAGCACAGCTTGCTGGAGGGCAGATGGCCAGGCGGGGGCACCCCTAGTCTGTGTTCCCTTCTTCACATTCTGTCCCTGAGTCCGGGGTGTGAATAATCCAGCACTGGCAGTGGTTCACCTCACAATCACAAGCTGGCCATCCTGTCCTTTTAGAGTTCTCAAAAAAGAAAATAGAGATCATAAGTCTGAAACAATTGATTTCCATGAATGTGAGCATGAGTTAGTTCCTGTGTTCTCGTCAGGGATATATGAAGATATTCCTTTTTTTTTTTTTTTAAGGAACAGGTTATTGTCTTGTCACCCAGGCTGGAGTGCAGTGGCACAGTCATAGCTCACTGCAGCCTCAAACTCCTGGGCTCAAGTGATCCTCCTGCCTCAGCCTCCGGGGTAGCTGGGACCACAGGCATGCACCACCATGCCTGGCTAATTTTTAAATTTGTAAAGACAAGGTCTTGGCTGGGCGCGGTGGCTCACACCTGTAATCCCAGCACTTTGGGAGGCTGAGGTGGGCGGATCACAAGGTCAGGAGATCGAGACCATCCTGGCTAACACCATTAAACCCGTCTCTACTAAAAAATACAAAAAATTAGCCGGGTATGGTGGCGGGCGTCTGTAGTCCCAGCTACTCAGGAGGCTGAGACAGGAGAACGGCGTGAACCTGGGAGGCGGAGCTTGCAGTAAGCCGAGATCGCGCCAGTGCACTCCAGCCTGGGCGACAGAGCAAGACTCCGTCTCAAAAAAAAAAGAAAAAAAAAAAAGACAAGGTCTTGCTATGTTGCCCAGGCTGGTCTCAAACTCCTGCCCTCAAGCAGTCCTCCCACCTCAGTCTCTTAAAGCGCTGGAATTCCTGGCAAGAACCACCATACCTGGCCAGAATATTCTTTTTCAAAGGAACCTAGAAAGGCTGGGAAGCACTGCAGCTTGCGCGTCCTGTTGTGGAGGGCCTGGCGTGGACGCCTGCTGAGTTGTGCTCTGTGTCTGCAGGTCCAGCCCTGCTGGGAGTTTTCTGCCACACAGATTTGCGGAAGAACCTGACCGTGGACGAGGGCACCATGAGGGTGGAGGTGCTGCCTGCCCTGACCGACAACTACATGTACCTGGTCATTGATGATGAGACCAAGGAGGCTGCCATTGTGGATCCGGTGCAGCCCCAGAAGGTGTGCATGGCTGTGCCTGGCTCTCCCTGCCCTGGTCACCCAGCTCGGAGTCCTCACCCCCGATGGGTTTCCTAACCGCAGTGTCCTTGCAACTTTGCCTAAGCTAAATGGAAATTAGTCTCCCGCCACTCTGTTAACAGGGCCCCAAGAAGGGTGGAGGCGAGAGGCAGTGACACAGAAAGCACTGTGCAGTACAGTCCTGGGCACTTGAGTCTTCTTGGGGGCTTTCTGCCCCTGCATGCTGCCTGTGGGGGTGGTGCCCTCAGAGCTGGAGGGGCTTGGAGCGGTCGTAGGTGGTTGCAAGAGTGTCAGGCTGAGCAGGAAGGAGAAGGTGCTTTCACTGGCTCTCCTGGAGCAGGGCAAGCCAGCAGGGTCAGGACGGGCCACGTCAGCGGCCCCTCATGGCGTGTCCTGGGTTCTGCTGGGCACCCTACCATGTAGGCCAGCAAGCCAGGCCTAGGAGTGTGACAGGCCTTTGTCCTTCCCCGGGGCCACTGCAGGTCGTGGACGCGGCGAGAAAGCACGGGGTGAAACTGACCACAGTGCTCACCACCCACCACCACTGGTAAGTGCCGCGTCTCACCTGGGGGTGTGGGACCTGGCTCACTTCTCGCCCCGGTGGGTTTAGGGACATCAAGGCCTGTCTCCCCCCACAGCTCTGTCTGCTTTGTGAGGACAGGCCCCCAGCAGACTTCTGAGAAAGACCCGGGACTCACCGTAGCCCCCAAGGGGCAAGTCTGGTGCTCAGTGACTCTGAGGCCCCGAGGGTGAGGGGAGAAGGCTACAGCCTTACCCTCAGGCCCCACCCCCTCGGCTCTCTCCTGGGCCATGCGGGCTTGTGCCCTGGCACGTTGGCCTCAATGTTGGGGAGGAAATGAGTCTACAGGTGAGTGGTTTTTTTTAAAAAAAAAAAAAAAACAAAAACAAAAAACAAGCAGCCAGCCGGGCACAGTGGCTCATGCCTATAATCCCAGCACTTTGGGAGGCTGAGGTAGTTGGGTCACTTGAGGTCAGGACCAGCCTGGCCAACACAGTGAAACCCAGTCTCTACCGAAAATACAAAAATTAACTGGGCGTGGTGGTGGGCGCCTGTAATCTCAGCTACTCGGGAGGCTGAAGCAGGAGAATCACTTGAACCCGGGAGGCGGAGGTTGCCGTGAGCCAAGATCGTGGCATTGCACTCCAGCCTGGGTGACAGAGCGAGACTCCGTCTCAAAAAAAACAAAGACAAGCAGCCATATCTGGAGAGGTTGGGTTTTTAAAAATCCTTGAAAATGGATGAATAAAATGCCCTCTATGGGTTCTAGGGCTGGCATTGCCTGCTCAAGGCCGTTGTTCGGCTTTTAGAAATTTTTGAGGCTCTTCAAAGCTAGAGAGACTTACTTCTTTTTGCCAAGCAAGCGCCCGAGGGCAACCGGCACCTTTCTTCTGAGCCAGGACCCGTCTGGCACTGCCCTAGGGCCTCTCAGCTGTGGCTTCCCCAGCCTCTGTGTTGGGGTGAAATGAAGCCTTTGGTCCTCTCCTTGGTGGTGGGAGCGCTGTGCTGGTGGCTTGGCCAGGGTTTGATGGAAGCGTCATGGTTCACACGCAGCTGGACTTAGGCCTGGAGAGTCTCAGGCTCTGTGAGTTGGGCCCCACGAGCCTCTTCGGGGTCATCAGAGGTGTCCGTGCAGGGACCTGGGCTTGAGGGGCGGTGCCTGCAGCCTCCCTGGCCCTTGTCCTGTGTGGCTGAGCTGCTGTCTCAGCACATTGGCCTGCCTGTCGTGCGAGGCCCCTGCTGCCACCATGCCTCCTCCTGGGATCCTGGTGGTGGCCTCTGTGTGGCTGCCTGGCGCATCACAGCTTGCTGCAGCTCCCTGCCTCTCCCGGCCTCGCCGCAGACGTCTCTTTCTAACACTGTGGTGCTTTTTAGTTCCCCGGCCCCTCTAACATTCATGCCAACATGTGAAGTCCTAAGCCAGGCCCTAGCTTCAGCGGGGTGGGGTTTGCTCACCGATGGTGGGTGGTGATGGGCAGACCAAGGCCTGTGGTGCCGCGCCCTCCTGAAGGGTGGGAGGGGCAGAGGGCAGCAGCCACCACTCCACCCTGTTATCTTGGGGCCCAGTGGTGCCAAGGCAGGCGGTTTCTGGTGTGGTTGCTGGAGTCTTCATGGGAGGCACACGAAGGAGTCTGTGATATCATGTGAGACCCGGGAAGGGCCCCTTCAACCGCCCCTTTCTGAAATGCGGGTCAGGCAGGCTCCCTTGGGGAAACCTGGGCGTGTAGGAGGCACCTCCACCTGCTGCAGCTGGCCCAGGCTGGCCTCCCCTGCAGACAGACCGCGTCTAGGGCCAGCTGCTCATCCCAGATGCACCCAGGTGATTCCCATGCTGAACAGTTTGATCTCCTGCCAGAGTGTCGGGCCACAAACTGGGCAGCACATCAGGATCACCTGGGGGCCTTCAAAAATCAAAAATCCACCCCCAGGCCACGCCCCAGACCCACTGCCCTAGGATGTGGGGGTGGGAACCAGGTGGTGCTTTGTAAAGACGTGCAGGTGGTAACCCCAGGCCCCCACGCTGGGAACCCTGGCCACAGGATCATCCAGGTGTCTGTGATTTGCTTCCTCGGTTCCCTTTGTGAGTGCAAAATAAGTGTTGCGTTTGACTAGGGTTTAAGAGCAGCAGGCAGCCCCTCAGCTCAGCAGGCAGCCCCCTCAGCTCAGCAGGCAGCCCCCTCAGCTCAGCAGGCAGCCCAGGTCTCCTGTTTGACTTCCAGGGACCATGCTGGCGGGAATGAGAAACTGGTCAAGCTGGAGTCGGGACTGAAGGTGTACGGGGGTGACGACCGTATCGGGGCCCTGACTCACAAGATCACTCACCTGTCCACACTGCAGGTAAGGAGTGAGCCCTGGAGGTGCTCCAGCGTGGCCCTGCCAGGAGCGTGGGGGAGGGGGGGTCCCTCCCCGCATTCTTTCTGCTCCCTTACCCCAGTGACCCGGGAGTGCTCTCAGTGGTCCTCTGTGGGAGCGTGGATGGTCTTCTCTGTCTAGGCACAAGGAGAGGAGTGTGCAAAACGCGGCTGTGTGCGGGGCTGTGAAGCAGGGCTCTGAGACCCTGGGGGGCGGGCCATGTGGGCAGGGTCTTGGTGCCAGAGCACAGCACACAGGTGGGAGGGCACTGCGAGGGGGTCTTCAGCCTTTTTGAGGGTGTGAACATTTTTGAAGTAAAGAATTGGGGCAGATTGGGACAGGAAAACAAAAGGCCATGTGTGGGAAGGAAAGCCGTCTTTCCTAGCCAGATGGCGAGCGTGGATTTGGCCCAGTTTTAAAGGAGGAAACAGGCCCCTTGGTTTTTTACACGCTCTTGTTCCAGGGTGGCCCTGCACTCGGGGCGCACCCATGGAGTGAGCGAGTCCCCCAGTCCCGTGGTGGGGAGCACCTGCCCCACCTTCACGGGCATTTCCCTCGGAGCTGAGGAGGCCCAGTAGGGCCCAGGCGGCGCGCCGTGACCCCGGGAGATGGCTCTCCAGGGTGTCTGGGAGCACACGCGGTCGCCTGCTTTGTTGAAGGTGGGGTCTCTGAACGTCAAGTGCCTGGCGACCCCGTGCCACACTTCAGGACACATTTGTTACTTCGTGAGCAAGCCCAGAGGCTCGGAGCCCCCTGCCGTGTTCACAGGTGCGTGTTCGGGTGTGGGTGGGGGCGGGGGTTCTTCGTGAAGACCCTGTGTCTCCTGCCAGGCAGGCTCACGGTGCAGCTTCGTGGCCTTCTCTGTTGCACCGGTGTGAGGGGGCCCAGGGGTGGGTGCTGGGGAGCCTCATGGTGGGGCTGGCCGATTCCTCCCATGATGGGTTTGGATCGTGGTCTGGAAGGAAGTTACGCTTGCAGCAAGGGCTGTGCTGGCGGAGACTGCTGGACAGCTGGGGTCCGGGCGGGTCCCACGGGAATGGAGTCAGTTTCTTCCAGCAGGGCGAGGGGTGGCTCAGCCCTGGGGCTGTGTTCCTTGATGCCATAGTGTGGACTCAGGGACCTGTGCTAGTCTGGGGGCCCTGCCTGCCTCCCAGGGTGGTTGCAGACCTGTGGAGCCACCTGTGGAGGTCATATGGCCGGGGGACGGCCTCACTGTAGGCCGGGCCCTTCATGGCTGCGGCCTTCTAAGGCAGTGTGGAGGCTGCTGGTGGTGGGGGCTGCCTCCCGTGCTTGTTACTGTGGCCTTGTCCCGACTGGCCTCACAGTGCGGGGTTTCACCCGGTGACTCGATGTGGGCATCGTACGGCTGGGAGGCCTCCTGGTGGGAGGTGGCAGCCCCAGCCTTGAACCCAGGTGGGAGTGACCCAGGGCCACACTCGGACCCCTGGGTGGAGTCAAACCAGGGGTGCAGGGAGAAGGTGTGGCCAGGGAGCCCCAGAGGAGGGCGGAGGGCATGGCGGGAGGGACGGGCGCCTCGCTGTGAGGGATAAGGCGCCTTCAGGCTGCAGTGCGCAGGGCTGGGGGATGAGCCTGGGTGGTGCCGGTGTGGGAGGGATGGAGTTGGGGACCTCAGATTTAGGATTCTTCTCAGGGCAGCGAGCACTGAGTCCCTGGGTCTCACCTGTGCCTCCTGGGCTGTGTGCCTGGCGCAAGGACAGCCCTGTGGAGCAGAAGCCCCAGGCCCCAAGTTCGCCTCTGTCTGCCCTTCCCTATCTCTGGGGACTCCATGGCCTCCTGCTGATCCTCAGACTCGAGGTCTAGGGCCCTTCAGGGGAACAGGCTCCCCACCGTCCATTCCCATCTCTCGTGCCCAGGAGGACTCCTGGCCTTGGCCTGTGCCCAGCACCGCTGCATGCTTCTCTGCCCCAGGCGGTGAGGAGAAGTGGGGCGGCCTCCACTGTGCTGGGTGCTGGGCACCCTCCTTTCAGGGGACTGCCCTGTTTCTGGGGCCGACGGCCACGTGAGGTCAGCGAGGCCAGGACAGCCGCGAAGCAGCAAGAGGAGGGCAAGCGGGGACAGAGGCCTGGGCAGTGATGGGGTGGGGATGCCGTCCTGAGGCCGAGGCCGGAAGGAGCCTGGGTGCGCCTGAGGTGCCCAGCGGTGTGGGCCGCATCTTCCGCCGTGGGTGAGAGGTGGTCCCGCTCAGCTCAGCCAGGGTGGTGAGACCTTGGTCACAGGGTGGCGCTGGCTGCTGGGGCCAAGGGAAGATGGGAGCCAGGCATGGGCCTGAGAGGGGCTGCTGCGTGTTTGGGGAGAGGGCTGGGTTTGTGAGGGTCTCAGAGCCACAGTTGGTGGGATTGGGGGCAGTGAGGGAGGAGTGACTTGGGTTTCGGGTCTGCACGGCCAGTTGGGTGGTTGGACTGTCAGCTGAGACTTGGAAGGAGATGTGGGAGCCGGAATGCAGGGGGTGCTGAGTCTGGGCAGCCGTGGCCGGAGGGCAGCCAGGGTTCGGGGCCTCGGCCTTGCCGGTGAGTGTCACCCTGCTCCTGGCCCCCTCCTGAGTCCTAGCCACCAGCCTCGAGTGGCCCCCACCTCGTGGCTGTCCTTGTTTCCAGGTGACACCTTGTTTGTGGCTGGCTGCGGGAAGTTCTATGAAGGGACTGCGGATGAGATGTGTAAAGCTCTGCTGGAGGTCTTGGGCCGGCTCCCCCCGGACACAGTAGGCAGCGCCTCCCTGCGGGCCAGGGTGTGGGGGGCCTTAACCAGGGCGGGGCTGCTCTCCCTCCTGGCACCCTCTCACCGGACACCCCCCCGGGGGCATCCAGGTCCCGTCCCTGAGGACTTTCACGGGTGGTAACAGCCTTCCGAGCTCACCTGTCACCTCTCTCCTCAGAGAGTCTACTGTGGCCACGAGTACACCATCAACAACCTCAAGTTTGCACGCCACGTGGAGCCCGGCAATGCCGCCATCCGGGAGAAGCTGGCCTGGGCCAAGGTGAGTGGGGCCGACACTGCGCGGTGCCTTCCTGTGGGCTGCTCAGGGCCGCTGTGCACAGCGGGGTCGCCAGAGTGGGTAGACACTCACACTCTGAGCCCAGAGAGCAGGCCTGGGATTCAGGCCAGTGTGGCCCAGCTCACCCTGCACGGCAAACCCAGGGGTTCTATCGAGATCCCTCTGCCTCGGAGGGTCTGGAGTAGGCCTCAGATGCTGCGTGTGTAAAAAGTGCCCAGCCTGTTCCCACATTCTGAGCAGTAGGGTCAGGCTGGCAGCACGTGGCTCTGCTGGCTCTCCAGGCCACAGAACGTGGCTCTGTGTCCAAAGGACTCTTATCTCCACGGTGGCCCCACGTGAGCCTCCATGGCGTAGCCCAGGCCAGCTGGGCCAAAGACTGCCAGGAGCAGGACGGGGTTCTCCGGGGGTGTGTTTCCCCGAATTCACTGGAAACGGTGTCACAAGCACGCACGCCTGGGTGGTCTCAGGCGTGGGCTCCCTCTGCTGAGTGGAGTGAGAGTCGCTGCCTCTGACAGGGTTGTTTTAAATAAATCACCTGTTTTTTTGAGCATCTTTTTCAATTTCTTAGAGTAGAGGTTAACATTATTTTACAATATTTACTCATACAAATTCAAGCTCTAAATCAGATGAATCATAAATACTCATCTTTTTTTTCTTTTTTTTTTAATTTTTTTTTGAGACGGAGTCTCCCTCTGTCGCCCAGGCTGGAGTACAGTGGCGTAATCTCGGCTCACTGCAACCACCACCTCCCAGGTTCAAGAAATTCTCCCTGCTGGCCGGGCGCGGTGGCTCACGCCTGTTATCCCAGCTACTCAGGAGGCTGAGGCAGGAGAATCGCTTGAACCCAGGAGACAGAGGTTGCAGTGAGCCAAGATCGCTCCACTGCACTCCAGCCTGGTGACAGAGCGAGACTCCGTCTCAAACAAAAAAAAAAAAAAAAAAAAAAATTCTCCCTGCCTCAGCCTCTTGAGTAGCTGGGATTACAGGCGCCAGCCAACACGCCCAGCTAATTTTTCTACTTTTAGTAGAGATGGGGTTTTGCCATGTTGGCCAGGCTCGTCGTGAACTCCTGACTTCAGGTAATCCGCCTGCCTTGGCCTCCCAGAGTGCTGAGATTACAGGCGTGAGCCACGTCACCTGGCCCGTGTGTCTGTCTTGAGTGGACAGATTGCAGTTTGAGGAATGTTGATGATTGCACTTGTGTAATCCCCTCCACAGTCCAGATGTGGAACTTTCCACTACCCCAAAGGCTCCTGTGTCCCTCCCATGTGGCGTCCCCGCCAGCTGTTGCTCTGCTGTGACCTCAGGTCACTTTCTAGTTTCCCATGAACAGAATCTCATTGCTCCATCATCTCTGTGGCATTCTCGGCCCCGCTGATGTTGGTGAGGGTCAGCCACGCTCTTTGCTTCTGAGTAGCCCATTGTGTGGAAATGCTACAATTTGTTTATGCATTTGTC